>NC_081846.1:8712851-9031091 GCF_963259705.1 Myotis daubentonii | reverse complement strand
GGTGCCCTGACTAGGAATCGAACTGGTGACCTCTTGGTTCATGGGTTGATGCTCCGTCACTGAGCCACACCAGCCGGGCATTATGATCCTCATTCACTGAAGAACAGAGGTGCTTGGTAAGGGGGGAGGATGAGGCAAAAACTGAAACGCATGCACCTTCCTGAGTCCAGGCCCTTGGACACCATGTAGGCCTCCTCACAGGGCTCACCCCATTCCCAGATGAGCAAGACAGGCCGTAGAGTCTCCTATAGGCGGCATAGAGTTCATTCATTTATCAAACATTCCTACGCGCTTTCTAACAGTGTGCCAGTTATCAACGCCTTCTTGGTTCCAAATCCACCTTCACCGAGGGACACTGGTTTAGTCTGTCCCTGTGTTCTTGCTCCTGCAGCATGTGGTTGGGGTGTGGGACCCCCAGAGGCCCTCACCCCAGCAGCTTTCAGTGGCAGCTTCCAGTCCCATGGGCCCCCCTGCTGGCTCCCCAGATAATTCCACATGCCCCTGCAGGTGGTTTCCTGGCCAGTTTTGCAGGCACCAGCTGAACTGAGTGTGGCCGGTGGCATCCTGCAGCTGGGCCCAGCGTGGGCCGGCTCCTCTGGGGTAGCTCCCTGTCTCTCTGGTGCCCGGGCGGGGGGTGGCTTCTTGCTCACCAGCTGCTTGTCCTCTCGTGGGACACAGCCACATCCTCCCCACAAGGGCAGAATCTCAGTCTTGGGGGCAGGACTGGGGGAGGGGAGGCTCTCCCAAACTCGTCCCTTCCTTGGGAACTCAGCCTGGGCTCTGGGCACAGGCTCAGCTGTCCCTGTATCTATTACTCCTGTACACTTCAGTAGCTAATCCCCTGTTACTAATGATTACTTCATGTACATAAATATATAAATGTACATATATAAAAATTTTTTATATATATGTACATATAAATTTATATAGACATAAAGCTCCCCCATATAAATTTATAAAGCTTCCCCATTGCCCTGTGGTTGGTTACTGACTCCTGATGGGAACCTGATGCAAGCAAAGTGCCAGGCGTTATTCTAAGTCCTTTGCAAATATTAACTTCCTCAGTCCTGTGACAACTCCAGGGGAGGTATGGTGACTAGCCCCGTGTACCCGCGGAGAAAGCCAGGTAACCGATGGTTAGAAGCACGTCCAGCTTAGAGGGCCAGGGGGAGGCGGGGCCGGAACACGAGGGCAGTGGCTCCCGGATGCAGCTTCAGCGGCTCTGCGCACTCCCCGTCTTCTCTGGATTCCTCTGCACGAGTCATTTAGACTCCAGACTTTTCTAGGGGCATTGGAGTGGACCACTCGTTCATATCTGCTCTCTTCCCTGTAGTTATTGAGTACCTACTGTGTGTCAGGCATTGTCCAGGGGGTAATGACATTCTTGGCCGGCTTGCTACATAATGATGGCAATTTCCAGAAAGTGTGTTCTCTCAAAGACTAGGAATAGGTAAATAGAATTCCAACTGACATATCTGACGTTAAAAATAGGATAGTTTTCTGTGTTTGACAAGAAGACTTTTTACACTTATTTCTGTAGGAATTTTTTTTTTTTGGTTATTGTTGCAGCCATGGCTCTGAAATACATTTGTGTGTGTGTGTGTGTGTGTGTGTGTGTGTGTGTGTGTGTGTGTGAAATGTACATACTTTCTCAGACACATTTGCTTTAGAATGTATTTATTCTTTAAACACTGTGTGTGGCCGTTTTTCCTGTGAAACTTGAACTTCGTGGTAGCATCAAAAGCCCCTCTGAGCTGCAGGGAGCAGAGCTCACAAACAAGGGGGCTCCCAAAGTCAGTCGCCAGAAGTTCTTTGTAAGGACCCCGTGTGGTGCGAGTGCACTGCTTCTCAGATGGCGACTGGGCCCAGGCCTGTGCTGGAGGGGCTGCTGTAGTGACATTAAACGCTGGTTTTGTGGGCCTGCCTCCCGGATTGGGGAAACTAATGCTAGACAAAAAAACTTCGTAGGACTTAAAAGCTTGTATAAAGCAAAAGTGCAAACAAAAATTCTTTGTAATCACTAACAATGAAAAGTATGAAAATCACGCTTCAAATTGTGAGGTAACAGAGAATCCCTGGGATTCAGTGACTTTATATTTTCTTCTTGTAAGATTAGAGCCGTTAAATTAGCTCAGTACGTTCAGAAAAATGCTGGGGCAATGTATTAGCTAATCAAGTTATTGCTATTATTAATCATCGTCTTTGCTATTTCATCGTTTCCTTAGGAAATCTGGGAGCAAGCGACAGGCTCTTCCTCTTTTGCTTCGTGTTTGGTGCCTGGGAGCAATCTGGACTCCTTGCCCACCTGTGCCCGAATGTTAGGTACGCCTCCGAAGCAAGTGTGGTGGTAAAAAGGTGCCATTAGGCATTTCATGGCTGTCAGAGAATGTCTGCTGGGAGGTTAGTCTGACCATCTGTGGACACAAGAGGGCACTCTATACAGGCAGTACTGTAAGCCAGCAGGAGGGAGGGCGGGAAGGAGGAAGTGTAGGGGGAGTTGCATTCAGGCACCTCCCACTCTAGCTGCTGGCTCCCTTCTGCTCCCCTTCTCCTCAGTTGCCCCAGGGAAAGAACTGTCCAGGCCCCGGATTCTCCCTCTCAGTTAAATCAAGATTGAGGCTCCAATCTAAGCTCTCAGAGTCAAAATTCCCAAATCTCTTCCTTTGGCAAAAAATATGTACGTCAGTCGTCGTCCGGCAACTTCTCCCAGTCGCCTCATTGGATGTCGCTTCCCAAAGAATGTCTAATCAGAACCTCTTTTTCCGATGCTGGCAGGACTGAACTGCTCGTGAACTGGGCTTCAAGTTGGAGGTGGTATGTTTCTGGTTTCTTCCCCCCAACTCTTGTTTGGCCTTGACTGAGGCTCAGTTGTGAACTGATTGGTGCTTAACTTTCTGAGCTGCGCAGCCTTCAGCCCCCTGGGAGTCTCAACAGCACAGAGCTGGGGTACGCAGGTTCTCAAAGGAAATGTAAACGTGGAATGTAACTGGGAACCCAACAGGGAGCTTTGGATTTCACAAATGGAGTCTTAGTGCAACACAGGTGAATTCTGAAGTGATTCCATCTTCATGGGAATGAAATGTCTCAATCTCTGCGAGGAAATATGTTCAAGAGAGAGGAGTGGATTCTTCTGGCTATTGTGCCTTAAGTAGAGAGACTAGAGTGCGCGTAGCCTGTGGATTTTTTAAAGGAGTTTAAAACATTTCAAAATACGTTTTTGTTGATTTTAGAGAGGAAGGGAGAGAGATAAACATCAATGAGAGAAACATCCACTAGCTGCCCCCTGCATGCTCCCTATTGGGGATTGATCTGGACACCCAGGCATGTGCCCTGAATGGGAATTGAACTGTGACCTCCTGGTTCATAGGTCAGTGCTCAACCACAGAGCCACGCCAGCCGGACTAGAACAGATTACTACTTATTGATATAGTATTTCAATGGCTGACATTGGCACCAAATAACTGAGATTACGGTTTCAAAATGCAAACTAATAAATGTCCACGGGGTCTACAAGAAAGGCAAAATCTAGGACAGTGATGGAGAACCTATGACACGCGTCAAAGGTGACACGCAAACTCATTTTTTTTGGTTGATTTTTCTTTGTTAAATGGCATTTAAATATATAAAATAAATATCAAAAATATAAGTCTTTGTTTTACTATGGTTGCAAATATCAAAAAATTTCTATATGTGACACGGCACCAGAGTTAAGTTAGGGTTTTTCAAAATGCTGACACGCCGAGCTCAAAAGGTTCGCCATCACTGATCTAGGAGAAAACCTAGGTCGGAACGCTTTTTGCATTTCTGTTGTTGTTGCTCCTTTGCGGTGAACTGGGAGCATTTGCTATGTGTTTAGGAATGTGCTTGAACTTCTTTAACCCCAAGGGCAACCTGAGCGAGTGAGTCAAGGCTGGGGGTGGCTGGGTCCGTCCCTGCCCAAGGCAGGTGTGCACTCCTGGCCGGGCAAACCCCTTGTCTTTCTGCTGCAAGAATGATTTGAGTCATCCTTAGAGCCAGCGCATTAAACTGACATGTGTCAGTGGCGAGCCGAATCCTGATACACAAAATCTGTGCAAAAGTCCTTCTGTCTTGTAAAATTTAAATTCAGGGCCTCAGATGGAATAAACGGGAAGGCAGCCCTGGACATTTATCTTTCTTATTTGAACAAACAGTTCTTCCATCCTTCCTGGAATGTGACTTAACATTTAAAATTCCTATGAAATCTCTGGGTGCACCCAGACCTCAGCAAGCCCTCTACAGAGAGCGCAGACATCCTCCTGCACTTGGCAAAGGAAGAGACGGATGCTTGCATAGTGTGCAGGCTCAGCCGATCCGTGGAAGAGAATCAGAAAAATGTTAGAGCCGGAAAACAAGCATTTGCACTTGAAAGAGGCCAACAAATCTGTAGGACACGTGGAAGTTTGCTGGGAAGCACTTTAAACTGCAGCCAAAGACAGGGACTTGGGGTTTGTCCCCGCCCCCGCCCCCCGGAATCCATTCTTCCTGCCTGGGGTCACAGTAGCTCTTCCTTGCACAGCCCCATGTGCTTCTGGGGGGCTGGCGACACCCCACTCCAGGAGGAGGAGCTGAATAGCACGTGCTAATGAGCAAGTCTCATTTGCTGCCCCCTCCCCGACTCTCCCCATCTTGGTGACTGGTTTAGGGACAAGCCTGCCAGCCATCTAGGGCCAATGGCATGCAAGGCCTTTGTGGGGACTAATGTGGATGCACAGAGTGGCCATTTGCTGCCACTCTGAATACAATGGCAGCCGCCAGAGGAAAGGAGACCTGAGATCATCAAGAGAAAGCCCTGGTCAAACTGGACCCCAAACGTCCTTGAACCCCGGACTTCTCAGTCACTGGACCAATGTTTACGGAGCTGGGCTGAGCCGAGGTTTATGTGACTTGCAACCAAGGTTCCAAATGGCTGCATGGGACCTCAGGGGATGGGGTGCAGCTCCGTCTCTGTGTGTGCAAGGTGCTGGCGGGGGCCACTGCCAGGCCTTGTGTTCCCTTCAGGACACTTGTCCAAAGGAGCAGTGTTGTTCCGAGCTCTGTGCCACAGCCTCCAGCCTCTCAGGGTTTCTCGCAAGCACTACCCGTACATTCAAGAACGTGGCATCAAGAACAGAAACCAGCCGGGGGTCAAATGCAGCATATTTTAATTTGTTTCCAATAAAGCAATATATGTATATATATATATATTTCAGAAAAACACCAGATGTTAAATTCTACAAAAGCGCATGTGTCCTCAGCAGATCATGTTTGTCTGATCGGTAAGACTGGTTTCAACAGCGACTCTCTAACCACGACCAACGGACGGATGACACCACTGCTACTAGGCCGGCTGCTGCCGGGCCCTGATCGCTCGCGAGCCACTTAGCCACGGGCCCACCTTCCTAACCAAGGAGGGAGCGCCGGCTGGGCTGCTGCAGCGTCTCCACGAGAAAAAGCATCGACGGGGCAAGCAAAGCCATGGGAGGGATGAAGCAAGCTAGAGCTGATTATGAGGATTAGTAAAAACGATTACGAGAGGACCACACCACCCCACAGGGTCTGTCTATTCTGACGGATTCTCTTTTGGCAGCGAACTGGGTCAGCACCTCGGGCCGGGAGCCAGAACGGAGGGAGAAGAGCTTTCCCGTCTCCCCGCTCAGGCCACCAAGGTCACGGCGGGGACCGAGAGGACCGCGGCCTCCGTGGAGACTTCTATTCTCGTGGGGCAGAGGTTGCACTGCGACACCCGGGGGACGCCGCCCCGGAAAGGCCGGGCCTCCGCGCTGTCTGCCGCGTGCTGCCTCCGCCGGGGCTTTTCCGGATGGGCAGGGGCCTCCGGGGCCTTTGTCCCCAGAGGGGCCTCGGGGTTCTTGGCGCCGCCTTTGTTTTTGGGGCGGAAGCCGTTGTGCGGCTGTCTCCTGTGTTCGTGGCGGCTGCTGCCCTTCACCGCTGGGTCAGCTTCATTGCCTCCGCCCTGCGGCTTGGCGGACGCGTTGAGCCGGTTGTGATACTGTGGATTAAACCTTCGTCTTTGGCTATTAGACGTAGTCTACAATAAAAAAAGGAAAAGAAGAGAGGTAGGTGTTAGATGCCAGCAAACAATGAGGACAGCGGCAGAGACCAGGGAGACCGTCTCTAAGCCCCAGGGCAGCTGTTTTACACCCAGAACAGGACAACATGCATCTGAGTCCAGCTGATAAGACCCCCGGAGCGTAGAGAACACCCGCTGTTTGCAAATGGAACGCCAAGGAAATGACCGATGTCGAGAGAGAGAGGTTACAAAAGTACAAGATGGGCAATTCAAGAACCAGGCCACACCAAGTCAACTTGAAACGGGGCAGAAAGCACAGGCCACACAGAAGCAGGGCAATGATGATTCTCTACGATGGAAATTTTGAGGACAGGCTGTAGAGACTATGCATATGAATTTTCATTACATTTATGAAGAAAAACGGAAAATTCTACTTGTAATTTCTCTGCTCCAAAACAGTTCTTTTCCTTTTATTTCAAAATAAATACCCTAGTTCTGAAATGTTATCTTGGGTGAACACAGGGATGAGGTGTATCTGGTAGATCCTGGTGGGATGGTGATGTGTATTTTTACAGAGGTAATTAGTTCTTCTCCTAAACGCTGCAGTTGTCAGCCAACAAGTTTTGGAGGACCGCAGTGAAAAACGCCACGTGCGACCAACAGGCAGACAAGAACACAGGGATGAGCAGAGAGGGAGCAGGGGCCAGCGTGTCTGTGCCTGTTGAACAGAAAGATACTGGAATTCCTGGAGGCCAGGAAGAGCTCAGTGCGCCGGTCCCATCTCATGGATCATCACAGCCACCCTGTAAGGCAGCTGCTGGTACTTGTTCACTTTATGGAGGAGGGAGGTACATTTAAGGGGCTTGCCCAGGTCTTCGGTTAGAAAATGGCGAAGCCATTCCCACTTCGCGGACTCTCTCCCGGCAAGTCACAGGTAGGCTGCTACACGAACGCAGACTTTTACTGAAAATCAAACTTCTATTATTGAAACGTGTACCTTTATGAGTTACAAATGCACACAAAGTTCTGAACTGGTGCAGTGCGACTGGGTGGTGGAGGGTTAGGGCAGACCCACCCCCGATAATTCTGGGCTCCGGGCAAGAGCACAAAGGCAGCCCCACCCCACCTGCCTGTACGTTGGGTCTTCCTACCTCTGGCTCCACCACTCATTGTGAGGGGCCCTGCACCCACAACTGGGGCGGGGGGAGGCTCCAGCCTGTACTTCAGCCTCGTCCCCGCCCCCACAGACAACCACTCTTGGACCTGGGCGTGTGCAGACTGTAGCGGGGTCTGCTCTCAAGGTAAAGTATCCAGGGAAATGGTCTAAACGGGAGGCAGGCTCGGGCCACGTGGGACGAGAATTCCAGGATCTCAAGTAGCTGGAGCACTTTTCAGTAGGGAGGGTACAGGTTTTGGGTAGGCACATCTCCTTGGTCTCGCTCTGTAGCGAGGGCCACGCTCGGGAAGGACCAGGAAGGGTTACTCTAAAACACGGGACCTTCTTGCCCTGTATGTAGACAGTGTTCTAGCTTAGATATGTAAGCACATTTCAACTTAAACGAGCCATCGCCTGCCATGTTTTGCTGAAAACGATAAGAACAGTGAGCTGAAAAGTATCTACGTGGATAGCATTTAGCCTGGCCTCTTTCTAAAGAAACGGTGAAAGGGAAATGCAGACTACATTTTAACTTCTCATAGGGGGTTTAATAATGAGCAAAGAACAAAAGCTGGGAAGGTGTATTAGACGAGGAGGAAAACAGATGTGGTCGTGACCGCACAGCTGTGCATATGTGAAAGGCTCCCTGCTCCAGCCCGATGTTCAAGTTCACGAAGACATTCAGGGCCAGAGAAATGCCTGTCAGTGTCATTGATGAGAATTCTTAAAGACTGAGACGACGAACCCAGCAGGGCCCCGTCAGAAACCAGCATTCTGGGAGTGTTAAATGTCTTTAGAGCATGCCTGGCTTCTGTGCCATCCAGTCCCCTTTCTCGTTCCTTCTCTAGTGATAAGAGGCGATCGCTTCTCAAGGACACGCAGAGGCAGAAGGAAGACTGCCCTTTGGACACTGTGTTTTCAGGGGACACACTAGGTAAGAGTGAATGATGCCCCTTGAAATGCATTCTCTTTACTGAAGGCCCAAGAGAAGAGAGACAAGTTTGAACTACCTTTGGCCTCTTACTGATACACTAAACATAAGCTGGAATTAAAGAATCTGAAAAAAACAAATGCCGGATTTCCTCCTCCATGGTGTCAGAAGCCAGGCTCTGAGTCTTGTTCCCACGTCTTCAGGAGTCCCTTCCACCTGCGGGCCAGTCCTGGGGACGGGGGTGGGGGGGTGGGGGGGGGGTGGAGGCACTCAGGGAGGAGGGGAGCCGTCTCCCGTAGGCTCTTCGCTGACGTGTCAGGCATGTACAGGCACTTCCTCCACACGGAAGGCCCTACGGCACACGGACTGCATGCACCAGGGGAGGCCCCGGGGCCAGCCAGGAGGGTGGAGGCCCCGGGGCCAGGCCGAGCTGCTGGGGGTGGGAGGGCCTGGTGGGGCCCAGGAAGCTCTGTGTCCAGCAGTTGCTGTTTTCTTCCTCTAAGGATGAGTGGTTTTTTCCTGGCCGCAAGGACCAGGGTCTGTGGGACCTGGGGCAACCAGGAGCCGCCCCACCCTGCCCCCGTACCTGCTTGTTAGGCGGCGTGGCCTGGTGAGCGCTGTCTGCGGTGCTGGGCAGGTTGCTGACCGTTTTGGGGTTTGCGGCTTTGCCCTCGGAGGGCTTGTGAGTGGACTTCCTGGTGAAGTTGCTCTGTTTCCCAGAGGCCGCGTGCGCGGTCAGCAGCGGCAGCAGGGAGCTGCAGGGGGCTCTGGACGAATAGTTGTTCTTTGGATGTGTAACTGCAACGAGAAAGTGTGAGGCGTTAAGGGCTGGACCATGGCCACGGCTGCCTCGGAAACCCACGAGGACATGGAGCTTCATAAAAACACTAAGAAATGCTTTTATTTGTAAAAAGGTCATTCGAAAGGGCACCTTGGTGGCCGGGGACCACCAAGTTCCTTCTGTGAGAATCACTGATCTGCAGTTACAGCATGATCATCCGAGCTGGGAATTGTTGGTAGGAAATAAGACCTATCTGCACAACTTTAATATTCCTTAGGTCAAGAACACCACAGGAAGGTGGGTAATGAAGTCCTGAAGTGCCCACGTGGCCCTGTCCATAGCTGTGCCTGCCTCCTGGTTCCCATGGCCAACCCCACTCTCGCTGTCCTCAGACCCCTGGCCAGTTGGTCTCAGAGACGCAGAAGATGGGGAGGGAGGTCAGGGACACTTGGCCCATCAGAGCCGTAATGTTCTGAGAGCAGGACGGGTGTCGGGAATTTTGTCACCTGGATTGTACACATCCCCCGACCCTGGGCCAGAACAAAAGAGGCCTCAAGGCATCTTATACTCCATCAGAGCTGCGTGAGCTGGCCTTTCATCACCCCCTTTTCTCCAGCCCTGCTGCGAGGCTGCACCAAGCCCAGCACTCAAGTCCATGCAGGCCTATCAGGGATGGTTTCTCGGTGATGACCTGGCTCGAGGCCAAGGGAAGCGATCTAAGGGTGACGCTTCGAGGCCCTCGCACAGGTCACCAGAATTTGCCTGCCAGGCTGGAAAGCGAGACCCCTGAATCTTCAAATTGTCCCTAACTTTTAGAAGCAACTTTCTCTGCTACCTGTGCTGGCTCAGACTTGATCCTCAGGTTCTTCTAGAGCAGTGGTTCTCAACCTTCTAGCCCTTTAAATACAGTTCCTCATGTTGTGACCCAACCATAAAATTATTTTCGTTGCTACTTCATACCTGTAATGTTGCTACTGTTATGGAGCATAATGTAAATATCTGATATGCAGGGTGGTCTTAGGCGACCCCTGCGAAAGGGTCGTTCGACCGCCAAAGGGGTCGTGACCCACAGGTTGAGAACCGCTGTTCTAGAGGGTCAGGGGGGGATCAGAGAACACGCGGAGTGGAAAGGACAGGGATGTAGCTCTGGTCCATTGGTTTCAGAGCAGAGGGGCGGTGGCACGGTGGGGCTGTGCCAACAGCCAGGGGACTTCAGTGCTGACCAGCTTCAGTGTCAGGGGGGCCCTAACTCCCCGCAGGGGAGACCAGTGCTGGTTCAGTAGCTGTGGGCTCTCAACCCAGCTGAGAAGGAGGGGCCTTGGAGAACTATTCTCTCCAACAGGGGGCCTGTGACTTTTAGATCAAGCTTATATTTTGTAAGCTCAGAAAAAAGAGAGCAATTTTCACTTTGACAAAAAAAAAAAAAAAAAAAAAAAAGTGCAGCCAAATCCCCATTTCTCTGCTGACTCTGAGGCTGTGGCTGCTCCGCGTCCCTCACGGTCCTCTGTCCTCCTGTGGCTGCCCTCGGTGCTCATCCCCCCGCCCCGTGGGCGGCTGCAGGAGGGGCAAGGATCAGCCAGTTTGTCTGCACATTAACTGCTCTCATTAAGCCTTGATAGCGAACAAGATGGACGCTAATGGCTGCACTGAAGGCTTTCATTATCTGCAGACTTCACTCAGCGCAGAACCGAGGGACAGGCTTGGGCACGCGGAGCAGCGCACCCCCAGCCGGGCCCTCAGGACAGTGGCCGCTGTGCCTGACTTATCAGGAAGACGCTCCCGGCGACCAGGTCTCCACCTCGGAGCAGGCTGCTGGGATGGGAGAGGCAGTGTATCTGGCTCTGCTTCAGGAAAGTTTGCAAAAGGTCTAAACTAGTTGACCTGTTCCGTTCTGCTCAGTAAATCCTGAGGATTTACTGATGGGCAGTGGCATCGGGAGACGCTGAGTTCAGATCCTGACATTTCCAGTGACTTGTGTCATGCCCTTAGATCATTAAATCTCGTTGGGCCTCGCTTTAGCCCCCTGGGGACCGCGCCTGACACATCAACTCCAAGTAGCGCCGGGCTCACAGGCACAGGGTCACTGAGCCGGTGTGCACAACTCACTTTCCCCACAGAGCATGATCTGGGCCTTGAGCTGTTCAATGTCGCAGGAGAATCGGGCCGCTTTCCCGAGCTCTTCATCATATTTACGTTCGCTGACAAAGTGCTGGAGGCAAGAAAGGAGAGCAGGAGTTAGTGCCACACGACAGAGATGGCGGGAGCTCACGCAGGCGCCTCTCTGCTCAGCCGCTGCCGTGGCCGGTGTTAGCCAGGCAGGGGTGAGCCGGCTGCGAGGACCCGTGTCAGACCTGGCTCTGACCAGCCTGCAGCACGATCACCTTCCTGTCCTGGGGACCCGTGTGGGTCCCGGCTTTCCCCGGCCTGGGCTTAGACAAAACGGTGATCCAGGCAAAGTGAGCGTCCGGACTCATCTCCTGAACCTTGTAGCACCCCTCACCCTCCTTGCAGTGTTTTATGTCCTGTTGTAAGTTTTTGGGTTGAGCTCATCTTCCTGATTTGGCCGATGGCCTGCTCAGGCATCACTATGCCTCAACAGAAGACATGTCATTCTTCCCTAGACACTCCTCTCTCTTTTTTTAAAAAAATATTCTTATTGATTTCAGAGAGAAAGGAGAGGGAGAGAGAGATAGAAACATCAATGATGGGAGAGAATCATTGATCGGCTACCTCTGGCACGCCCCACTCTGGGGATCAAACCCACAACCCGGGCATGTGCCCTGACCAGGAATTGAACCAGTGACCTTCTGGTTCCTAGGTTGATGTTTTCAACCCCTGAGCCACGCCAGTCGAGCCACCCTTCTCTGTGTTCTTAGGGGACCAGGAAGTCTGAGTAGCTTTCAGTAATTGGAAAACCCTGTCTTGGTAGAATCCCAAGTGCTGTTAGAGGAAGTGGGAAAAAGATTATCTTTCAATTCATTTGAAATGAAGATTTATGTGCAGAGGACAGAGTGAGAAATGCAGAAATAGCTATGACTCAGTTCCTCCTGGAGTTTACCAGAGAGTTTACCACGTGGCAAGGGAAACAGATACCATCAACTACAACACTGGGTGACTGTGGATATGCTTCAGGAATATAAAAGAGGAAGAAGAAGAAAAAAATAAAAAAAAAACAATAAAAGGAAGAAATTATTTCCCACTGAGGGGCAGGGGAGTTATGTAAGGAAAGCATGTGAGCTGGAACATTAAAAAAATGGGCCAAATTCTTAACAGATAATCTCATTTTCATCTGGTCACAGTGCTATGAAGTCAGTACTATTATTATCCCTGTTTTACAGAGAGGGGACTTGAGGATCTAAGAATCTGTAACTTATCAGAGGTTGCAGGAGTTAGTCTGCTACAGCCCAAAAGCCCATGTTATTAACCATATTATGTTCAGAGGGATTCTGACAAGCAGAAACAAAACTTGGCAGATGAATAGTTTCAACAGACGAGGAAGCTGGCAACTTCATACTCCTCACTTCATCCTATATAATAAAAGGCTGATATGCAAATTTTCCCCTCTATGGAGAGTTTGACAGGGGGGAGGGTGGGGGGTGGGTGGCGCCAGCCAGACCCCACCTGTGCACAAATTCGTGCACTGGGCCTCTAGTGTTCTAATAAGAGGGAGAGAGAAGTTGGATGTGTAGACACTGGAGCCCAGCTGTGGAGTTTGCTCTGAGGGAAATTCAGACCTTGCTCTGGGGCTGCACCTCCCGTGTGAGGGTGGATGGCCAGGCTGGAGGGCGACGGTGGAGGCACAAAGATGAATTAGGAGGCCATGGCAACTGAGTGGGTGGGAAGCAACCAAGGTCAGAAGAGAAGGTGAGAAAGAAGAGACCGATAGTCTCCCAGGACTCTTGGGGTCCTTATTTCCTGCTCCTTTCCATGCCCAACCAAAGCAAGGAGACTGGGAGTCACTTGCCTAACCAGTTTCATGCCCAGATGGGCAGACAATCCTACTTATAAAGCCAGTTGCTTCTAAGTACTCTAGTTCCCAAGAAGTAGGTCAGGGGCTGGTGTGCACGTGTGTGTGTGCTTAGTATACTGGGGAAGAAGAGAAAAGGGGAAACTTATAAGTTGCAACTTCCTATTTTATTGTAGATACTTGTTTTTGCTTTCTGGTAACCATTTCTCCTTCTGGTAACTGTACCCCAACACGGTTTCAAAGACCCACAGTCTTGGGGGGGCGGTCTGTCCATCAGACCTCTTGGGCTCAATGGTGGCTGTGACCCAGTAGAGGCTGGTCAGAGTCCCTCTCTGGGACTTGGATCGAATGGGGCACAATGGCTGATGGTGCCCCGAGGAGTGTCTGGTAATGACTGCTGCCTAGTCACCCAAGCTGCCCAGGCTTCTGCCTAATAGCAGTCCGAGTCTTCAGATCCCATGCTGCGTTGGTGAGCTACACTCATGCTCTTTCACATTTTACCTGTTCTGGAGGTTAGCCAGGGTCAGTTTCTGCTGCTCACCCCTGAAATCCAGTGGACACGTATTTGTGGGTGGTGCCCTTAACAAAAGGGCAACTAAGCTAGGCAAGGACGTAGGGAAGAGGTCTCCACATACGGTGTATTCTCTAGAATCCTTACTGTTCCACTACGTTCAGACTTAGTGTGTTCACATGGTGTGTTTATATACACACACACAAGTTACATGAGGTGAAAATAACATCCCATCTCAGCTGTAATTCATGTTTGAATACATTGTATTTAGGTCAGTCCCCACTGCCTAAGAAAATAGCTTGTACCTCCCTCCCTATTAATGCCCATTCAAACCATATATATGGACATATAGCGATTAGAAGGCTCTTCAGCCTCTTGTTCTCAATTTCAGCTTTGGGAAAGGGAGCTGGGTGTGAGATGCTGGGTCCTCAGAGAGCAGCTCTATGGGTGCCACACACACGTGATGGGGTCGGGTCTCGGGCTCAGGGCTCGGGACCCAGGCTGCGGTCGCTGGAAACTGACCTTGATCTCTGCCCTGAGTTCGGCCAGCTGCATCTCTGCCATCTGACTGGCCAGGTCAGTGAGCCTCTTCAGTTCTTCTGCCTTCTTCTGCCGAGCAGTCAGGATCTCCACTGCCAAGTGAGAGGGAATACGTTAGGGCCAGCGATGTAAACACAGGAAGTGACCTGACTTCTTGGAGTCAGTTCTCCTTCTGTAGGGTGGTCACTCAGCTGGACCATGGCTGCTTTCTGAGCTGGTCACCGAGGTGGGTTCGAGTTGGTGCTCATCACCAACCACCCGTTTCTGGATGTCCTCGCCCACCCATCCAAACAAACACGATCCCTCTGATTCACTGCACACCCACAGTCCTCTTCATTTTCCTCACTGGCATCTGGTCTCACTGACTTAATCTGGACTTTTAAATGTGTGCGTTACTCAGAACAGCTATTTCAAAAAAAAGGACACGTATTAAAATCCTATCTGAATGGTATTACAAAGATAGAAGTCCATTAAGCCAAACTCATTCTTCTGTGTGCTGTCCTGCTAAATTCTAACAGCATCAAGCTTCCTGAACCTTTACATACACCCGGGGCAACCAGCTGTGTTACTGGAGTATGACATAAAGGGTTCACTTGATTGGATTTTTGTGAGCTAAAAATGCCTTTTCTTTTGACACTCTGCAGATATGTTTCCATTCTGCAATCAGATGGAGGTTCCAGACCAGAGTGTCCTGGCTTTGTTTTTAGTGTCTCCATGGAAACATCTCAAGGGCAAGTCAAAGCCCCTTTGAGCTGGATTTGTGGGCACTTCTTAGCATCTGCACACACAGCGAAGACACCAGGGAGCTCGCTGGTGCCACATTTCACACATCTGTCAGATGGACTGAGGCTCACGTAGATGTAGTAACCCACAAGTTAATCTGTGTGTTCGCGTGTGTGTGTGGACACGTGTGTGTTTCCCAAAAGATCATGAAACTCAAAAGCGATGAACACAAACCTATGGGGTGAGATTTAATATGAAGTCTGATCTTTCAGCAGATAGACTTGAAGCTCTCTAATTCAAGCCACACAGGATATGCCTTCATTCCTCTGGACAAATATTTTGAGTTATAAGAAAGGAGAGGCCCATCTAACCACACAAGATACTATGCACACAACACATCCTGTTCTAGGTTGAACGAAGGTCAACTGCTTCCTTAGACCTGAGTCACAGCACACACGCAGAGCCAAACAATGTGACTTCTCACTGTGAGAGTTCTTACTTCGTCAATGTCAAAAACAGTCACCTTAAACCCCCCCCCCCCAAGAAGTTCAGAGGCAGTCCAGAGTTAAGAAGACTTCCTGCACATCAGAAACCATTCTCCAGACAGACAGAGAAACGTTATCTGTTTATGCTGAGATGTCAATAAAATAAGAAATCTACAAGTAAAGCCTTACCATCTGCCAAACTGCTCTAATCATGCTCTTGCTATTCACTGGGACTCCCCCGCCTCCCGCATACGCCGGGTAGCTGGGCTGAGGCCGGTGTAGGCCTGGCGGCCTTGCGGAATACAGGGAATTCCCCTCTGGCCATAGACAGTGTATCCCCGCACAATGTCCCAGGTTACCCAGTCAGACCAGAGGACGCGAGAGGTGACCCACTTTCACTTTTGGCTACAGAGCACGTATGTTTTGTTTGGTCTGCACATGACAAGTTAATTTTTGAAATTAACTGCCCACATTTGAAAATAAGGAGAGTCCGTGTGAGAGCTGGACTCTGGCTTTTCTTCAGATAACTAGAATTTCTGGCCACGGTTGGCGAGCATTTCCCCGTGGCAGCAGCTGGCTGGGGCTGAGAACTTGCTGCCCGTTTCAGGCGGAGCTCGGGGCTCACCGGGCCTGGTCCCTCCCTGCCCTGTCAGCTGATGAATGTCACCTGCCCGGCTTCTGCAACAGGCACCGCCCATCACTGCAGAGACTACGCATGCGGTTATTTGCGTCCGTAACACCTCGAGGCTGGCACACATGTTGGTTGAATGGACTGAATGAATGAACCAACCCGCTACTTAAAAGGAATATGCAGAGAGGACAGAAGTTCCTTTCCACAGGGGCCACTTAACAACGTCTAGGACTTGTACCTTTGATTATTTGTTTGCCAGTATATTCAACCTATGGACGGGACTCATGTCTGGAGCATGGAAAAATTATTTTTGAGTCAGAAGATGAAAGCAACTACTTTCTTTGTGCAAAGTCTTAAAAAATTCTTAAGGCCCAGACTTGACAACAGCTAGCACAGGGGTCAGTGGACCCTGAGTGAGGACACAGTTAAGCAGATCTGACATTTCTTAACGAATCATTTATGGGACTGGTGACAATTAGGGGCAATTGTTCTTTTTGATTAGGTAGAACTTAGGCATTCACATCAAACAAAAGATTTTATAGAAATAGATATAAATGGGCCCTAAAATAGGAATGCAGGTGCAAGGTCACCAATAAAGTCTTAGTTTACACTCTCGTAGATGTGCAAGGGAATGCAAATGTTGCATCAGCAAGTGTTGGATGAGTTTTACATATAGTCTCATTAACATTTCAAAGCCTTTCATGATGAGAAAGCCTTAAAACTTGAGATCTAAAGCTACATGCTTTGGGGAGAGGCATTTATTTCACCTCAAAAGCATCAATCACAGAAGTAAAAAGCAAAAACCAAAACCAGATCGGATCCTAAAATTCATTGATCCTAAAATTTAAAATAGAATAACAAGTGTGTTTTGAAAGCACCCTCCTTTGATACCTCTGTGGAGGGGACAGTTCACACAGCATTAGGCTTCTGCTGCACGCAGGACTCGGTTCAGATTATTTAGGCACTTTTGTGAACAGCATCTGGTGTGCTGAAAGCCGTTTTCTCAACAGGAATTAGACATTCCTTCAAGTTCCTGAAACACACTGGGAGCCTGCTCCTATTGCCTGGGCCTTGGACAAGGTTGAGGGCTTCGTAAGTAAAACTCCATCTCGGGGGAGAGTCCTTGAAACCCTGGGACGCAGGGAGCTGGGGCAGAAGTAGCTCTTCAGGCACAAAGGTTCTTTGAAATCCTTTTTATTCCTGAAAAAATTCCTGTGAATCCTGCATTTTATTTCACAATGTGTCTGTGTTCCTATTAATGTAATGTTTTCTTCCCACATTTCTGGCCAACTTGGCTCTCCAGGAGCCTGCCCATGTGGGCCTTCCGCTCCCTGGTACCCGGACAAAGTCTGGGGCCACCGCACTACGGCAGCCTGGTCCCCGCATCCGCACAGTGTGATAGCCCCACGCCTCGCGAGGCCACTGTGAAGCTACATGCAGTAACTATGAGAAGTGGTTAGTACCGTACATTCCAGAAAAGCTCACTATGAATATTATTAATAGAGCGAGATGTATTCATCTAGAACAGTGGTTCTCAACCTTCCTAATGCCGCGACCCTTTAATACAGTTCCTCATGTTGTGGTGACCCCCAACCATAAAATTATTTTCGTTGCTACTTCGTAACTGTAATTTTGCTACTGTTATGAATCGTCATGTAAATATCTGATATGCAGGATGTGATTTTCATAGTGATTAATCACAAAAACAATATGTAATTATATATGTGTTTTCCGATGGTCTGAGGCGAGCCCTGTGAAAGGGTCATTCGACCCCCAAAGGGGTTGCGACCCACAGGTTGAGAACCACTGATCTAGAATATACTTTCTCTGTATGTAATGACCTTAACTTTCACTGATATTGGGTGCTGCAGCCTATAGACACTGAATTAATTACAATGGTTTGTTTAACAAATATTAGGAAGTACCTACAGCCTTCTCAGTATTGTGTTAGGTGCCATGAGGGATATTAGGAGCTTATGTTATAATTGAGGAAATATGGTTTCTACCGTGTGCAGGAAATGGAAAGTACTCGAGAGGCAGTAGACAAGCAAGCTCAAGGTGGTGGCTGTACAGATGGTTCGTTACCTTGTGGGGAGAGAGTCTCCCAGCTTCTGTGTGTGGAGACGACACGGCTGACACAGGCCTGTCACCTGAGATGCCGCATGGCCCCTGACCTGCACCGTGTGACTGTCCAGGAGGGGGTTGGGCTGCCCTTTGTTAACAGAGCTAAGTGCCTGGCACGGATTTTCTCATTTCACCTTTACAATAGCTATTTGAGATAGATACTATTCTTTTTAATATATTGATTTCAGAGAGGAAGGGAGAGGGAGAGAGAGGCAGAAACATCAATGATGAGAGAGAATCATTGACCGGCAGCTTCCTGCACGCCCCACACTGGAGACCGAGCCAAAAACCTGGGCATGTGCCCTGACTGTGACCTCCTGGTTCACAGGTTGACACTCAACCACTGAGCCATGCAGGCTGCGCCTCGATACTAGTCTTATTCCCCCTTTTTGATGTGCAACCACAGAGTTTGAGACATTCACAAAATGGTTCAAGGTCACACAGCCAGTAAATGGATGGAACTTGGACTTGAACTCGGTTCTGCTTCCCCAGCTCTGGGCAGCGGCCAGAGAGCTCCCACAGGCCTCCCTGTGGCTGTCCCAGGCACTAACATGCTCGGACACAGGACAGCACATGGTCATGTTTCCCGACTGAGTGAGGTGTGGAAACGGGGTGCTCTCCCGAGAGGCTCCGAGTTCCTTAGGTCCTGGCACCGAGCATTGTCCCGAGAAGAAGAACGAGTGCACGAAATCGCGGGTGTGTTAACCTCTCAGACTGATGTGCCGGCAGCTTTCCGTTTGGGTGCCAGGGGAGCATTTGTGCCTGTGTCGGCTCTTCGTGCTGTTACCAATAGGGCATGGAACGGAAAAGGGAAGATCAGCTTTACCCGAGACACAGGGAACATCCCCTCGGGTGGAAATCCACTTTTACCTCGGAAACCAACCAACTGCAGAAGCATAAAACAATGTCTCTATCGAAGGGACGGTGTGATGACCTCACACTCCCACAGCTTGACCCTGGGCCACATTCAGTTTTATTTAATCAAACCTGCTCTATTTTAGATCCTGGAAATTTGCTTGTAATTATTTAGAAAAGCTGGGTAAGAAAAATAACAATAGCTATTTCCCATGAAGGGACAACTGACGTATGGACACGGGCCAGGCGAGAAGAATGGGAAAAGAATGCAGAATCTGGCCCGAGCCTTCATTCCGGTAACAGAGATGCAGTGCCGTCAGGGTGAAGGCATTTAGCTGAAACCCGGCTGGGGCTGCAGACTGCCATCTGTCTAACTCACGAGATGAAATTTCGGTAAAGATGGAGAATTTAAGACGCTCAGCGAGATAGGAATTGTAAAAGTAACCCCCGGCTTAAAAACATGGTCTCAGGGTTCCCGTGACCAGAGCAGGCTGAGGTCAATGCTGAGAGAGGGCTCCCGCGCGTCCGCGTGGGCTTGTGTTGGACCTGACTGTGCAATCTTGTCTCGGCTGGAATTTCCAACCCATGAGCCTCGGCCCCTTTGAGACGGCAAGTCTAGCCCTACCGGCTGTCGCGGAACCTCGCAGCAGTGGGAAGGTTTAGAGACGAGTCTGAAGAGAACAAAATAAGTCAAACCCAGGGAAGGAGTACTTTGTGTTAAAACTAGGGAAAGTTTCGCAATGATCAAGATGGTCTGAGTGCGCTCATTGTTCAGTGCCTGGTACATTGGGCAATCTCACTTGTGATTTCAATTTAAAACATGCAATTCATCCTCTTTTGAGGCGTCAAGCTGGCAGGTGTCAGCCAATGCGACTAAGTCTGTGAACGGAACTGGAGCGGGTCAGGACAACTTCACTGAGTGCGTCTCTGAGTCTGAGCTGCTAATCTCAGCAGAGCTGCTGACAAGCTTGGGGTGCTTTGCCCATTAGGTTTGTGAGTTTGCCCGGTCAGACGCCTGACGTGCTAAAAAAATAAAGACCGGACATATTAAACTCATAAATGTTCTTTAAAATGTGAAGAGGAATGTAAGTTTCAAATGGGACTTATTTTTTTTAGGAAATTAAATTTGGTTGGGCTTCAGTTAGTTGAACCCAAAAAAGGACCAAGTGAAGAGGACTGTGCGAGTCGTAGAGCAAGATTTGTAAGCCGTGAAGGCTTAAAAGTTATGTTTTAAAGTTTAATACGAAAATTAATGTCATTTTAAATCCAAACTACTGGAAGCAGCCCAGGATACGCACCAAAGTCCCTCTGGACTTGAAATAGCTCCTGGGACACCTGGTACTTGCGAGGGCCCACTCTTCACACACGGGGTCACGGAGGTCCCCCAGGGGCTAAGTGACGTACTGCCCAAGGTGACGGAGTTCAAGAGCCAGAAAACCGTGTGGATTTTAGGACCCAACTCGGAATCCATATCACGGTCAGTCTGACCTACAGACAGCTTCCACAGGGAGGCCCCTGGCCCAGCCACCAGGGGTGTACTTACTGGCTTCTTCTTTGACTTGGTCCATTTCTGCCATCAAGGAAACTTCTTTGTCAATGATGCTGAGGGGAAACAAAACAGAAACAAAAGCTAAGAATGCGTCATCAAAGACGAACTTGTAATAAGCACTGGAAGTAAAAGAAAGGTTATTTTCATTAAACAAAATGCGAAATCACCATAACTATTTCCCTGTGGCAACGCCAGCCGCACGCTCTGCTTTTCCGAAATGAGGCGACATGGAGGGAGGTGCCCAGGATGACACGGTGACAGCTGCCGATTAAATCACTGTCAGCAAGTCTAGAAACAAGCCTTTCGGACGTCCAGGATGGCACCGCTTTGAATTTGAATTTGGGAGTATTTTTGCCCTACGAGTTCCCAAGTTCCACAACAATATAATACATATTTTAAAAACTGGTGCACGGGTGATGGAGGCGGGTTATGTTCTCTAGGGTGTCTGTGCTTCACTCTCCCAGACTCTGGCTGTGGGCCGGGGGGAGGGTGAGATGGGGGGGGAAAGCCATTTACTTTGAGAAATGCGGGCTGGGTCAATCCACCCACACGCTCTATCACATGAGTCTATGCCTCCTCATTCCCCCGGGAAAGCGTTTCAAGCATCTCCCAATGAACATTGCTCCACTGGGCATGGAACAGGAGTCCCGGACAACCGCTTTGGGCCTTTGGGCTCGGGAAGAGGCCAGCAGACTACTGGGTGGCAGGTCACGGGAGACTTGCAGGTAACTTGCCTCCCTCCTCTTCCTCAGTGGTGTGCAGCGGGTGGCCTGGGTTTGGGATGGCTGCACAGGAATATGCCACCGACAGCACTAGAAACAGGGGGAGACTGGCAAAACCTTCATCCGTGGAACAAATATTTGCCGAGTGTCTGCCATGTACTAGGCAAGGGTGGTGAGGCTGGGAATACCGCTGTGAATGAAAAAAAATTACTACCATCCTTGAGGAGCCTACATTCTTTGGGGAGAGGTGAGAGGATCTGCTGAAATTACTGGGAAATAGTGAGAACCAGAAGAGGGAAGAAAACGGTGATGGCAAGAAGAAATTAGGGCTCCCCGACCCTCAACCAAACAGAAGGCTTCTAACTGGTCTCCAGGTTTTGAGAGCTCGCAGAGTATGCCACATAGGAAATGCATCCATGGGTAGAAGCCTGGGGGTATCCAGACAGCCTCACCAAGCCCCCCCCCTCTCTGACACCCCTCCCCCCCAGGCCACAGGCCCTACAGCTTGTGTGTGTTGGGTGAGGAGAAGAGTGTAGGAAAGGCCGCTGCAAATTTTTTGCCAGCTCCAAAACTATGGCCAGTTGTTGCATATTCATTTTCCTTTGGCATCAGGAAATCTGATTAAATCTGTTAATATCATTATGTACCCGGAGGGTTTAGGAGACGGACAATGGACATCTGGGGCACAGTACACCCTCCCCCCCCCCCCCAGGTCTGATGCACAGGACACAAAGCTGGGCGCGCACAGTGGTGAGTTCGGCCTCCTGGGCCCGCCCGCCACTGAGGAATGGAGGCTACACAGCACACTGTTAATCTGCTTCGTGCCCACGTGAGGATGTGAGAAAGCCCATGGAGTTGGCACCAGACCAGGCTTCTGTGCCTCTGGTATTTCAACAAAACACTGTCCTCAGCGTCTTAGTAATTCAGGTGCTGCTCTGTGCGACTGCGTGCAAAACTCCCGAGGATACAGGCAGCCGGGAATCTGCTGAGTCAGGTCCCTCGTCCGAACCCAGGATCTGAAGGCACACCCGGCCCGACAGCTCCCACTGAGCCTCCCTCAGGCACCGCATGAGGGGCGCCGGAGCCGTGGGAGGTGGGTGCAGGGGCCGGGCCGTGGAGGCCAGCCCATCCTCTGGCGGCTGCTGCTGCACCAAGCTGAGCGCCAGACCACAGGAAGGGCCGAGAGGAAAGTCTATCTGAGCCTCCCAGGTGCCCACAGGGCCTGGTGGTGTCGCATCGGCTGCACGAGGAATTTCATCAGTGCCGTTCGCACGTCCTATTGAACCTTAGAGGCAGTGGACAGACAGACACTGCAGTGCCGCCTGGCGACAGACAGCTCCGAGGGCGGGACCAGGCCAGATGCTGGGCGAAACCCTGGGGCGGAGTTACCAGCTATGGAGGCTGGAGGGAGGGAGAGCCTTTGAGAGGAATGCCAGCTGAGAGCCGATGAGTCACAGAAAAGTCACAGACAGTGTCGCCACCCACATGCCCACAGGGAGGCACAAAGGTCACCTGCTTGCTTTCTGGGTACACCTGTGTGGCCATGTCCTCCCTCAGTTACCTCAAAATGAGGCTGGTCTTGGCTAGCACATCCCGGCAGCTTGCTGCGTCCCAGGCACGTGGAACAGAGCGCCAAGGCCTTGCTGGGCGGCCTCATGGAAGCTTCCCGGAGGGCAGGAGCTCTGCTCGCTACTCGCCACAGGGCGTGGCACATGCCCTTGCCTCGGCTGGAAGGCAATGCCCCTCCCTGCCCTGCCTTCTTCCTCTCATTAAGCCCGAGCATCCCTTCGGGCCTCTGTTTAATCATCGCGTCTTCAGGGAAACGCCGAGTGTTTAAAAGCTGTGTGATCTTAGACTATTGCGAGTTGCTCCACAAAAATTGCTTGATCGTGATGAATGTAAGGGAAGAAAGCATATTCATTTTCCCATGGCATCAATAATGAAACTTCTCCTTAATTGGTATATTCTGGTGCTTGCACATAAATCACGCTTATGCAACAATTTATATCATGTTTGTCTCTGACGGAATCTAATCATTTGAGACGCAAACTTATGAGTAAAAGTGCACCGATATTCACCAATCCACACAGGGTTTGGCTTCGAATCAAAACAGGTAGTTAATGATTCTGTTCTCAAATTGAGATGGCGATAAATTATTGAAATCTGTGCTCTCCCTCCACTAATCACCTGCGACTCTAAGTTTTAAACATTTCTGCTTTCCGCAGTGGTTGCCGGAACCGGACTGGCACACAGAACTCTGCCACGGCTGTCCGCCGGCCACTGCACGGCCTCTCCGTGGTCGGGTACAGTCCCGAGGTCACCGATTTCAGCCACGTGACCACGTGCCACCTGCACTGAGCTCACATAAACCCACGCTGACCTCACGGGCTTCAGATGCGCCCTTTCCCTTCCAAAACACACCTCCTCGGACAGTAAAGTTTTATTCTGTTGCCATAAAAAAGCGTTTATTATCAAAGCAATAAGGTGTGAGGAGAAGGAGATTATCATGGCGGAGCCTTTACGGTTTATTATATAGTTAATCACGGAGATAAAGTGTCATTTTATAAGAATGTCCCCACTGTCTCGATTCCTTTCTGTAGAGGACTCATAACAACAATAAAAAGAATCAGAAAGGCACTTCAGCAGGATGGAGCGACCCGTTCCTGCTCCGTGGAGGCCCGAGGGACTGGCTGCTTCGGCTGGCAGCGGGATGGGCCGGGTCAGGTCTCAGCTCTTCCCAGACGAAGGTGCTGGGACAGGAGCAGCCACACGCTGCTGAGCTGCTGAGCAGAACCAGCTGGGGATACTGAGGCACACACGCAGACTTTCAAAGGGCATGTGAAGGCATCCATGTGCCGCAGCAGCCGGAGGTAGATGCTGGGGTTCAGAGGGGCCCCTCCCACCTCGGGGCGTGGGCCTCGGGGGGTCTGCCTCGGGCCTGCAGTGGAGAAATGGCCTGGCCCATCTCATCGCCACAGTTCTGCTTCAGAACCCCCTTGTGGAGGAAGTGCTTCGGGCTGGAGCTGCCTTAACCCTCAGCTGCCAAGCGGAGTGAAGCAAGCAGAGCTTCTGGAAGGAGACGGCGAGGAGCCCAGAGCCCCGCAGGCCGAGGAAGACCTCCTGTCCGCCATCGAGGGAAGAGGCTGTGCTCGCTGCTGGGCGAGGGGGCTGGGGGACGCTGATGCTGCCTCCGCCGTCCGGCCCCGCGTTCTGCACACAGCACACAAGTGAGCGGCACTCTCTACTGCAAGGATTCCCGTGTAAAGAACTCCTGTTTCTCTCACACGGCACACATCCCCCCACGGGGGCTCCCTCCTCACCACTGCACCAGCGGTGAGCACCGTGAGCGCCCGAGGAACGCCTGCTGGGCTCCTGGCACCTTGCAGCGCCCAGGGCCGCCGTGTGTGTGTGTGTGTGTGTGTGTGTGTGTGTGTGTGTGTGTTGGTGGGGGGAGGGGCTGGAGCTCAGGAGGGAGCACAAGGGAAGAGCCTGCCTGTACTGCCCACAGGTTCAGGCGCCCAGGTCCCCTCCCTGGAGTGACAGGACTTCCCCTCGAGGCGGGGGGCAGACAAGCTCCCCGTACACATTGGGGTGCACAGTGCCAGGGTGCCATGTCCAGGTATTACCACACGCTCTAGGGCCCAGGGCCAAGCCAGGCGGGGTGCAGCTTACCCATTCCCTGGGCACAGACGCAGCAACACGAGGCTCTCTATTCCCAGGCAGGAGGAGGGCAGCCCAACACCTACGACAGGCGCCTGCGCACGGCGCTCTCCAGTGCACTCAGCTGCCAACCAGGCCGGGCTGCTTTATTTCTATTAATTTTTTATCGGAGGTAATATCATCTGTTAATGTTAGCACCTCCCCGTCTGCATGCTTTTTGTTGGAATCCTACGATGATCGCAGCACAGCTAATGAACATTTCATCACGCTGTCTGAGGTGCGTTTCTGGGATGAGACACACGCAGATGGCGCACCAGGACCAACTCCCAACACGTAGGAAACACGGGAGTCCCTCAAATCAGACACAGCTGATGGAAAAACAAACACAGGATTCCTCTTTCTCCTTAACATTTCTAAGAGTTGCAAAATCCTGCGACTTCTATGAATTCCACATGTTCAACAGGAAAATCTGTAGTCTTACACACCTCCATGTAGAATTTTACGTGTGATTTTGCTTACTAGGATTTCTCAGCTTTGCTAATTGCTTCTTAGTTTCTTTCCGTGGTGATCACTATTCCAGGAAAGCCACCTAACTGGTCTGTTTCTATAGCTACAAAAATGGTACGAGTTACCACCACCCCCTTCAGAAAAACAAAAAAACCCTAAAACGACTTCTATGGGAGAGAAATCAGACTTCTCTCTGCAGGGGTCTCTCGGCACGAGGACATGGTCACTCAGGGCCCGAGGTAACAGCTGGGGGTGCTGGTCCCCTCCCCCACGCACGCTCCACAGCCTGCTTGTCTGTTCCCATGGGACCTGGTATGTTTTTTTGGGAAAGAGATCTCTCTCATCCCTTAGCAATGTTCTCCAAGTGATGGTCCCCACTGTGCTTGCTGAATGCATAGCCCTGGGCCCCGCACCCACAGACCAGGGACACTGGGAATGAATGGGGCTCTGAGGCTCCCTGTGATGCCAATATCTGAGAGGCACCAGATGGTCACACATCATCTACCTACTGGATGGACGAGTGAAGGAAGGGGAAGAGGAGGCAGAGAGAAGGCATGGGAGACAGGCCAGGGGAAGGAGGGCTGGGCTGGTGGCAGCAGTGGCCACTCGGAACCCGGGTCCCTTTGCCTTACTTCTCTCTTCACCGAGCAGTAAACAGCAAAGAGTGGTGATGACACATCCGTATCTCCAGGCTGGGACCCACAGCACGCTGAATAAACAGAGAGAGGAGAAGGAGATGACCTTCCCAGTGTCCTGGGTTAGAGGGAAAGAAATTCACTAAATGCTTATCTGGAAGCGAAGAAACCAACGTAGATGGGACTTCTCTCAGGAGCAGGCTAGAGATTTTCTGGAATAATCTAAGAAATGCGTATCTTGTACCTGAATCTTCACAGAAGCCCTAGAAAGTGACAGCGGCACGCCTGTTTTGTAGCTGAGTAGAAGTTAAGAAACTCAACCATCTTCAGAGCTAGAAAATGTGGAGATGGGATTTAAATGCTGTTGTAACTCTACACCTCATGCCTCCAGGTAAGTGGTTGATAAGCCTTGAACATGTGACTTTCTTTAAAAATATATATTTTATTGATTTTTACAGAGAGGAAGAGAGAGGGATAGAGAGTTAGAAACATCGATGAGAGAGAAACACCGATTAGCTGCCTCCTGCACACTCCCCACTGGGGATGTGCCCGCAACCAAGGTACATGCCCTTGACCGGAATCGAACCTGGGGCCCTTCAGTCTGCAGGCCGACACTCCATCCACTGAGCCAAACCGGTCAGGGCAAACATGTGACTTTTGTTAGAGTCCACTGGCCTACTGAGAACCAAAGATTTACAGTCACAGGAAAAATTACATAACATACTTACAAGGAATTTTATTAGAGTAACTCTGGGTGTTTTATATATTCTTTTATATGAGTTGCTGCTGTCCTGGCTACAAATTGCTCAAAACGATGCCTTGGTCTCACTCTGTACCCATCTAATAAACAGAAATAAGCTCCAAGGTCCATTCAGAAATTGTGAAATTATAATGTATTTTGTATTTATACTAACATATAAGAACAAATTTGTCTTATTTTCCAGTGACAATGGATTATACTATAAAATAAAAAAGACACAAATAATACATACTCTGGGATTGTGAAGATAGAACAATTTGCTTAATTCCCTTTCATATTTCCATTCTATAATGAAACTAACAATTCTCATTCAAGGAGCATGTTACCAAGCTGGTTTGATCAGTAGCCTTCATGTGCTGAAAAGGCTCAGAAATCTTTTCAGATTTCAAGCTGAAATTAGAGCCAACCGCTTGCTCTCCAGCTCTGGGGGGTGGGGGTGGGGGGCTATTATTCTGCAAGGAAGGCTGTGCTGAACGGGAAGCGACTTCCCAGGCTAAGTGTGCAGCCGGCATAACGCCTGGCGGTAATCACACGCGAGGCTCAGCAAGGCTCTTACTATGAGGTGCTATTCAGGCTGGTTTCCTGGGGACGAGGCCGAGACTGAAAAGGCTGGTTCCGGAGTTTTTTGTATTTATCAACCTGCTCTTCCCTCCTGCTGAGTGATTCACTGAGCCCTGGCAGTGCCCTGGGGAAACATCCAACCCAGAGAAAAACCTCGCGGAGGAAAGGAAATAGGAAAAGAGAAGCTTTCACCTCCCAGAAGCGAGCGCCACCTATTTAGAGCGACACATTCACACACGAGGCAAGATTTGAAATGCACGGCACCTCAGGGGCTCTCCTCGTCGCAAAGTCACAGGCACCTTGAGCTCCTCCGTGGCGTGATTTACCCTTCCCACAGCTTCGGCGTGGCCTGGAGCCCGCTTCTGTTTATGGGACGGGTGCAGAGTGAGGCAATGGAGCTATTTGGGGCAATTTGTCGGCGAGGACAGCAACAAAAAACCAGGCATATGGCCCTCCTGAGGCATAAAGATGTTTATTAGCCTCTTCTGCTACTGCCTCTTGACATCCTTTGCAGGTGTATGTTCAGGTCCATACGGTGCGTTCTTCTAAGATGCGGGCAAATCGCGAATCCTGGGTGTGGGGAGGAGGCATGGGCCTGGATAGTTTCCGTTGCACAGTACTTGGCACAGGTCACGGGCAGGTGTGCACTTAGGAAGGTCATTATATGAGAAGGAAAGTCTGGTCTATACAGGTTTTGATCAATGGGAAGATTGTATTCATGTTCAGAGCAAAAGGACATAGAGACTTTTCATTCGATGTCTTCAAAAAATACCATAAAAATATAATGTCAACTCTTGATTTTGTCTCCATCACAGGCTTGGTTTAAGGTGCTGGCAAAATGTAGCAATCATGTCACACACTGCGATGTCAAATTATTCCATAACAATCCACGTGGCTAAAAGCTCCCTAACCTCAGCCCTTCTGCTGTAATCCACGACCAACACCCCTTGTTGAATAGGGCAGAGAAAAGCATTACTTTCCTGCTGGACACACACCACTCTGATACTGGTGGGGACACTAGGAATACTTATATTTCAGTCACATCGTTTTATATCTTTAAAAAAAAGTTTTTTAAATTGATTTCAGAGAGAGAAAGGGAGGGAGAGAGTGAGATAGAAACATCAATGATGAGAGAGAATCGTTGATTGGCTGCCTCCTGCACACCCCTGCTGGGGACTGAGCCCTGACTGGGAATTGAACAGTGACCTCCTGGCTCATAGGTCAATCCTCAACCACTGAGCCACACCAGCAGGGCTTAGCCACACGGTTTTAAAATGGAGTCTCTACTCATTATCCGTGCTTCTGTCAACACTCGCCACATTTGCCTGTTGTCACAGCATCTTCTCTGTGACACAGATCTGTCTCAGCCAATACTCATTTCCTCTCCATTTATCTATCGAAGTACATACAGCGCCACAATTCAATGACTCTCCTAATGAAGGGAGGCTAATTAAACGAGAGCAAGTATGTGTTCAACCACCACTGAAGCATAAGATACACAGAAAGGCCTGTTTTCATTCACGCTGGGGAGCACCAGGGCTGGTACACCTGAGGGTGCCACTGTGGCCGGCGTGAGAGTGGCTGGACAGATGCCACGTGTGCCCAGGTGCGCTGAGCAATGCCGCTGCCTGGCGGAGGCCGAAGGGAAAGATCCACCCCTGGAGAGAAGCATTCGCTGCGGAATTCATTGTCACAGGCCTCAGATCCTCCCCTAATCCCCGGCCCCACTGCGCTGTGTGGTCTTATTGCAAAATGAGGAAAAGACTCCGGTCGAGACAGAACGGCTCATGAAAGTGCCTGCCCCTCATTAGCTACCAGCGTCCGTTCTTAACATCTCCATTTTTTCCTAAGGACTGAGCTGAATTCTATAATGAAAACTAGACCCAAAAGCAAAGCCCTCAATTTTCTCCACTTCAATACAATTGGTTTTCTGGTCTTAAGACGACAAAAATGTAATTTGACCTTTAAAATGCGTAGCTAGAAGGTTTACATTTCAGGCAATATGGAAAATAAAATTCCTCCCTCACTGATCGGAGGCGCCGTGGTTAGGTTGTTTGGGCTTGTGAATGACTGGAGAGGACCTTTCCCCTCCCCTGTCTCCAGCCGCGCACTGGGAGGGCAGCTGGGGGAGGGGCGGGCAGAGACTCGGGGTGTGCAAAGGGAGTAACCTCCGCCTCCAGGCCTCCAGCTACGGCAGAGCCTGCAGCAGGGCGGGCCGAGGAGAAGGTGCCAGAAGACACAGTCCTCTCACTTTCCCGGGTGCAGGCTTCCTCGGCATCGAGGATGTCAAGGGAGGGATAATCCTTTGTAATACTGGGGCGGGGGGGGGGGGGGGGGGGAGGGGGAGGGGCGGGGGGGGCTGTCCTGGGCATTCTAGAATATCTATAGCATACGTCACCTCTACCTCCTAGATGCCAATGGTGACAACCCAAAGTACTCCCAGACACGCTGCCTCCTGGGAAGAATCCATCCCGCGGAGAACACTGCTTGGCCCCAGACATACTGGTCCCTTTGCCGGCCTCTCAGCCCGAGTTTCAGCCACAGATGCACAAAAGAGTCACCTGGAGCTCTCTCACACACACCCCGACTTCTGGGTCCACTTCAGACCAGTGACCCAGCGTCCCGGAGCCAAGGATGACCACCGAGCTCCAGGAGTTCTTAACTACAGCACACACAGGCTCTGGTGTGGAGAGGAGTCAATATTCATTTATAGGCACCATCTTCCAGTCACTGTTAAGTTAGTCACCAAGAGAGAAAAGAAAAGCCCTCTGGGCACAGGAAACCCGGGCTGGGCTTCCAGCACTGAGTGGAAAGCCAGGCATTCTCCAAGCAGCAGCTAGGAGTTTGCGGGACGTGGTGGTGGGGGGGGATGGGGGGGCGGGAAACAACCAACGAGGAAAGTCGTTCCCAGGCTGTGTCCACCAAGGGTTTGACAGTACTTGGGGACCAGGAGCAGGCCGGGGAATGCGGGTCAGGGGGCTGCAGAGCTTGCCCCCTTGGGGTGGGGGGCCTTCCCAAGCTCCCAGCCCAGAGAGAGGATGAACAGTTGGGTGTCACAGCGGTGACACCGGTCCGCCGACCACCAGGGCGGGCTGTGTGCGTGTGCTGGGCTGCGGCCGGGGCTCCCCGGCAGATGAGGCGCGAGGGAGGCCGAAGAAGATGGACGGAGCTGAATATGGCCTTTCCTGCAGCCCGAAGTTCTCATGCTCAGAGTTATTCGTTTGCTTGGTGGTGACCTCGGCAGATTTGGTTAACATTTGTTAACATGCAAATATGTCACTTTGAGGGACGACACCTGGGCACCGAAAGGATGACGTTATCAGTGACTCAAAAATGAGAGTTAAGGGTGAAAAAGAAAAGAGAAGGGGAACGGCCCCCTGGGAGTTCCTGCTCTGGAGTGCTTGGTGTGGGGCGAGGAGCCCTGGCCTGCAGGGGCAGCGGGAGGTCCCCCCGCCCCCCCTCCCGCGCCCAACCTCACTGAAGGAGGAAACTCCAAGATGGGGAGAAGGGGGAGTGGGCAGGGCCCGGGGCCAGGGGAGTGGAGACTCCGGATCCACTTCCACGTCTCGTTGAGCAGACCTGGCGCTGCTTCAGGAAAAAGTCAACGTGCGTACAGAGGGAGTTCTGCCCCTGTGCACAGAAGGCCTGTTGCCACGGCCCCTTCCTATCTGAGCCCGAGGCAGCCTAAGCTGTGGCCCCTCCAGCTCCCACTCTCCACCCTTCCCCACGCAGCACACACTCCACCCCTGCTGTCAATCAGACGTCTACAGCTCTGCCTTGGAATGCTGCCTCCCCCAGCACGCGGCAGTGATCAGCATCGCTCTCCTTCCTCGGTGCTTTGTGAATTCCGTGTTTTATTGCTCATTTTAAGCCTTCGCCTTCCACGTGGACATGCGCACACACAGACACACACACACAGACACACACACACACAGACACACACACACACAGATTTGCCACGAGAAGCCGGACTCATTCGCACACAGAGCGATTGCATCTGGCAGCTATAATTCCGAAGAATGAATATTTTCCAGTTGTGGTAGGGGCCCAGCGTACAGACAAGAAACCAGCTGTTTCATGTTAGTGCCTGATGGGACTTCTCACACAGAGGCTCCTGCTGCAACATTCACTTCCTGTCAAGGGGAGTTGTGAGAGCTCTAGGCGTCCCTGTTCCCCTCTCACGTCCCCAGTTCCTCCTGGGGGAGTAGCAGTGACCCGTGCAAGGTCCCTATGCAACTGTGTCCGGGTTCAAGGCCAACTCTGATATCAGAATCCAGCAACTCAGTGGATTTCTCCCCTGACGGTACTGAATGAGGTATTGTTCACAAGCAGACTGGGAAAGGTAAGCATTGAATCCACTTGACTCAGCTGTGTGGTCACCTGGTCCTGAGCATGTGCCGACAGGTGGCTTCTCCCAGCCTCACAACATCACCATTCCCGTGGCTTCCAGCAGGATCCAGGGGGATTTAGGCAGGCAGGATGCACCCCTGAAGCTGGCACTCTGGTAACAAAGTGAATGTCTAGAATTTGTTTCTAAACTAAACAGCGCCGCTGAGAGCTCCACGTCCCTCGTGCAGCGGGTGAGCTGCCGTCTGTCTCGGAAACTTTCCAGAACCCTCCAGAGGACCTGCCCCACAGAAATCCCAAGGTTTCGGTTGTGTTAAATGAACGGGGCTGCATTCAAATTTCTCGCTCATGCCTATTCATGATTTCATCACCAACAGAAAAGCTTAATTTTTAAAAAACATTTAAACTGCCTTCTTCCGTCCTGTGACCCGCTATTTTTCAAAAGCACCACAATCCCCAAAATCCATCCCTCAGGAAAGGAAAGGCAGGCTTCCTTCAGGCACATCACCGCGGCGGCTGGGCTGTGGGCCGGCCTGGGCCAGCGCCAACGTCTCTCCATTTGGCAGAAATGCGTGAAAGTGGTTGATTAAAAACCACGTTGGTTTGACTTTAACATTTACGTTATGTTTTGGGATCGTTTTTTTTAAAGGTTAGATCAGAAAATAAGTGGGCGCTTACTCACCCTGTAGCACCAGCATACAGAAAATGGTTGGTCTACATGCCTTCCTCTCCAGTTTGGAGGAAAAGTGCTGTTTTGTCCCGTAGGTGACTTTTAAACGGCAGCACTGCTTGGCGGAGCTCACTCAGAAGGGAGCCTCTCCACCGCCGCCCCCCCCCCCCCCGCCCCAGTTTAAAACACAATGTGAGTTACAAGCAGAGAAAAGATATACAACTTCCCCTGGCGCTGACTTTCCTGGCCCCAAGCTTTTAGCTCGTGAGGCGTGAAACACTCCAAGAATCTCAAGATGTTATAAATCTCAAGATGTCCCGTGACCCATGTGATGTTCATTTTACTAAGGAAATAAAGTAAAACAATAAAAATAAAAGTACGCCGAGCAGCTGGAGGAGAGAGAGGTAATTCGAGGTCATTGCTACACTTTGTCAATTAGTGTGTGAGTCACTCAGACGGAAGGTAGAACAGGAGCCTCAGAGGGAGCGTTTACTCTAAAATGCCGCACAAAAGGAGAAGACAGGGTTTCTCTGAGCAGCCGGCTAATGCCCCCAGACAGCGGAGGGCCACGTCCGAGTCCTAGCGCCCGCCCGCCCCCCCTTCCCGCGTCCCCCCACTCCGCCCCCGGGCCACTCGGCCCACAGCCTTTCTGCATCCCCTCCAGCTGCTTCATGCCACAACACCGAGATGTTACAGCCCATAAAGCTTACCACGCTTACTAGCTGGCCCTTCACAGATAAAGTTTGCTGACTTGGGCTGGAGAGAACAGGCCTGGAAGTTGAGTGCGCTTTAAATATCGGGGTAACTTAAGGATAGACTGGAAAATGTAAGAGCCAACAATAATAAGCGTAACATCTTTCACTTGAGAGCCCCTATCTTCTCTAATGGTTTCAAGCATATTCTTGGAGTTTGCCTTTAACAAGTAGGTTATAATCTGATCAAACAGAGCAGTGGTCCTTGAGGGTCCAGATGCCGAGACTGGGGGAGGGGGAAGGGTTCCTCATTGAAGGACAACCCAAGGGCGTGGGTGTCTTTGAAGGGTTCTTATACTAGTACTAGAGGCCCGATGCATGAAATCTGTGCAAGAGTAGGCCTTCCTTCCCCTGACGCCGGCAGGCACCCAGGACCTGGGCTTCCCTCTGGCCCCGGCTCTGTCTGGAAGGATGTCCGTAATGACGTCTGGTCTAATTAGCATATTACCCTTTTATTTTTATAGATTCCCTTGGGATCTTGTATTATATGTAGCTGATGGTTTAAAATTCAAGGATTTATTAGGTTAGTGTTAAGTGTAATCCTTAGTTTTACACAACTCAACCACTAGGTAAAAAGCACACCAGAGGCCAAAAAAAGTACTTGGAATAGAAAAAATATGCAGAAGATGTGACCAGAAGCTGCTCCATGGAGAGATCATGCCTGAGAAGGAAGCCAAGAATAAGCAGAACCAAGAGATTGTGGGAGACAGAGAGAGAAGAAAGGAGAGGCAGAGGGAGGAGAAGAGGGAGGGAGGGGTACAGTCAGAAACAACATGATTTGGGCTTAGAACCAAATTTGCCTAAAGCAGTGGTCGGCAAACTGCGGCTCTCGAGCCACATGCGGCTCTTTGGCCCCTTGAGTGTGGCTCTTCCACAAAATACCACGTGCGGGCGTGCATGTAGAGTGCGATTGAAACTTCGTGGCCCACGCGCCGAAGTCGGTATTTTGTGGAAGAGCCACACTCAAGGGGCCAAAGAGCCGCATGTGGCTTGCGAGCCGTCGTTGGCCGACCACTGGCCTAAAGGAATCTCCTGGTGTTTTCATGTACATTGGCCAATAAATTCTATTTGTCTTTAACTAGTGTGACTTGGGTCACTCAAAACTGAAAGGGTTCCGGCTGATCCACTGAGAACATTTTCTTCCTGATAAAAACCCAACCTTTCCCAACAGATACTTCCTTCCAACTGTGGACGTGAGCTACGGTGCAGGACTCAAAGCAGTGTCTCCCATCAAACCCGCTGCAGAGCAAGGCAGGGCCAACCCCACACGGCGCCCCATTTAAGTCCAGTCTCAGAGCCCCCAGGGCGGGCCTCTCACTCTGCTTGCATAGGATGCTTCTGAGTTTTGTTCAGAGAGTTGTCCTTTTACAAGGGCGAGGCTGGAAAAGACTTTTCTTAGCAGCATGCGTGCTACTGGCTTTCCAGAGATTTGTCAAAAATGCCACCGGTTGAGGTTTTGTTCTTTGTTGTGCTCTACCTCATCCACGCACTTCTGGGCCAACCTCAAACGCCAGTGAATTAGGTGCATCAGGTTTCTTTTTATTCAAACACGTCCTCCTCTTTTCATTCCCAAGACACATGCCTCTGCCTGCAGGGCTTAAAAAAAACCCTGCCAAAGAGCGGCCCTGCGCTGTTTGTATATTAGATAAACAGCGTTCTCCTTCCGGGGCTCTACCTACAGAAACAGCCCTGGGTGCAGAGTCCCGGCCGCTGACTCACCAGTTGTGCAGCTCAGCAAAGGCGGCCTTGATCTTCTTCACCGAGCTGTCCACCTCCTCCTTGATCATCACGCGGTACCTGGTTAGAGACACGGTGCAGCGTTGCAAGTCCTTCACCGACTTCTCAATATTTGGGCCTAAAATGAATGTCAAGAAAACAAATGTTTGTTTTTTAATTTGAGCGCTTTATCTTTGTGAGCTGAACAATAACAAAATCGAACTAACGTACCACCGACACCACCCCCCACCAACGAAAAGATATTTTTTTTTGTTTCTCAATGAAAAAAAATAAAAAAGTTCTGCGAAGAGGTTGTTTGTAGCCTGGGGATTTAAAAACCGAGAGCGGGTGGTTTGTAGGGAGACTGCTGAGACTCCACTAGTGGGTCCTCTGACTGGGCCATTCTGGGCACACATGTCTCCTCCGCTCTTCAGAAATGTCCTGATCATGTATGTTCCGTTACACATGGCAGTTTCTTGGAGTGGGATGTGTCTAGAGCAGTGGTTCTCAACCTTCCTAATGCCGCGACCCTTTAATACAGTTCCTCATGTTGTGGTGACCCCCAATTTCATTGTTACAAATTGAACATAATGAAAGCATAGTGATTCATCACAAAAACAATATGTAATTATATATGTGTTTTCCGATGGTCTTAGGCGACCCCTGTGAAAGGGTCGTTTGACCCCCAAAGGGGTTGCGACCCACAGGTTGAGAACCGCTGTTCTAGAGACTGTCTGTGCCGCTGTCAGGTTCTGATTCTCACTGTGAACACCGCTCTGCGCTCTGCGTGGCTATGCCTGCGGGCTTTTCAGGAGGAAATGACTTCGAGGTTGGGAGAGGTACAAACAGTGAGAGAGGCCAGAGCGGCGGTGCCAGGCACGCTGGCCCGGGCCCCGTCAGTGCGGGCCAGGCCTGTAATTACAGCAGCACTTAAGCGGCTCCGTGGGTGCCAATCTTGCCCGATTTCCTGAAACCGTCACCAGGGCTGACAGATAGTGCAAAACAAACCGGCAAATTGTACGTATCCCAACAAGGGCATGTTTCTTGGAAGAAAGCAATCTCCCTCAAGAAAAGTGAGAAAGCACATCAAACCAAAGCCAAGGAAATCAGATCTAACTGAGGCTGGATGAGAAGAATATTATTTAATCTTCTGGGAGTCAGAAGGAAGTGATTTAGCCCCTTTCATTTTGAATACCAGTTAAGTGTAAAGGATCTGGCACTAACATCTGCTTCATGAGACAGCAGGGTAGAAAGTATCTGCAAATTTATCCATAAAAACCACAAAGAGAGGAATGGTCTCAGGGAGGCAGAGAATGGGGATGTAATTCCATTTACGCCCTTTGACTGACAGGGGCGGAATCACATCTGCCTCGCAGTGTGTGTGGGTCACGGAAAGAAACGCAATTTCAGGTGCATCTCCCTTCCACGAAGCAGCGACTCTGGGACCGTCCTGTCACCCTGGCGCTTTTCTCTGTGTGTCAAAGACGTTGAATCATTGGTGCAAAAGAAACCACTTTACCTCTTTTCTTTGCCAGCTCATCTGGCTTTATTTCAAGATGAGCTGCGGGGGCATTGGAATTAACAGGAGAAGTTTTTGCATGAGGCTTGCTTGGGTTACAAGGCTGCTCAGCTGACCACTGCAGGCCATCTGACCTCTCGGGTGTTCCGGGTATAGGTTTGGGGTTCCCATCTAAGGACAGTTTCTGTTGCAGTGGTCTGTTGCCTTCTGTAAGAAAACACCAAATAATGACTGTGGCGGGATCAACTGGAAACATGGATGATAAGGTGATGGGGGGGAGGCTACGATTTATTTTTGGTTTGTTTCCATGCTGACAATAATGCCTTTCATTGCAAACAGTCAAAAGGCTGTTTTAGCAGAGTCCCCAGAAGATTAGAGAATATACTAGAAATAGAAAGAACGCTGTACTTGGAGTCAGAAGCCCCGGGGGGCGTTTTGGCTCTGGTAATTACTCGCAGGGTGACCTGGGCAGCCACTTACCATCTCTGAGCCTTAGTTTCCTCACCCAGAAAAGTTATTAGGAGGCTCCCACGGATACATGAGAAGATCAGGTGGTTGTTTGTTTTTCTCATTCAGTAAAGGCTTAGATGTCTCTGAGTTATGATTTCATATCGAGGCTATAAAATGCAGTCCTCCTATCTCTAAGAGCTACATCAATGTCTCGTGGTATTTTATTCTGAATTAATGAAGGCGGGAGAGTGATTGGAGAGAGGGCAAGAATGAAGTGACAACAGGTATTACAATCATTTCATCTAATTTACGGGGGGATTAAATCAGGAAACATCATCGTAATATCTCAACTATATTTAAAAGCCAGGGCGTCCGATGCTCTCTGGAGCTCTGATAGGTGCTGCCGTAAATTAGCAGCACGTTGCTTTCGGCATCTTTTAAAGGTAGGCTCCCATTTAGTTATTGCTGGAGTGAATTAAACGGCACCTTAGCGGCCTGAAAAGGAAATGGATCACCCTTAACATCTTACCATCAGAGAGAGCTCTGGGGGTGGAAAAAGGGGGAGCCAGTGTGCTTTTGAAGGCCAGGTTCTTGGGGAGAGCTGGGTGTCGTGGGGAGAGTGCAGGTTGGGATCCCCAAGACCCATGTTCTGATCTTCCCTAGGGCTCGATGACCCTGTAGGAAGGACCTCACTTTTCTGGCCGACTAGGGTTCACACTCACACAGAAAACATCATCATCTCAACGAAGCCCAGCCCCCTTTCAGATAGTCACCCCGCCTCCCTTCTCGACTCCCACAGGGCCTTGTAAAAACTCAGCGTGCGATGTTTGAACACAATACTTACATGTCTGCCCTTGCCTTTGCCTTGAAGAGGCTGTGACGTCCTTGAAGGCAAATACTAAAATATGACATATTTTTGAAGCCCCAGTACTGGTGTCTGGCTCAATAGCTATCTGTAAAACTGACTGAATTAAATGATTTCATAGGAAAAAGAAAAAAGAAAAAAGAAACCCACCAAAAAAATAAAAACCAGGTTTCCTGACACTGTCACAAACGTAGAGGCAGCATCGGAAAGTGCAAAACAATCTGATCTGGGTCCTAGTCTGCTTGACTTTAGACATTAGCCCTTGACTTTAGACTTATGAGACGTGTGAAGCTGAATCCATCATTCATAACTTCCATATCAAGAAAGCACAACATATGCTGGATGGGCTGACTAGTGAGTACTCTTTAAAATGTACCTAAAGGGAAATTACAGTTCACAAGGAAACGAGCAACAAAGCTAGTAAACATAGTCATTAAGTACTGAAGACAGCATTTCCTCCAGCAATGAAACAGTTACTAGCATCCCCAGAAGATTAGAGGATGTACCAGAAATGGAAAGAAACTCATACTTTAGAAGGACCTGGGTGGGTGTTTTGCCCTGGGAATCACTTGCAGGGTGGCCCTGGGCAAGACACTGACTATCAATCAGGCAGTCGCCTGCGGTAGTTTTCTCACCCGGAAGGGTTCTGAGGGGGCCGCAGTTACACGGAAGTGGAAGCTCACTGCAGGCAGTGCTTGTCAAACTTGCGTGCTCACGAGAACCCCAGGGGTTCCGATTCGGCAGGGGCCCGGGATTCTACCCGCAGGTGATTCTGTTGGGGTGAAGATGGGCGGCACCACCCACCTGGAGGAGGTCTGCTCTGAAAGATGAAAAACTAATTTTTTTATAAAAAAGCTAATTTTTTGATGAGCCTGTAACTGTTTTGTTAACACGGTGATTAAGTACAGGCTGGTTCCAACTCCTTCCCTCTCTAAATCATAGAGAAGATTCAGCCTCAAAGAAATATTATAAATTGAGAACCTAATACATATCCCAGTGTGAACAGTATAGTAAACTAGTCTTGTTCTTAAAAATAAGGGGGTTTATATGATAGCCTGATGGAAATCACAACCGAAGGGAAAAAAATTATTCCGTTGAATGCAAAAGATTTTAAGCTGAAGACAAGCTTGCAAACGAGCACAGGCTCATTAACCTAGAGCTGAAAATACGATGTTTGTGTATCAGAGAACTGATATGTGGACAATGGCTCATTTCACCATCTACCCAACATACATTTATTGAGAAATTTGAGTAGCAGTATTTTTTTTTTTGGAGGAGGGTCCTGGAAAACTGTCTCAGTATTGGTGGGATCACTGAACTCTGGGACGGTCTGAAGTTCTCAGGTACTCAGGACTACTGGAATAGAGTACTGCTTGCACATTGGCTATACAGGTCTGTTTCCAAATGTAGTAATGAAGTTCTTTCAGATGAAAACTGGTAGAGGCTTATTCAGCTATAATAGAATTAGGTGCATCTTGACCACAAATCCTGATATTTCTAACGATTGGGATAAATGGGAGTTCTCTCCTGGATCTAGAGGTTTTCCTCTAACATTACAGGCCAGAAGTAGCACCAATTCTCTGACTTTCTGGAATCCACTTGCAAATTTCAATAGACTGTAGCTGATTCAGAGCTGACTCATAATACTGTCTAATAAGGTAGCCACCAGCACAGGTGACTGTTGAACACATAAAATGTGGCTGGTCTGAACTGAGATGTGCTATTAAGTGTAAAATACGCACTAAAACTTGAAGACTCAGTACAGAAAAATAACTTTGATAACTTAAAAAAACTGATCACATGTCAAAATGATAATATTTTGGGTACATTAAGTTAGACAAAATATGTTATCCAATTTAATTCACCTGTTTCTTTTTATTTTTTAAATGTAGATACTAGTATTTCTATTTTTTGTATTTGTCTTAAAATTTTCTAGATAGGCAATAATGACATCTGCAAATGAAGTTTGACTTTTCTTCCCAATCTTGCCCTGTTGGACTGGCTAAGAATGCTAGTACAATGTAGAATCATCATCCTTGCATTGATTTTGATCTTAGGGAAATTGCATTCAATATTTTATTATTAAGCATGATATTAGCTGTAGATTTTTCACGTTTATCAGTAAGTTCTCTTATATTTGTAATTTGCTGGGAGTTTTTATTTTGTCAAGTGATTTTATTTTGCTTCAAGATAATCCTTTTGTTCTCCTTTATTTTGATAATATAGTAAGACACATTGATTGGTTTTTAAATGTTAAGTCAATGTTACATCCTTGAGAACACTTGTTCATGATGTACTATAAATATAATAAATATAATAAATATAAATATAAAATCGTACTTCAATTTGCTAATATTTTGTTGAGAATTTTGCTTCTTTATTCATGACCAATATCATTCTGTAATTTTTCTTGTAATGACTTTGCCAGGTTTTGATAAGGTTATGTTGGCCTCATTAAATGAGTTGAGAAGTATTCCATTCTTCTGGTTTCTCTCTTCTAAAAATCTTTTCTCTCTGTTCTTCAGTTTGGATAGCTTCTTTTGACCTGTCCTAAAGTGCACTGCTCCTTTCTTCTTCATTGTCTAAATTGCTGTCAAGTACATCTGATGACTTAAAAGATTTTTTTTCAGATATTGTACTTTTTTTTTTTTTTTTTTTTAAACCCTCATCTTTATTGATTTCAGAGCAGAAGGGAGAGGGAGAAAGAGATAGAAACATCAATAACGAGAGAGAATCATTGACTGGCTACCTCCTGCATGCCCCCCACTGGGTATCAAGCCCACAACCTGAACATGTACCCTGGACCGGAAGCAAACCTGGGACCCTTCAGTCCGCAGGCCGACACTCTATCCACTGAGCCAAATCAGCCAGGGCCCGATATTGTACATTTTAGTTCTAGGATTTCCATTTCAACATTTGTTTCTCTCCTGAAAGTCTCCTTCTATTCACCCTTTATATCCATCTCCTTTTTTTTCCTATAATTTTTTTGGCATATTTATAAAACTTGTCTGACTAAAATAGCTGGGTTATCTATAGATCTGCTTCTGTGATTAACTTTTCTCTTTATTATAAATCCAATTTTCTTGCTTCTTCCCACATATAGTAATTTTAAAAAAAATTACTGATTTTTAGCAAGAGGAAGGAAGAGAGAGAAACAATTATGTGAGAGGATCATCAATTGGTTGCTCCTGCATGCACCCTGACTGGGGATCAAACCCCCACCTTTTGGTGTACAGGATGACACTCTAACCAGCTGAGCCACACCAGCCAGGGCCCATAAATAGTAATTTTTAAAACTGGGTATTGAACATTGTGGATGACACATTGGGAAATGTTGGATTTTGTTACTTTTCTCAAGATAGTTTGATTTTGTTTGAATAGGTCATTAAAATACTAGGTCATGTTCCATTCTCTTCCCCTGATTTTTTTTTTTTTTGCCTTGAAGGTAAATATTAGGCATTTTATAGAACAAGCTGGAGTAGAAGAGATTGTATGGAGATAGTGGGTTGTTTCTTAAAATACCTTCAATTGCCGTTTTATACCTCTGCTCAAGCTGGCCCTCCATCCTATCTGCTGACCCTCAATCCAGAGCTTCTCCATTTTCTGCTGGACAGTCATACTCCTCCCTGCCCAAGCTCCCTCATAATTCTGTGTTGTAGCTTCATTTGTCAATCCTCTTCCATCTCCTTGTCCTCTTCTATTAACCCGGGCCCACCTTTCCTTTTTTCTTCACTATTGTAGATTTCTACATCCAAAAAGTCAGTGCAGTTTGTGATGAAGAAGATATAAATCCATGCTTTTATTTTCTTTAAAAAGTTATTGATATGCATTGCTGAATTATTTTCCAGTCAATTGGTACCCATTTACACTCAGCTGTACATGCATGCAATTGTTCTCAGAATCAACTCTTCAATACTGAGGACTTTCAATTTTCTAGTTACTAAAACTTGTGTAATTTAATTTGTTCTTAACTTGATTTATTTTACACAGCAAAACGTAAATGGTGGCTGTTGTTTTTTGTTAACATCACCAAAGAAAACAAATATTCCTCTTGGGAGAAATATATGAACTTGGATTCAAAGACTTTCATAATATATTTACAGCCATGTATGTGTTCAGATTTCAAAGTTTCTGTAAACACATATTTTCTCTTTAGTTTTTACTTTTTAGTGAAAGCTTTATGTACTTCTAAGTAGACTGAAAGAAGTATACATAAAATTCGAATCTAACCTTAAGAAATGTATTGAATATAGAGTTCTTCCAAAATAATTATTTTAACCAATTGTGTTAAAATGCTCTCATAGCCTCCCATACACATACTTTCAGCAAAGCACTTCGTTTGATAATGATTAACTCAGTATATAAATCAAACCACCCCACAAACAAGTGAAGAATCTAAGCCTTAAGGAAAACAGACCAGGAAGAACATTTGGGAAAATTGGACCCTAACGCCATCATGTGCTTTAAATGGGGCCTTAGAAATAAAAATGATCCTTGGCACTGCTTTTGGTAAAAATAAACCTTGATCTGCCCTTTGTCCGACTTTGTACTTGGATGCAGGAAGAATCGTGATTGCATTACGTAAAAGATCTCAGTTGCGCTGTTATTAAAAATTCTGCAGCCCAGAAAAAAGTACTCCAAGGCTTAAAGTAGTCATTCTGCACTAAGTTTAAACCAAACTCCCAAACGCCTGAGCTACTGCTGACGGGCAGCGCTCTCCCACTCGACAGCACTGTGTTTACAGCCTGAATGATGATGCCCTGGTTGGTATTTTTCACGTAGGAAGTCACACTAACACCCCCCCAGCCACCTGTATATCTCTTAAAGCTGACGCCACCTCCCAGAAAACAATTCTGTTGAAAACTTTTAAAAAGAGAGATCTTGAATGTCAAGGTGTTATAAAAAGATAAACCACCTGCTGGGCATGTTCACAGCCTGCTGCCCAGCTGGGCACTCCGGGCAGGCGGGATTGAGCCAGTTTCACTAATGGAAAGCTTGAGAAATGCTCCCCGCTAGCAGAATGGAGATTTCTTTTAGGCTTACACTTCGAAACCACTCAAGTACAGACTATCATTATACGGCTTTGTTATGATGACTTTCCCCCTACTTGTCCCTTCCTTCCTTCCTTCCTTCCTTCCTTCCTTCCTTCCTTCCTTCCTTCCTTCCTTCCTTCCTTCCTTCCTTCTTTCCTCCCTCCCTCCCTCCCTCCCTCCCTCCCTCCCTCCCTCCCTCCCTCCCTCCCTTCCTTCTTTCCTTTTTATATTTGTTTATTGAATTTATTGGGGGTGACAGTAGTTAATAAAATTACATCGGTTTCAGGTGTATAATTCTATAACACATCATCTGTATATTGTATTGTGTGTTCACCACCCCAAGTCAAGTCTTCTCCCACCATCACTTATTTTGCGACAGCGTGCGTGGACCTGGAGAGCATTATGCTAAGTGAAAGAAGTCCATCAAAGAAGGACAAGTTCCATATGATTTCACTTATAGGTGGAATCTAATGAACAAAATAAACTAACAAGATAGAAACAGACTAATAGGTACAGAGAACAGACTGACAGCTGTCAGAGGAGAGGGAGTTGGGGGACTGTGTGAAAAGGGTGAAGGGATTAAGAAAAAACACCTCCATGACACAGACAACAGTATGGTGATTACCAGAGGGTAAGGCGGGTGGGGGAAGATAGAAGAGAGTAAAGAGGGTAAATGGGGAGATAGAAGAGGGTAAAGGACAATTGACTTGAACACACAATATCATTTTTCAGTTATACATCATTTAGGAGTTAGGAAGCCCAGGCTTTAGCAATAGCTCTCCAATGCATGCATAAAAGTATATGAATTTGTGTTAGGTGTTTGCAAACTAAAGAGAGTTACCCCAGGGTAACCCCAGGTTATTGTCTCAGCTTCTTAACTTGGGGGGCCTTGGTTTCCTGAGCTATAAAATGAGGGCGTGCGATTAAAGGATCGCTCCCATCCTCTCTGGTTCCAAGGGTCTACTGAAAATAGAGAGCAGAATGTCCAGGACCTAACACTCGCTTGTGAAATAGCGATTTGAGGTCTGTGGATTGCCAGCAGATTGGACAAACATTTTAAAGTCATCTGACAGACTTGGCATCAACTTCCGAGAATCTTCATTATTTTGGGGAAGAAAAATCTAATTATACACCCATTTAAAAAACTAATTATAAACTCATTTAAAAATGTATGGTCTTAGTAAGTGAGTTACTAATGAAGTTAATGGTCAACCAGGGGTCACTTCCTTTTGCAAAATTATCTAATAGCCGTCCATTACCATTGTTTATTGTTTAACAGAAAAAATTACACGAGACATAGATTTATAATGAACCAATAACATTAAAATAGCCCTATGAACCAGGAGGTCATGGTTCCATTCCCGGTCAAGGCACATGCCCGGGTTGTGGGCTTGATCCCCAGTGTGCGGTGTGTAGGAGGCAGCGTATCAATGATTCTACCTCACCATTGATGTTTCTATCTCTCCCTCTCCCTTCTCTGAAATCAATAAAAATATATTTAAAAAATATATAATGCTGACATACCCCAATGCCTTCGCACTAAACTCACACAACTGAAGGGACACTGGGATGGTTCTTTGTGTAGGAAAGACTTCTTCACAGGAAGTTCCCGGCAGGTTTACGGAATCCCTGGGACAGAGAACGCCAGTGGGCACTTAACTTTCAAGGCAGCTCTCCACGGTGAAGGGAGCTCTTCAATATTGCATTTGCTCTAACGTCGTATACTTGATAGAGTTACCGAAATTGTTTTAGGGAGAAGGTATAAATTATCAGTAAATGAACAAATGTATGTGCTAGGCTTTTAGTCTATGATTGATATCGAAGCAGCAACTTGAGTAATTAGATTTTGAAAGTAATTCATGTGAAAGCAATAACAAGCAAAGTTGGGAATCTGCCACTCGATTATTTAATTTCTTTCTCCTGCCCTGACTATAAATCAAAACATTCTCAAAAGGGTAGGCATCGTTAACAACGGAATTTAAAAAATTCCTGGAAAATCCAGATTCTAAATGGAAATAGGTTGTCTCTGCTGCTGTTTGGCTGGCTTTCAGAAATCATGGTGTGGTCAGGATTACCCCAACTCCAGCCCTAGGAACAGAGTTGTTAGGTAATGTGTTTATGGGAGAAAAGTAGAGCTTAGTGACCATCGGAACACTTGCTAGTGTGCTATAGAGTGTCGGTTACTTCATGCTGCCTCACTGCACCCCTGGCGTGGCATGTGGCTCTTCTGCCGGACTGAACGCTTCCTGGGCAGGGCCCCTGTCCAATTCATCTCGGGTTTATCAGAGGACAGTGCTGCATCGTATATAGCAGGTGGGTGTTGAGTCAAGTTCTCCCTACTGTTTCCTGACCCTCCGAGTCCTCTCCGCCGCCTTGCGTCTATGGGTCCTTCAGTACCCACTGCTCCCACGACATCCCCTGCATCGCTCAGTTGGATGTGGCTCTTCTCTTCCCAAACCATCAACTCATCAGTGTTAAAGAGATCAGAGTGGGGTTCCCCCAGGGCCTGGACCACACCACACCCTTCCCAGCGCACTTCTTTGCATGTAAGAGGAGCTTAAAAAGTTGCTGATGCAATAGACTCAGGGTTTTATAACTAGAAGGACTTTGGGAATAAATTAGTGTCCTGGATCTCACCACCTCTTAGGAGGCATTTTGAAAAAGTGACAGGATATATATATATATATTTCTAATCAGGATATTTTAAAAACTGAACAAAATGATGCCTGGGGGTTTGGGGATACAGGTCGACTTACAATCACAACAGTCTTGCACAACAAAGAATTGCCTTGTGTCCTGAACTTTCTCATGCCCTTCTAGTCACTTTACACATAAACCCAAGGTATTTTTTCTGCACTGTTTTACTTGGATCCCCAGGCTCCGCTGCTGTGTAAATTAAGAAAAAATTGTACTTTATGATGTTCAGAACTTCACCAAGAGAATCTCACCATTTAGAAAATCACATGGCCAACCACACCAGTAGTCGCGGTATTTGAATTGACAACTGCATTCATAGCAGCTGCATTCACTTCCAGGTCTGCCTACAAAAACACGTGCTTAGCTCTCAATTCACGTGTCAAATACAGAGAAACGGTGTCCACAATATCCAGTCATGTCTCGCTTCTTTTAGGGCAAAGTGATTCATTATCCGCAGGTGTGAACATCTGGCCATTTTCTTAGGCCTCTATTTTAGTTGTTCCTGAACTCTTATATGTGTTACTTTATTGGAATTCTAGGTAGATTACATTACCTATGAAGTTTAGTCTAGGATTTTTTGTAAAAATGAAGCATTGGGTCAGGTGGTATTGAGGACCACTGATCTAGTACATTCTAGTAGAGACAGCAAGGAAATGGGAGAGTGGAGATGAAATGATGTTCCCAAGGCCATGCAGCTGATTGAGAAGTAGCCTTTGTAGATTAGTTAACCTATAGCTTTAGCCCAAATAATTAACATTCCAGATTCTAACACCCTGGAAGATTATGTTCTGTCACATCATGGAAAATACTACCTTTAAATAACATTTTCTTTTGTCACCAATTATCCCTCCCTTATCCCAGCAAAGGTGTCTAGAGAGAAAATGTCTTTAAACTTGGAATTTCCACTTTCCTAATGATCCTAATACAGACCAGACTGGAGTTTTTGAGAAAGATAATCCTTTGACTCAGTGCAGGGTTGGACTGAGCATTTGTTCTTTGGTCCCTGACAGTCCTCCCTCCCCTCCCCTTCCCAGGAAGCCTGAACCCTGTGCACCAAGCCCATCCTTTCCCCTCCAACAGCAGCCAGGACTGGGCCAGTAGGCTCCCTCTGCATCCCTTCCTTCCACGTCTTCCTAAGCAACTTGACTTAACAATGACTGACCTGAGACCCCATGGAGAGCCTTGGGGGGCTCCTCGAGTATCGAGATCTTCTTCTCCCGTGGGAGGAGGGCTGGCTTCTCGCTGGCAGAGTCCGTAGACGAGCTATCCTTCTCGCAGCTGCCGCTGTGGCTGTTCTGGGCCTGCGGTGGGAGTGGCGGCCCTGCTTCGGGCCTCTCGGCCTTGTCTTTAGCATCTTTGTTGCCTTGATGCTGCTTGGACTTGCTTCTTTTTCGTTTATTGTTCTAGAATGAGAAGATAATATGATTTTAGCTCAGATCCTTGAATTATAAGATGAACCCGAGAGACCAAAATAAGATATCTATAATAATAAAAGCATAATATGCTAATTAGACCAGACGTCCTTCCTGACATCCTTCCTTCTGGACACAGCCGCAGTGGGTGGGGGCCAAGACAGAGGTGCGGATTTCGTGTATCGGGCCTCTAGTTTTATATAAGATGATATATACATACATATATATGTGTGTGTATACACACACACACACACACACACAACTATATATACATACACACATAAACACAAGATGGGGCAAAAGTAGGTTTACAGTTGTATGTGAAACACAGAGTTTATTCTTGTCTTATTATTTATTAAATATACTAGGGGCCCGGTGCACGAAATTCATGCACTGGGTGTGTGTGTGTGGGGGGAGTGTCCCTCAGCCCAGCCTGCCCCTTCTCACATACTGGGAGCCCTCAGGTGTTGACCCCCATCACCCTCCAATCGCAGGATCGGCCCCTTGCCCAGGCCTGATGCCTCTGGCCTACGCGTCCGGCCCGGGCAGCGGGGACCCGCAGCTGCAGCGGCCCGGCGATCGTGGTCTTCACTTTAGGCCCAGGCAAGGGACCCCTAGCTCCTGGGACTGCCAGCTTCGACCGTGCCCAGCTCCCATCGCTGGCTCCACCCCTACTTCCTGCTATCACTGGCCAGGGCGGAAAAGGCACCTGATTCTCCCTGATTCTCCGATCATGGCTGGGGGGCAGGGCAAAGGCGGCCCCAGGGACGCCTTTGCCCTGCCCCCCAGTTCTTAGCTCCCCCCTGGGTTTCCAATCACTGTCAGTGGCAGGGGGCTTCTTCCTGCTTTCCCTTTCGCCTTCCTGCATTGTGCCTACATATGTAAATTAACCGCCATCTTGTTGGCAGTTAACTGCCAATCTTAGTTGGCAGTTAATTTGCATATAGCCCTGATTAGCCAATGAAAAGGGTAGCTCGTACGCCAATTACCATTTTTCTCTTTTATTAGTGTTGATATAATTTCCTGGCTCTTCTGATAGAATGGGTGAAAACACATCTTTATTAACCACCCAACTTAATGTAAGTAAATATCTTCTTTCTCACAATAAGTTGTATCAACCTTCATTTCATAAACATTGTAAACAGAAAGCTTCCTCTGAAAGGGAACCATCGCAGGGATGGCTTAGACACCGGCAGACTTGAGTGAATCGAGACACCACATGCGGTAACGGGGAGCCTGTGACTGTGCCCTGAGAGAACTGGAATCGGCCATGGCGCCCTGGAGAATGGCTCTCCTTTCTTACAGAGGCGATGAGGGTGGGAGGCGAGGACACAAAGGTTTGATCCTCTGGGGAGGAGAGGATGTTGAGGGACAGACTGACACGAAAAAGGCAGGCAAGTCCTTGCAAGATGAGGATGTGAACGGCAGATCCCCAAAGTCCCCCTTGGGTCTGTGAAATAGGCACCAGCCCACCAGAGGTCCTGTTTGCTACCACTGCTGAGAGGTTCCAAGCAACCCCAGGACCCCAAATCATCCCCACAAATATTTAAGCCAGAGCAGGCAATGGCTACAAAGTAAGGCCAAATGGACCCAGTCCATCTGGGTTTGGACTGAGCAGTGGGCCCCGGGACCGCTCGGCTGTAGCTGTAGCTGACCGACTTTACAAGGCTCCCCTACCCTGCACTTCAGACAACCGAAATCTTTCAGGCCTAAATTATTACAATATGAGAGTTTTCCTGTCTCTCCTAAAATGTCCTAATGGTCAGCATACTAAGATGTTGTACCTAATTATGTTGTATGCTTTACTGCTTTGGTTTTGTACCGAGGAATATTCACTGTTCTTAACCTTCAGTGGGGTACAGGCCTCAGCCAATCAGAACGGATGCCGACCCATCAGGACCCGGCCTGTCTGCCTGCTGCATCAGTGGGCACCAGCTGAACCTCAGCTGGCTTTGTTCTTCTACACATTTGGAAAAGGAATAAAAAGAACAGCTTTCTCTCCTGAATTCTCCTCCCTACTCCCGTTCTTTTCCTTTGAAACCACGACCATGCCTCCAAGAAAGCGCTCCCCTAGAGAAGTGAGGGGGCACATTCATTCATTCACTGGGTGGCGGCCAAGGCCCGCGGCACCAGGTCCCAGTTCCCACGGGAGCCCCACAGCTAGTAGGCCGGGCAGACCATTTTCCCACGGTCACACCCAACCTCTAAGAGGGAGGCTTGGGAATGAGTTGGGTCTGCAGCTGCTGTCTGCTCCTTTTCTCACATCAGAGAAATTCATACCCAAACCACACTTCTGAAAATTTCCATGAAGAGTAAATACCGCCTTTCAGTCGCCTGTGAATCATCTTCATCTCCCACAAATGCCCAGGGAGCTATGATTAAAGATAAGTGGAGACTGTCAAAGATGGTGGCTCACAAAGACTAGGGAAAAAGCTCATAATTCTTCCTAGTCTACATGAAACCAGGAAGAGAAAAAGGGGCCAGGATAATGGCCCTGATCTCGGATGGTATGGAAGTAATGCTGCTTGCTTGTTCGTTTTGGTGAAAACCTGGCTTGCAGGCCTGTGACTGCCCCTCAGGGAGCAGGACAGACTGGGGTTTATCTCCTGGGATGCCCAGACTCAGGCCCCGCTGGCAAACAGTGGCAATGGCAGGGCAGTGACTTTGAAAAGAGCAGAATTGTGATCAACCAAAGAACTTGTATGCATATATGCATAACCCAGGGACACGGACAATAGGGTGATGAAGGCCTGGGGTGGGAGTGGGGGGGATGGCGGGGCAGGCTAGAAGGGATCAATGGAGGAAAAAAGGGGACAGATATAATACTTTCAATAGTAAAGATTTATTTTTAAAAAAGAAAAGAGCAGACTTTTAGTAAAGGCCATGAAGCAGGTTATAGGCGCAGGACCGGGAGTGAGCGAGCATGCTCACAAGATGAGGAAGGCGAGCTGGAGACAGAGGCCAGTGCTTGCACGCACACCTCCGCGTGTCCACAAGTCACTCTTGCGGACTAGACAAGAAGGCAAAGTAATGTAAAAGGGGCCGATTAAAATCTCCCCTCTGTTTTCAGGGAGGAGTCTGCCAGAGTTCTCAAAAAGGAAAAAACAGGTCCCTTACTCTGATTTTAAAGTATTTTCCTTCTCTCTTAAGAAAACCTAGCTTAGAACTCAGCAAAAAGGTATCTCAGCGCAGCTTTGGATAGATTCTTGCAGTTGGAAAAACATGTGAAAATATATTTAGAGCGTTTCCAAGTGTCTTTGAAACACTCCTAATCTTCTCTGTGCCACCGGATCTGTTCAGGCAAGTTAATGTCTTGAATCCTTTGAGTTCTCAGGCGAGGCTCCCCTTAATCCTTAAAAAGAAAACCCCGGGCACTTCTGAAGCACACCTGGTGGCTGGGACACCGAGCAGAAAACAAGGGCCTTCGTGGGGAGGGCGGCTGGGACTGAAGAGAGCCATGGATTGCAAGCTTTCTGGGTGCACGTATTATCATATTTGAAAGAAGCGTAACATGGGCAGCCTTGTTAAAATGATAACAACAATGAAAGTTTTGATGGAAGATGCTACCAATTTACAATCAATATTAATCTTACCTTCTTTTTTCCTGTCATATTCCATTCTTTTAGAACTTGAATTGCACTGCCTAGACAAAGACAAAGGATCTTTAATGCGTATTCACATAATAAAACACCACACAAAATTCATCTCGGTCTTTTCATCTTGGTAGCAAATTCCCCCCCCCCCCGGCTTTTTCATTTGTTTTGATACATCCTGCCTTAATAAAAATGCCAGTTTCGTGCTTTACTTCTAGATTTTCATTTAATTCACTGCATGATCTTGGTTTTATCAAAACATTAAGCCCTACTACATGAAGCTTACTTTTTTTGGTCATTATGTTGTCTTAGAGAAAATGAAATATATCTTGAGAATCTTCTGCTAGCTTCGTTGCCGTAAGTAGAATTAAAATTGTTCTGTTGGATAGATGAATCAAAATACCTCTAATCTTCTGGACCAAAGGTGGGGTTTTGAATATTATTAACCATGTGAATCATAGGTTTTTGTCTGGCCATTCCTACTTTTTCCTGCCTTTATTGTGTTCACGGCTTGCAGGGTGATAAGGAGGCCAAATGAGCTGACAAAAGCATTGCTCTCATCGCTGGGGGAATGGGGGGGGGTGTGTGGTCTTTGCCAGGCGCCCACTTTGAAACAAAAGTTCATCAAATGACAGCAGTGCCAGGTTCTGTCAATGCCACTCACACATGAGGAGTCACACAGACTCAGAGGAAAAGCCTACCCTGGTATGTTACACGACATTGTGGCTTTGTATGTATGTATGTATGTATGTATGTATGTATATATGCATGCATGTATTTATCTTTTGCTCAAGTAAATGTTTCTACCTGTTCTAACGAAGTTCTTTCACTCATCCCAACTGAGCGGGGTAGTGGGGGGGGGGGGTGGTAATTTCAACAATCACTTATTGGTAATGAGTACATTAGCTTTTTTCATATTAAGTAGTTACTTCTCACAGAGTAAGCATTCGCACACAAGCTCATTACACTGTAATAGTTCCCTGCAAGGAGTGCGTTGGCCAAACAAAGATAAACTTGAGCCTGGCCTTTGTGAGAAATTTCAAATTAGCCGGGTCCCAATTATGGAGTCTGCTGTCACTGCCGGGTAAGCAGAGGCGGCGTTGCTGTGACTAATGCGTAGACGGGCTAATTATTCCTGTCTACTCGAAGTTTCCGAGTCAGCGCCCATCGCAGGCTTTTCGAGTTACATGCACTTGAAATAAGAACACTGCACTGAAAAGTGCACTGTAGTTCAGACTTTCTATTAACAGGGCCGGCCTTCCTCTAATTTTCCCAAAGAATTAATGCTTCACAGTATTTCTCTGTAGAACTGGAGGAAGTCACTTCCATTAGGTTTCGGGGTAAGTCACAGCAGCGGCTACTAATCATGAGGGTGGTCCTCACTCATAGATAAGCGTCAGTTTTCTAAGTACTATCTTTAAACATGTCCAAATACTGTCCTTTTTAAGCAGGGGAAGGAGGTGAACTGCTTCCAGCTTTCAGTGGCAATACTCATTTATTCCTCTGGTTTCCCTATTTTGACATACATTCTACTTGCAGTTTTTAAAACATGAGCTTCTGGAGAGTAATTCTGAGGAAGAAATAACCATGTTTGCAGAGAATTGTGAAACTGTTACTGTTCAAGTTTAATTCTCCTGAAAATGCTGGGGGTTTCCTGGGCCACTCGGAAGGAGCACTGTTAATAGGCCACGTAGGTGGTTGCTGACACATATTTTTGATTCTCAGTGGCTTTCAAACAAGCTGTGTGACTGGTGCCCAGCCACAACGGCACGAGGCCCCTCAGCGATCGATGAGGGTTTTATTTAATGAGACCTCGACGCTGACAAGGCGAGCACTTCAGGAAGGACAAGCAAGGTGCTCTATTTAAACACACTCGGACCTCCGACAGTGATCAGTTACTGGGCGTCCGTCACTTCCCCAGGGTCACTCTGTAATGGAACTTTCGCTGTGGGGCCACAAGCCAGCGGGGGTGGGGACCGTCCCCCTAACCCTTTCCTGAAGCTCCGTTTCCATGCGAGTGACGCTGGCAGGGGAAACCTGAACAGGGTGTCTGAGCCAGGATGTGTGTGGCGCCAACATTTTCCTTTTAATATATTTAAATATATATATTGATTTCAGAGAGGAAGGGAGAGGGAAGGAGAGATAGAAGCATCAATGATGAGAGAGAATCATTGAAGGCTGCCTCCTGCACGCCCCCTACTGGGGATCGAGCCTGGCACCCCGGGAATGTGCCCTTGACCAGAACAGAACCCAGGACCCTTCAGTCCGCAGGCCGATGCTCTATCCACTGAGCCAAACTGGCCAAGGCCCAACATTTTCTTCTTGAGACACGTTGCCCTGGACCCGAAATGCCTCTCTAATATTGGCTGTTGATGACTACAGATTCTCTATCTGCTGGTCCATGAATCAGGGAAGATCAGGGAAGCTGTGCACTGCGGGTCTGCTTGCAGGTCTATTTTGAATGATAATCATTTTTAAATTCAATTAGGACCTTAGACCTTGGCTGCAGACATCCGAATGCGAGCCTGTTGCCTGGTTCCAAGACCTTGTCTCAAAGGCAAATATACTGGTAGGAACGTTGGACAATTATTCTATTCCTCGGAAAATGAGCAGGTCACACTACCCTTAACAAATACGGTGTAGATAGGATGTGGTTGAGAGATGCGCTAAGTCTTCCCTGACCTCATCCGTCAGATTATGGTGAGCCAGTCCACATTTACAAAACAGACGCTGACACGGGACCAGAGGCATTATGATAACCAAGGGCGGGCATGCGATCTCTGTTCATCAAGGGAACGTATTTAATGTGATTCGGAGAAGAGGATTTCCTAGCTTACAGGAAATCTAAAACAGTAGGTTATACATTTACAGGATAAAACATTTCGAGATTGAGATTCTATAACATCGCTGGCAATGGGCTTTCTAAAAAACAAGTTAAAAAAAAAAGGCAAAAAGGTTCTAGAACAGCGGTTCTCAACCTGTGGGTCACAACCCCTTTGGGGGTCAAATGACCCTTTCACAGGGGTCGCCTAAGACCATCGGAAAACACATATATAATTACATATTGTTTTTGTGATTAATCACTATGCTTTAATTATGTTCAATTTGTAACAATGAAATTGGGGGTCACCACAACATGAGGAACTGTATTAAAGGGTCGCGACATTAGGAAGGTTGAGAACCACTGTTCTAGAAGTAGATGAGATGAACTGATATTCCAATTAATTAGGCAAATTCAAAATAAAAAAGCAAGGTTATAAAAGAATAAATCAGTCCTCTCGGATACTAAAGCATCACATTCAAAGACTCCAGTCGTAGAGCCACATAGAGCGACAACTTCCCAGGTCGGAGCGAGTCCTTCCCCCTCTGGGCAGAGGACACCGTCAACTGAAGCTCGTGCTTAATAACACACATGAATGACTGGTAGCAATGGAATCAGTAGCATTACCATAGGAATCCTTTGAAAATACTTAGAAAACATCTATACTGATTTTTGGTTTTTTTTACTAGTAATGACGGAAAAAACGTTAAATTGTGTTTTTATTGAGTATGTGTGTGTGTTTTCCAAAATGCCTGTTCTTATGAGAAAGCATCAGTAACGCATGGGTATTCGATGCATTTAGGGAGAACCGTACGGAAGCACAGGGCACACTCAGCTCTGACACCCTCGGTTCAGGGCCTGCACTCACCGTCCACGAAGGCCTGCACTGCCTTGTCCACATTGAAGTCGAACTGCTGCAGCACCAGGACGATCTCGTTGTTGCTTTTGTTGGGAACGACAGAGCGGACCGCATAGATCTGTAAGGGGGAGAAGGGAAAAGGAGGGGAAACGCTTTAAACATTTCCCACCCAGGGATCTCTCACCGGATGGAATTCTAACCTCGGGAAAGGCGTTGGGGAGTCTCTTGCACTCCGCATTCTCAGGCGTGTCAGGCCAGCGGGACGCACCCTGCAACCACCTGGACACCCCAGTGCTGCGCACACAGGTCTTACAAAGGTCCCTTGTTCGGACTCTAACGGCGCGTGTGAAAAGCCATCGACACGCCCCGAAACTCCAGATGCACACAGATGTGCTGCAGGGAGGACACAGATGTGTTCTGTCTCGGGCTCCCCCTGCACTGGCTCAGGGGATCTCGGGGAAACGTGCAGATGCGGCCTCGTGCCTCAGCGTCTCCGCTCCGCACAGTGGAACCCATCATCCGAGGCTCCCGTGTGCTGTGACCTTCCACGGATGTTTACAGAGACAGGAAAACGCGGGCATTGCATTGTGGGATGTGGCAGGCTTAGCCACAGGACAGAAAACGTTCCCCAACGACGTCTGAAAACCAAGCATTTCAAACAGAGCAAATACGTATGTGAGGGCAAAGGATTGCAACAGATTAGGCTGATAGTCAATTTTTAATGGCCTGTACGTATTTCTTAGTCAAATTTAGCACGTGTTCTTTCATCTGGCCCAACAGAACTGATCTTTACCGCCCTTGCAATTGCTATGGTGTGCTCGATCCACGTTAGCAAAGCCTGGCTCACCAGCTTCCTGTCAAGGAGATTACTGCAGCTGTTCCTGACAAACACGAGGGTGCCGCCTGGTGCCCAGGTAAGTGGCATCACAGATTGATCCCTGCACGATCTTCAGTGTTTACAGCAATGGTGAGGTATGACCAGCTGAGTGGGTGAGTTGCCTGCAGTTTATTGTAATCAGAGTCGTGGCTTATGGATTATACGGGTATGGATGGAATGTGACTCGATTGACTAGAACATTTAATTAAACAGGATAGCCTCTCTCCCAATTATGTTAGGAAATAGGTAGCCTTCTCCATACAGAATTGTATAGATGAGTATTTAGATTATGATGAGCAAACAGTACACGCGATGGGTAAATGACTTGTAGAGTTTCTGACGCTATAGATCAGAGAGCTGGTTTGGAATCTTAACACTCAAAAATGCCAACTCTGTGGTGTTTACTGAGAACTCATACAATATATGTATTTGTATATGTGACTCAAGATTTCTGTTTTTTTTCTATTCTCACATTTTATGGTTCTTAGTTTTTCTAGCCTCCATATTAAAAAAACAGTAACTTCTTCAAATCTAAGTTTTTTTTCTTTTTAAAAATCCATTCAGTGATTATTTTTTGAATGTCTATTGTGTGACAAGGCATCCAACTTCCTGGAACTTACAGGCTAGAGAGAAATGTACACGTTGATCAAATGACCACACAAACATGTACACTGTGATAAAATCTATAAAATTTTATGGCAGGGAGACATGCATGCCTTTATGTAGGTATGCTGAGATCTGAAGTGAGAAGAGATGAGTGGGAGAGAAGGGGAAAGGCAATTTAGGCAGAAGGACCAGCATGAATGAGAAGCAAGGCGTGATGAGGAGAGAGTGGCCGGAGGTGAGTTAGGAGGGAGGTGGAGGGTGGGGCTTTTAGAGGGTAAGACAGGCCAGAGACGGCAGGGACCAGATCACGCAGGGCCCTTGGGGCTGTGCAAAGGACTCAGGTCTTCTGAGAACCCCTCAAGGATGCTCACAAGAACTTCTGTTAAGTTGTTCTTATTCATTGTGTTTAAAAAGATAGCTCTCTCTCTCTCTCTCTCTCTCTCTCTCTCTCTCTCTCTGTAAATGCAAGTTAAGGTGTTGATTTTATACACTTATATACTGCAAAACGATTACCACTATAGCATTAGTTACCATCTCCATCTCATCACATAATTACCATTTATTTTTGTGGTGAGAACATTTAAGATCTACTTTCAACTTTCAGATACAAAATACAGTATTATTAGATACAATCACCATGCTGTACATGAGATCCCCAGACCTTGTTAAATCTTATAACTGGAAGTTTGTACCCCTTGACCAATATCTTCCCATTTCCCCCTCTTTTTAAAAGAAGTTAAGATGGCGACAAAACAAGAACAAAACCACCTACATCCAACCCAGGGAAGTCATTATCAGTGTGTGCCCAACAATAACTACAGTGACCCAGTATTTATCAGTGCATTGGATGTACAGACATTATGTGCGACACTTCTAACGTAGTTCTTTAAAATAAAATTCTAGCAGTTCAACCCACTCTAGTTGGTTAGTATTACACAGAATTTCTTAATAATCACCATTATTATTACCACATCAGCCATGCTCCTCTAAATAATATAATGCTTAGTTATTAATGACATTAACTACATTATACCTGCGTTTGAACTGTGCAGGTCCAATTAGACTTGGATTTTTCTAAATAAATATTGTAAATGTATTTTTTCTTCCATACGACTTTCTTGCTAACATTTTCTTTTCTCTAGTTTACTTTAGTATAAGAATACAGAATAATACATGTAACATACAAAAATGTGCTAATTGTGTATGTCATTGGCTTTCGGGCAACAGTAGGCTTATTAGTAGTTGCGTTTTGGGGAGTCAAAAGTTACATTCAAATTCTTGACTGTCCGGGAAAGAGGGAGGGGTGTGCCGGTAACCGCCCTCCCCCCCTTGTGTGGTTCCAGGGTCATCTGTAGTTACATTAGACCAGAGTTCTCAACCCCCCTACACAGTTGCGTGATCAGTAAAGACCCACAATTACGGAATAAGCATAACTAATGGTTCTACCTGTTTCCAGTCTCTCCTCTGCAGAACATAATACACTGTATCAGGTTAAAGCAAAACACAGTATAAACCATGGCTTACAGACACTTCCTTTTTAGATGTTTATACAACAACCGTGGTCAGATATAGAAAACATCCATCCTTGTCATCTTGTACATCCTAGCTCTGAACGCATCCTTAGAACATTGTCAACAACGGAATTCTGACATCAAATCTAACTGTGAATATAGCATACGATTTCCAGAGGAAGACACTTAACCAAGACAGGAATATCAAGTTTTTAAAAAAATAAGAGAAAGAGGGAAAAAATAGCTTCTGCTTATTCTTAGATATTCCGTGGTGACGTTGAATTCTAGTGAATTTCTGGGCCACACTGTTTCTGCTTTAATCACTGAACTCTGCTGATGTGAAGGGCGTAGTATTGCTCCACCACCTTCTTATTCATAGTCACTACACTTATTTTCCTGCGAAAACATCTGCGAGAAAGATGGTGAAATGGTGTGCATGCACGTGTCTGCATAAAAATACAGGAACCCCACGGTGTCACTATCCAAGATGCAGCCCCAGTCCTAAGGGCTCTGAACATTTAACTCTGAAAAAGACCTCCTGGCCAGGCCCTTTAACTGCCAGGAGGGGGTCACAGGGCAGTGCTGCAGCGAGGTTGGGTTGCAGGCAGCCTTTGCATCTGGAGGAGTGGATCAATCAATGCGTGAGGTGAGGAAGGGTAGTTTGCCTCCGGGGAAGTCAGAAAACCCACGCCTGCAGGGACTGCTCTGTCCTGCAGAGGCTGTTTCTGGCGCTGCCTGGTACACAGCGCGTCCTGCACCACACAGCCCTGATGTGCCTGCTGCTGCGGCTTCACACCCAGGCCCACTGCTTGGAGCTGCGCTCCACTGCATCCCTCTGGGTACTGATGCCATAAACCTAGTGGGCCAGGCGGGCCGCCAGGCAGGCTGACAATTGGGAGCCCTTGTTAGCAGTTCGCTTAGCAACTGCTCTGCCTTTCCCCAAATGACGTTGCCCTGCTTTAGAAATGTGCTTTTTGCACCTCAAAAGTGGTTGTGATTTCCCCTTCAGCGTTTTAATCTCCCCTCCCCTCCTCTCTCTGGGGCTTCCTATCTGGCCGGGCAGGTTTTGGCCCATTCTGCCTGAGGCCCGCCTGCTGGCATTTCGCCCTCACTGAGCAGCGAGGCCCTGCCTTCCACAAGCCTTTTGACTGTGGCTTCCTGCATTAACCTCCCTCCCCTGAACTGCGTGGCCCGGTGTTAGAGCTGCCAGCAGGCTCCCTCCGTCGCACTGTGCATTGTTTGAGCCTGTCTGTGATGACTCCTTAGAAATCCTTATAGCCTCACCCATGAGTCATTGTCAACAACGGACTGTGCCCAAGTTTCAGAAACGGTCCTGACCGGCGTCCAGTCCCCCTACACAGCTGTGTGATCAGCAAAGACCCAGTGTTATCAAATAAACATACAATCCCCCCTCCCTCTGCTCCAGGCTCTCCCCCGCAAACCCATTCCCCATTCCCGCTGCTGCCAGGCTGCTCTGCCTGAAGCGGAATAGTGGCGTTTACCACCTTCCTTCCTGAGAATAAAGTGAGCTCTCCCACCTGGCACTCGGGGCCATTGGCAACGGGCTCCAACCTGCTTTCCAAGCGCCCCTCCTGCTCTGCCCTTTACAGACAAGCACAGCCGAGTGCTGGCCTCCCACCCCCCCCCACCCCCACCTCTGTGTAGTTCGCCTTTGACCTGAGCTGTGTGTGTTTGTCTGAATCTTACATTCCAGCTGAAATGCCCTGTGTCCCATGAAGCCCTCCCCATCCCTGCCAGAGGGCATCCCTGCTGCCTTTCAATCCCATAGCCCTGAGCAGTAGGCTTCTCCCTCTCTCCCTCTCTTTCTCTCTCTCTTTTTAAAGGGAGAGATAGAAACATCAATGATGAGAGAGAATCATGGATCAGCTGCCTCCTGCACACCCCCTACTGAGGACTGAGCCCACAACCCAGGCATGTGCCCCATGGGAATCAAACCGTGACCTCTTAGTTGATAGGTCGACGCTCAACCACTGAGTCACACCGCCGGGAAGCAGTAGGTCTCTCTTAACACTTAGCACCTGTTACTTCATATCCAAGTGTTTGTGTACACACTGTGTCTCCCAGGCAGAGCGCGCAGCATCCTCCTCTCAGACATTTGTGCATAATCCCACGCCGACTTGAAGGAGAGAATGCCAATGTGTAGGTATACCAGGCTGCTGCCTTGACTCACCAGCATTTTTACCTTCCACAGTAACAGAGGGTGAGTCTCTGTTGACTGCGATGTAACTAAACATTACATGGGCAGGAAGAATACACATATGCTTCTTAAATTTCAGTAACGGAGAGGGAAAAAATATTTATAAGACTCGGTAATTTTACTTTCTTTAGAATGTACTCATGGTATCTTGTGGAGTTTTAAAAGTATAAAACGAGCCTGGCTGGCATGGCTCAGTGGTTGAGCGTCGACCTATGAGCCAGGAGGTCACTGTTGGATTCCCGGTCAGGGCACATGCCCGGGTTGCAGGCTCCATCCCCAATGTGGAGCGTGTAGGAGTCAGCTGATCCATGATTCTCTCTCATCATTGATGTTTCTCTCTCTCTCTCCCTCTCCCTTCTCTCTGAAATCAATAAAAATATATTTAAAAAATATGAAATGGCAGAGTAACTCCCTATCCTTCCGCAGCTCAGCCCAGCAGACAGATAGTGGGTGAGCTCCCAGTAAGTGACAGGTGCCGAGGACACGAAGGAAGAGGAGGCAGACTCAGCCTCCCCCTCCCCAGAGGGACAGGACGGTGTGGAGCCAGGCTCGGGGCGGGAAGTGTGTGCTCACGCTGTGCCTAGGAACAAGGCGCGGTGGTTCACAGAGAAGCAGCAGTTCAGTCCGCCGGGGAGGGGAGGCTACTCCCAGGAGGAGCAGCCACTTGGCAAGGAAGGAGTTTTGGGATTCAACACACCGGGGCCCTAATCCTGGCCTTGCCACGTGCCAGCTCTATGACCTTGGGGGAACCGTTTCAGTAATTGACATTCGATTCTGGGGCTGTAAAAACGAGAATTTTACTTGCTAGAATCTCTGTGGAAATGAAGAGATGATGCGTGAAAGTGTCTGAGATAGAAGGGGGCATATATTAGCTGCTCAATACATTTTAAAAAGAAAAGGGTGGGGGCATGTACGCTGGGCCACGAAGGAGAAGGGTCTCTCTGGGTGTGAAGGCTGGCGTGTCTTTGCCATTGAAAGAAGATGTGGCTAGTGTGTTGGCCAAGACTTATTTGGGGAAGACGGCCCTGTACACCTCCCTCCTTAAGAACCTTCCTCCACAGCTTGGTGAGCGGCCAGGGGACCCAAGGCTCTCCTCGATCCCGCTCCCCCTTCTGCAAGCCGACTGGGACCACAGAAAGCCCATCTCGAGGGTCACTAACAACAGTTAGTTTTTCTCCCTCTCATTCTTTCATTTATTTATCCAAGGTTGGATAGAGCAGTAACAAAACAGATACGATCATTGCCATACCTAGAGAGGAAAACAGATGGAATCATGTAAGTTTAAATATATATATAATTGCAACTTGTGCTAAGTGAGTGATAGGAAGGAGGCAATCAGAATACAGGGACTCTATCACAGCGCGAGGAAGCAGCCTGGCCGAAGAGACGACGTGGGCCAACCAGATCCTCTGCTGTGGGGTCTGCGGGGCCTTTTGGGGTTGCCTCATTCCCTGCCTTTCCTGCTTCCTGAAGTTCTCCTGAAGTCCCAAGAGACCTACCAGACCTTGGTAATAGCCCCTTTTTACCTGCACTAGTTTGAGAGGGTTGGACTTTCTAGAACAGTGGTTCTCAACCTTCCTAACGCCGTGACCCTTTAATACAGCTCCTCATGTTGTGGTGACCCCCAATTTCATTGTTACAAATTGAACATAATGAAAGCATAGTGATTCATCACAAAAACAATATGTAATTATATATGTGTTTTCCGATGGTCTTAGGCGACCCCTGTGAAAGGGTCGTTCGACCCCCAAAGGGGTCTCGACCCACAGGTTGAGAACCGCTGCTCTAGAATAAGTAGCTAGAATTAGTAGCTAGGGATGAAAACAAAATAATAGAGCCCAATAATTAGTCCAAGTGGCAAAGGGGAGAAATGGACAATTTTAAAGATAAATTCAGTTAACATGCAAATGATGTGGGAGAAGAGAGGCACATGACCTGTTCACATACCTCTTCCGGCACTCATGTTGCCATAGTTATTTACTTATGTGATATTGCCTCACTGGAATGTGAGTTCCTGAGTGACAGGGACCATATCTTTATAGCCACAGGGCCTGGAACAACGGGTGGCATTCAGCAGATGATTCATAAATGTTTGCTGAACAAACGAGTGAATGAATGAATGAACAAAAGGAAGTAGAGAGTCTAATATGATGGCCACTGAAATAGTCCAGTTTATTCATTCCCTTTTATTTCAGTGCATCTCTGGATTCTACTTTATGCTGAATCCACTCAGTATTAGAAAGTGCTCAAGCCCAGAATGTGTGGCGGGCTCCCAGGCCCCAGGCACGGCCGATGGCTGGTCCTAGCCTTGAGCAGCTTGTTGTCTGGGAGGTGAGCTCAGTCCTATCCCTGCCAGAAGGACAGCAACCACACAGCCAGCAGCCTCCTTTCCCACCAATGAGAACCAGAGTTATTTATGGGTTTGCCGTTCCTGCCACTTTGAAAGGAATTTTCTAATCAGCTTTGGTCACATTTCTCAAAGGCTGAGCCACTCCGAGATGCCTTAGAAACAGCTCACTTTGCTTCCCTTGCTGGGCCACTAACATCATCTTCTCACTAATGAAGGCAGTTCTCCCGTGAATCTTCTTGGGGAAGAAAATACTCTTTGCAGACCAGTACCTCCGCATCCTGGATGATTCTATAATTTAATTGCCTTTCCCAGCATCTACTGTCTGCCAGCAAAATATATGCACGAGTTGTTGTCATGTTCTACTTGGCTGACTTTTGGGGAATTAACACCAAGGGTACAAATCAAAATTAACTTTTTTTTTTTTTTTTTTTTTGGCAGGAAACCAGGATAAGAAGGAAAAATAAAGATTGGAAGGTGGGGGAAAATGCAGTTTCCATAGAATCGTGGGAAGTTTAAAGTGGGGCTTTGCGATAATCTAGTTGTGGTTTCTCAAACTAGAAAGTACATTCCAATCACCTGGGGACTGATTAGAATGCAGATTCTGCGTCAGAAGCTTGGGTGGGGCCCAGGATTCTGCATCTCTAACAAGCTCCCAGGCAATGCAGATGCTGTTTGTTCAAGGAGGTGGCAGGCAGAGGGATGCCTCCTCAAAGACGTCCATGCCCTAACCTCCCGGAACCTGTGAGGACGTCAGGTAACATGGCAGGTTAAGGTTAGGGAGAGAATTAAGGAGGCTGCTGGTCAGCTGACCCGGCGATGGGGAGGTTACCCGGGAAGCTCTCAGTGGGCCTAAGACAACCACAAGGGCCTTATAACTGGAAGGAGGGAGGAGAGAGGGTCAGACTGGTGCCAGGTGACAAAGACTTGACCCGCCATGGCTGGGTCTGGAGATGAAAGGCGACCCTGAGCCAAGGAATGCAGACAGCTTCTAGAAGCTGGGAAAGGCAAGAAAACAATTCTCCCCGAGAGCCGCCAGCAAGGAAGGTAGCCTTGCTGAGACCGGATTTCAGCCCAGTCAGACCCGTCCAGAACTCCAGAGCTGTCAGAGAATAAACGTGTGTTGTTCGAAGCCACTATGTTTGTGGTGATTTGTGGCAGCGACAGAAACCCAACACAATGGACCACACGTGGAAGAACGAACGTTGACCCCTTTTGTCCTCCTAACAGGGATATGTCTTTCTCTTTCCCATCAACGCTCCTGTTTTTTTAAAAATCACACCTTTAGAGAGCAGCTCTCTCTCCCCAAACACACACGTTTTGCAGGAATTCTGTTCATTCACGCCAGATATTTCTGCCGGAAAGTGAGATAAATCTGACAGCCTCTGCCCCAAGGAGCTGACAGAACAGTAGGAGAAGAAGGCAGAGTCATAAATAACAACTAACTCAAGAGTCACTCTGACAACAAAATCCCTCTGAACCTCACCGGTTCTCCATCCTTTCGGTGCGGATTCCCCTCGCCCTTCACCTGGAAAAAATCCTGCTCTGCAACCGTCTCAAACAATCACTGCACAATTAATCTCCCCAAAGTACTGGGCTCGCTCACCAACTGAGGGAAGGGGCCAGCCATGAGGAAGAATGTGGAGAAAGGGAAGGGAAGACAGGAGATAAATTATGCAACAAAGTCCCAGAGGAAATGCAAAAAAAAAAAAAAAAAAAAAAAGAAAGAAAGAAAAGGAAAAGATACCAGCCCTGGCTGGTTTGGCTCAGTGGATAGAGTGTCGACCTGCGGACTGAAAGGTCCCAGGTTTGTTTCCGGTCAAGGGCATGTACCTTGGTTGTGGGCACATCCCCAGTGGGGAGTGTGCAGGAGGCAGCTGGTCGATGTTTCTCTCTCATCGATGTTTCTAACTCTCTATCCCTCTCCCTTCCTCTCTGTAAAAAACCAATAAAATATATTAAAAAAAGAAAAAGAAAAGAAAAGGATACCAAAATCCATGTGGAAAGCAAGCTTTGGAAAGGAGGAGGAGATGGGGGATGGTTCTCAGAATTCTGAGAAAGGAGAAGAGAAAAAGGAAGAACGAATATACAATAACATTTTGAGACTGTGGAGAGGAATTTTAAGCCAGCTATTTCCTCTGTGTGAGCGTTTGTAGATTTTGCTCAGGGCTAAAACAGTGGGAAAAGGTTTAGAGCTGCTCTCTGGGATGTGGTAGGAAATGCCCTGGATGAATGGAAGGACGCTGAGCGGGACGAGGCCCACTAGCGCTGATAGCACAGGGCTGTCACGGAGCCAGTTGGCATGGCTTTCCCTAGCAATTCTCAGTAAGCGAGGAGCAGGAGCAAAGGAAAGGAAGGACCTGAGGTTACAACATGAGAATCACAGTGGTGGAGCCCAAGGCTCAGGGACAGGGGGGCTGAGAGTCATCCAGGTGGCCACTCAAGGCACCTGTGGTCTGTGACAGGGGGGATGGTGGGCGGGAGACTAGGGATGGGGGATGGTGGGCAGGAGATCAGGGATGGGGGATGGTGGGCAGGAGATCAGGGATGGGAGATGGTGGGCAGGAGATCAGGGATGGGGGATGGTGGGCAGGAGATCAGGGATGGGGGATGGTGGGCAGGAGATCAGGGATGGGGGGTGGTGGGTGGGAGATCAGGGATGGGGGATGGTGGGCGGGAGGCCAGGGATGAGTGATTCTTTGGAGAACAAACAGCAGATGTTAAAGAGAGCGAGGGGAGGAGGGAGGGAGATGACAAGAGGATGTGGGCAGAAAGGGGATGCGAGATGTTGCCAATCCTTGGTTCTGGTTCTGCCTCTGGTAAACATCACACAAACAAACAAACTCAGCCTTTCACTTTTTTCAAGGTAATAAAGTTTGCCCCAGAATTCCATGTTGTATGTAGTAGACACGGGCTCTTTGGCAGTTTCTCATAAGCTGTGCTCCCCAGGCTTCCTCGGGTCCAGCCCCTCTGCGTGAGTCCTGCTGAGCGCGGTCCAGCGCATGAGGCGGGGCAGCGGAGGTGGCCGGTTGGAGCAGGGGACCGTGGGGCCACCTGCCTGGGCTGGACCCCGCACATCCATGAGAAGAGCCTGAGCTGGCATGAGCACCTCTGGGAGCCACGTCAGTTACTGCCTCCCAGGGAGCGTCCTTTCCGGCTAACACGCCCTGAGTTGTTTCGGTGACAAGTGCACCCTGTCCCTCACTTGTGCAGGGACTAGAATGTGCAGACTCTGCTTGACGCTGAACTGTAGGCGGCGGCAGATACAATCCTGACCTGCTTTCGACCTGACAGTTGCGAGCAGGGGCGGGGAACCTTTTACTTCTGCGCCAGGGACACAGGTCTGGGCGTCAAACAGTGGTTCTCAGCCCTGGCTGCAAACCGGAGTAACCCGGTGAGTTTGAAAAATATACCCAGACCTGGTCCTGCCTCAAACAATTCAATCTGGGCCTGGTCCCTGATTATCTTTTAAGGGTTCCTAGTGCTTCTCATGTGCATCGGAATTGAGAACCACGAGGGAGAGACACGAGGGAAGTCACAGACAGGCGAGGGGCAGTGTGGAAGGAAGAGAGGTGGATGGGACAGACCTCTTTCTCGTTATAACCACTCGCCACCAACTAATTTACCTGAGCGCACTACCTGCTCATCCACATCTTTCATTATTTACGCATGACTTCAAAAATATCGGTTCTCGTTTACAACAGTTTTACCTTGCGAGGGGTTAGTCTAGTGATCTACTGCGAGTAACAAGTCACCCCACCACTTCGTGGCTTAACACAGCAATCTCTCTCCTGGCTTCAATGTTTCTGTGGGTCAGGAATTCGAGAGGAGTTTGCTGAGTGGCTCTGCCTTGGGGTCTCTCACCCGGGCAGGTGGGGGGGCTGGTAAGGATGGGGAGAGGGATGCTGGTGCAGCTGGGGACCGGCTGGGCCTCTCTCTCCATGTCGTCTCGGGTCTTCTTGGGTGGCCTCTCCTCATGGGCTGGTCTGGGCTTCCTCACAGCATGGCGGCCTCAGAGCAGATTGTGCACGGGGCAGCCCAGAGCTGCAGCCACCGTCACAACCAGTGAGGAAGACGCCGAGTCATCTGGCTGCATAAACCACACAGGGCCACCTCCCTCCTGCTATCCTGGCCGCCTGGTTCCCAAAGCCCGCCCCGCTCCCAATCGAGGGAAGGGGCATACCCCCACCTGTTGATGGGGATGCTGCTGTGGCCACTGGAGAATACAACCTGCCTCAAAGGGTTCAAAACAACCACCACCTAGATTTCTTCCCATCAACTCTGGGTCTAGACCAGTGGTTCTCAACCTTCTGGCCCTTTAAATACAGTTCCTCATGTTGTGACCCAACCATGAAATTATTTTCGTTGCTACTTCATAACTGTAATGCTGCTACTGTGATGAATCGTCATGTAAATATCTGATATGCAGGATGGTCTTAGGCGACCCCTGTGAAAGGGTCGTTGGACCGCCAAAGGGGTTGCGACCCACAGGTTGAGAGCCGCTGGTCTAGACTTTGTCAATTCACTAAACTTTTGAGAGAGAAAAATAATTTAACAGCTGTTATAACACTAAATGAAAATCGATAGCATCAAAAAGCCATATAACGTCTTTAATTCCTAAAAACTTGACGTGTCAAGCAAGAGATACATACTCAAATGGGCTTTTCTCCTATCTAAAAACATCACAAAATTGAAGTCTGATAACCAAAGTATCTTAAATCTTGTAATTGAAGATTTGTCTATGATACATTTTTCACAGCAGAATTCTTACCTTTAATCTGACACTTGCAGGACACACACACACACACACACACACACACACACACACGCACGCACGCACGCGTATATATCTCAAAAGGTTGCTATTAGTAGCCGTTGCCCCTCTAATCTCTATTGAAACAAGCAACGGGCTTCATACACATTTCATCTCGCCCATCTGGCACGCACGCAATCCTGCCTGTTTTCTATAATTGTGCTTGATTCTTCCTGTTTCCCCAGAACTACTAGTTAGACTTGCACATAATTTAGGGCAGCGTGAGCCCCTGAGGCCACGGGAAGTCTGTTTCCAGCCAGCCTGCTACACCCATGCAGTTTAGGACCTCGGTAAATACCTTCTCTGATGAAATCCATATTTGAATTTATTAGTGAAGACACAAAAGGCGACATTCTTTTTACAAGACATTTGTTTTTGGTATTTTAATCAGACTGGAAAAGAGAGCTTTAATTTATCTTCTGCTTCTAACTTAAGACTATTCAGTAAAAAACCTCTTCTTTGGAATTTAAGGCCTCTGCTTGGCTGGGGGGAGGGTAATTATCGACACCCACTCTCCCTGTGGCTGTTTTGCCTCATTCATTCACAGGACTTTTCAGATAAACAGTCCCATGAAAGTGTAAGTCACTAATACCCGCTAATCAATGCAAGAGTAAAGGAGTTAATTATCCGTAAATTGATCCCAGAATGAAGGAGTTAAGTTAATCTCCCGATTACCTAAACCTTGGCTATTTCCTCACCGCGGCATGCAGGAAGGGGACCCTTTGAACACCGTGGGACTAGGAACACACTCTCTTTTTGGGGGAAGTGTATTGTTCACCCACATATCTTTTTTTTTATTTTAATAGGATTTACCAATTAAAAAAAGGCATGCTAGCCTGGCTGGCATGGCTCAGTGGTTGAGCGTCCACCTAGGAACCAGGAGGTCATGGTTCGATTCCTGGTCAGGGGACATGTCCTGGTTGCGGGTTTGGTCCCAGTGGGGACATGCAGGAGGCAGCCAATCAATGACTCTCTCATTGATCTCTCTCTCTCTCTCTCCCCCTGCCTCTCTGGAACCATTAAAAAAATATACATATTTTAAAAAATGAGACTCCTAACTTCCTTGCCCTGAAAGGTGAGAAGACTCCTCTCTACCAGTGACAGCATGGCTCAGCTTATTAAGGGAAAGGAAAGTCTAGAGTTTGTATTTAATTTACTAATTACTTTAGAACAGTGGTTCCCAAACTTTTTATTAATGCCTTTCAATAAACATAAATCACTTATATGTTTAAATTCCCAAATAGGTGTTTCAATTTCCTTTCTAAATCAAATATTTCGTTGCCCCTTCATGTTGTGTGGCTATGGAAACCTCCCACTATGGAAAGCCAAGGGGACCGACAGTCCCGCTGTCACCCCATGGGTCCACTGGTGCCTTGGTATCCACACCACCCCCCACCCCCTCAAGGAAGCCCCAGCTAACACCTGGGGTGCTGGGGTGCTGGGGAAAGCTCCTGTCTGGGGGGATGAGGGCAGCTCCGGCCCAAGGACTCCCCAGCAGCCTGCAGAAACTTTCCTAGAACCACGCTGCTGGTTGAGACTGCCTCCCCAACTTTCCTTCCTTCTCCCTCTTCCTGCAAAGATGTAGGGCCCGCATGGAGGTCTCGCCCTACCTGCCTGTGCTTCCTTCCTCTCGTTTTTCTTTTGTAAGCACTCACCTGCTCCCCCTGCCCCCAAATCTGTTCCTCGTCTAGCCTGATCTTGGCGTCTTGGAGGACTCAAATGAACACAGATATGCTTCTTCCACAAACACGCTTGTCCCAAGCCATCCTAACGCACGCCCCACTCCCTCTTCCTGTTGTCCTAATAGCTGGGAGTCACCAGTATACAATCTTGGCTCAGTCATTTACCTACATGTTGAGTAATAAGTATTTGGGGACATGAAGTCTATGATATGACTGTTACAGGAGCTATGAAGTACACAAATAAATTAAAAAGTCCATTTGTTTTATAAGGAGCGTGTAATCAAGTTGTGGAGAAAGCGCTCACAGAGAAAAAGTGTTTTCAATAATAATACCACACGCAGTGTACTTTCGAGCGCCGCATGCATCCGTTCAGCTGTCTGCTGATCTAATCTATCTCGATAGGATTTTAGTGCTCAGGGTCAGAAGAGAAGAAACCATTGTGGTCGCCTCAGATTTTCATCCGTAAAAATTGGATAATTTAATGTGAAGGATCATCATGAGAGATAACTAGAATGTTGGTGCAATACCCATAAGTTCCAAGGGGTGGCCAACAGAGGGAACTTTTTCCTGCCGCCAACGTTTCAATTTTGGTTGCGCTCTTGTACCCTTCAGCATTAATCATCTATGTTATATGTACATCTCAGCCTATGTATACATACACAGTGCAGAAAGGCTACAGGGAGAGGCTGGAAGGAGAGCGGGCAGGAGAAGCAGGATAGAAACACTGAATTCTCATCGTCTGGCTGCGAAAAAGCCAGGCGATGCCAGTCCCACAATAGTGGATTCCTTCTCATCCCCTGAAAGGGATGCTGACATTTCCACTTGCTCATTCAGTTCCTTTAGACTCCTTGTCAAATCTCTTTCTCTTCCAGTTGCCAAGCAACAAAAACAGCAAGCTCTGTACATAAGCATCAGGCAACGACTGTTGTCAAACGTCTCTCCTTTCTTTGAAAGGGAGCGTAATGGCCTTTCCTGTGAGAAGATGGTGACGAGAACCTGCCGGCGGGAAACCGGAAAGCTGCCTGTGGCTTGGTGGTCTTGCTGTTGGAACTCCCGGCCTGGGCGACATTGACTTAAACACCCCTAAAAACTCATGACGTTAAAATGTGCCCCCAAAGCTTGCACATCTGGTCTTCTGAAACAACTGCGTATCCTTAAAACTTGTCCCGAGTCCCACAAAACGAATTCTCTGTTCAATGGAGTTAGTACGTCAAAGCTGGCGATGACAGGATGGCGGGTCTCTTCTGTACTTTCTCTGACGCTGCCGAAACCTCTTTAATCAAATGCTTGGGTTTTTCTGAGCAGACCCCGCCCCAGGAAGACCTGAACTATATTTGGTGCTTTGTGAAACAGACCGAGGCAGTTCCAGGAAGAGAGAGAAATGGGGCATGGGCTCCCCTGTTGTGGACAGAGGGGGACACGGCCTGTCCCAGTCACTGGCAGAAATGCTGAGATGACCCCTCCCTGCTCCCACTGTGGACAAGAGGCTCTCCTGCCTTTGTACTTTCTCCCCCATTATTTTAATGACTCCATGTGATTACTGTTCACAGCCCCACTTACCTCTGTAACGTGAACAGCTATAAAAGCTGTTCACAGGAAGGGGCCCAGCTCTGCGAGGATATTCTCGACCGAGCTATTCCTCATTCCCACAGCATGTTTCCTAGGCTGAGGCTCAGCAATAGTTTGAGAAAGTCTGAGAGAGTCGAGTCCAGTGTCATGTTCTTTTTCTTTTTGTTTCACCTCCCTGCCCCCCTCCACCGGCTCCCACCCCACCCCAAACCTTCACTATGCTATTGTCTGTGTTCATGGTTCTCTTTCTTACTGGGGTTTTTAAATTTTGTTTTCTTTCTAATCTCAGTTCCATGTGAATCTATATTTTGAGTTCTACACAAAAATGCTAAGTAGAGCTCCTTTTCCATTTTTAAATTGTAAAATAAACAGATGAGCTCCCCCGGATCCTGCATAGTTTATATGATTAGGAGCTCATAAAACAGCTCCACATTTATTACTGCATTTGATGAGTTTGTTGAGTAGGTGTTATTAGTATTAGACCCAATCTACAGAGGAGAAAACTGAGGCCCATACAAGGTAAGTGACTTGCTCCAGGCCGCTCAACTAATAATCGGGGAGCTCACATCTCTGCTTCTGTCTCCAACCTGCACACTTTCCCCACGACTTGTCCTCCCTGGAGCGTACTTCCCAAGTGTTCTGGGCTCTCTAGGGTGATTTAGGGTTTAGTTCTCGGTACAAAGCTGGACACCCAGGAATATTAACCCCATTTTACACACAAGGAGCCTCTTTACTTTCCATCACCAAATCTTATTGCTGAATTTGTGTTCTTTTTAGACTGATGTATAATAACGCTTGAAAATACCTAACTAAAATTTTTATTTTGTTCATTCTAGTCCCAGTAATCCTTTCATACTCAGTTGAGAATTACATCTAAAATTTTATAAATCAGTTTGGCTTGGTACCCTAGTGTTTCATATGAGAAGTAATGAAATAGTGACAGAGTCCTATTCTTAGCTTCTCTATGATTTTCCAATGTTGAATTTCATTAAAAATATGTCATTTAGAAAAGAGCTGTAAGTGAGCATGCCCTAAATATAAGATCCCTCATTAGCCCAAATATTTGGTTCTGGTATCTCTCTCCTTAACAAAATGACACATGAGGACTCCTTCCTTCCTCCCTCCCTCCAAGTTTTTTCTTTAATTTTTTTTGTCATAGTGGGATATGACTAGTTATACACCAAAAGACATCGCTGGTTATCATGAAACCTACGTGAGAACAACTGCATTTGGTAAGCCTCTCGTAAACACGCTGCTTTTTTGACAGAATCACCCAGGTAACCCTAGTTTCTGATTCTAGAAGCAATTTAAAACTTGCTTTACTTAATAGCAAAGAGAGGACTAAAATGAGATGACATTGCTATTAACCTGTATCTCCTTTTCAAGAAGGCTTGCGATTTCGCAAATAGCGCGAGTGAGACATGCAACTGTGGGCACATTCTATCGCTAGGCCTTTAGTGAGTATTTCACTTCCCACAGCGCTTGACTGGACATCGTATAAGAACTCTACATGGATCTGTTCTCAGATCTCTCAAAGCTTATACTTCAGGACTTAAGACATAACAGTTGTTATTATTCTTAATTTTTCAGAACTAAAATATCACTGCTCTGTGTGACAGATTGAGAAACAAAGTAATCATAAAAAGGCCATAAAAGCGAATAACTAAAGGAAATAAACGTACTGAAAATAAATCAATGTAAAATTATCAGTGATCAGAATCTTCGGTTGTTTATTATGATTTATTTTATTGAGCTGAAAAATCTATTAACCTTCTGATCCAGGAAGAAGGAATTTACTAATTGAGCTAGCAGGGCTCTGCTGCCATTGTCATGTGGATTGATAATAATTACAACTTAAATATCACCCTCTTTCAAAATAATGCCAAGCTTTCCATCGGTTTCTGAAGTGGGACAGCGGGACCACCACCGACTGCTCATCTTCCTGTGCGTGTGTGACATGGAGCACGGCAGGAAGATAAGGGGGTGCCGAAAGCAGCGCATGAGTGTTTACACCGAGCCTCAGAGGTGAGCGCCACAGACCAGCCGTGTTCCCCTCACTGGCTGGGTGCCACCTTTGTTCCGAGCGAGACTCTCTCTGACTGCCAAGGCGACCATCCTGGTCTGCCCAGTAGCTGTAATTTGCAGGGAATCAATTGCTGAGACCCTGATGTTTAAAGGGCTTTTCCTCCCCACAGCCCACCTGCAGGAGCTGCTCCCCCCACCGGTCAGCAGGCATTAGGAGAAGGGGGTCTTCGGTCAGGCTTGGTGCTGGGCCCAGTGTTCCCCTGAGCATGTGACTGTCGGTCAGGGAGAATCTGAAGCCACACTATCAAAGGGGCGCATCTTTCTGCTCCTGCGCGCTCAGTGGTCCACAAGTAAAAACGTGGAGCGTAGTATGGGAGACAATGGATAAAAAACATGCACCCATTTTTACGGTAACACATACAACTGCAAAGAAATTGTATGTTGGCGGAAGTTGGTTTTGATCGCGTCCGCAGAGATTTGGGGTGACCAGCGTGTTCTGACTTTGAGCTTCGCCTCAAGCCTCTGTGACCTCACCAAACAGGGAGCCCACTTATTGTGAAGATTTAGAAAACATGTAGCATAGCTGCCGACAAGCCATGGTGAGCTTTCAGCTGAGCCAGGGTGAGCTTTTAGAAAATATCACTCTGACTCATGCTTCTACATGCAACCTTTCAACAGCTGCTTCTGCCCTTTGAATAAAGCCCTACGTGGCTGTGTCTCAGGCTCAGAACTCAGTGAAGCCCGCGAGTCCTTCTAAGAATAAGGCCTTAAAATTCACGAAATAAAGCACATCCGATTACAAAGGAAACCCCTCCTGCTGAAGTAAAGTTAAAATATTAACGAACAAACACATTTATGCTGCGGTAATAAGTCCACATCCAACAACACGGTGAAGTGCAGGCCCCATAACCACAGCGATGGTGAAGTAGTGATGCACTAACCATCCGCAGGAGATGTGCTGCAAATGTAACTGGACGTGAAGATACCTCTGATTTACAGCTGTGAGAGTCACGGGGACTCCTGCTGCTACTGGGGATATTTTTTCCCTTTGCCTACGTTCCTGACTGAAGGAAATGCTACATTTCATTCAGGTGTTAGTGAAGAAGAAAATGTATTTTTTCCCACCCAAGTTCACAGAACCTGAATTCCACCCACGGATCCATTAGAGGTACAGGAGCACAGGTAAGGCGCCAATATTCTCCCAGCACTGGCTCCTGCCTCACTCATCTCATCTCACCATCCCTTCTGCCTACCATACGGTGTCCACACCAACCACTTGCCCTTCAAACACATTCGGCTTACTTAGTCCACCTGCCTATCTGCTTTGGTTTTCCCCTCTGGGACGCTCTGCCCGTGGATCTGTGCATGGTTTCTTTCCTGTTGTCGTTATCTCAGCTCAAATATCACCTCCCCCAAGAGGGCTGCCCCGACCAACAGCATCTAAAGTGGCCGCCCCTCCCCCCCGCCCACCACCCTGCTTTCCTCATGGTAGTTGTCACTGTGGGAAATGACTGTTCATACATGTTCTTGTGCTGATTCTCTGTTTCCCTCCGTAAAAAGCGAACTCCACGGGAGCAGGGACTCATCTCCATGCTCAGTGCCATGTCCCAGCATCTAGGACGGTGTCTGGCACAAAGTAGGGGTCTGATGCATCTTTGCTACGTGAAAGGAAAAAAAGTAAGAACCCCACAAATGTCACTCCTCTCATCGTTCACTGTGTGTTTCAGGTGCTGTTGGGGCACAAAGAGACGAAAGACAGACTCCTGCCCTTAATGGAGGCGGGAAGTGGCCACCTGGAAGGCAGAGAGAGAGTTCCCGCCCAGACTGTCTCTCTCTGCTGCATGACCAGGGGCAAATCTCTTCTGGGGCCTCCGTCCCCTGATGAATGGGTTCTCCAAGGTCTTATATGGTCCCCTGATGAATGGGTTCTCCAAGGTCTTATATGGTCCCCTGATGAATGGGTTCTCCAAGGTCTTATATGGTCCCCTGATGAATGGGTTCTCCAAGGTCTTATATGGTCCCCTAATGAATGGGTTCTCCAAGGTCTTATATGGTCCCCTAATGAATGGGTTCTCCAAGGTCTTATATGGTCCCCTAATGAATGGGTTCTCCAAGGTCTTATATGGTCCCCTAATGAATGGGTTCTCCAAGGTCTTATATGGTCCCCTAATGAATGGGTTCTCCAAGGTCTTATATGGTCCCCTAATGAATGGGTTCTCCAAGGTCTTATATGGTCCCCTAATGAATGGGTTCTCCATGGTCTTATATGGTCTATGGTTGATGATCATTAAGAGCTAACAGTGCACAGCAGCCTACGTGGCAAGTGAGGGGTTGTGACTGGTGACCCTAAGGAGAGGACAGTTCAAGAGGAGGACAAGGCGTGGCAGGACTCTGAAATGTAATCAGCCTGCAACAAATGAGGAGGGGGACTGTTGGCCATGAACTCTCAGTGTTGAACAACTTTACAGGCTACACAGCACAACCCCTAGGTGAGGCTTCGGATATCTCTACACGAGACTACTTCTGAAGATGCAGCATAATACTCCAGCTCTTAGAGAGTGGTTCTCAACCTTCTGGCCCTTTAAATACAGTTCCTCATGCTGTGACCCAACCATAAAATTATTTTCGTTGCTACTTCATAACTGTAATGTTGCTACTGTGATGAATCGTCATGTAAATATCTGATATGCAGGATGGTCTTAGGCGACCCCTATGAAAGGGTTGCTCGACCACCGAAAGGGTCGCGACCCACAGGTTGAGAACCACTGTCTTAGAGGCAACAACATGATGGTTAAGAGAATGGACTGTGGAGCGGCACCGCCTGGGTTCAAATCCCAGCTCTGGCGATGCCTGCCTATGTGAATTTAGACAAATTACTTCTCTGTGTCTCAGTCCCTCCTCTGTGAAATGAGAAATAATAACAGTATTAACTTTATGGGGTTATGGTCAAGCTTAAATGAGAAAATGAATTAATATGCTTACCAAAAATTCAGTAAATGGGACTTAGGATTCCGTCGAATGGTTTCCTAGTGTGTCAAACTTACTAAATATCCCCCAAACCATTTTTCCCTTCTTCTATTGCAACTGAAGTTGCACCAGCTAGAGACTAGGTCATCCAGTGTGGAGCTTCTGCAACTTGATCTTACCTTCTCCTTGACATTCACATGAGGATTGAGTTCAGCCATCTTGGTTCTAGTGGAATGAGCCCTGTAAAGAAGAAGGGAAAAGATTAACTTTAAAGTTTTAAAATTGATTTCCCAATGTGTTATTTTTATGCTCTCTTCCAACCTAGTAAACAATTTCACTCTGACATAATCATAAATACCGTTGTGGAATGTAAAAATACTTTCAAGCAAAGCACTTGTCTTATATATGTTCTAAAAGCAAGTTACGATAACTCTAGAAGACAACGCACAATATTTTATTCATACTGAATTGACATGAAAAATGACAAAGACAGGTGGCTATGCACCCAAACTGAGTTTCTTATTATGCAAAAGAAAGGTGGTCAGAGCAATGAGAGGAGGAAAAGTGTACCCACATTAACTACACATTGTCTTGCAACCCTTACTGTCCCAAAGCTTTTATCAGCGGACAGGTAATATAACAAATATTTAGTGAGTCTTTCCTGCATACCAGGTATATTTACATCATGCACTTAAAGAAGAAACAGGAGAAATGATTCCAGATTTAAATATAAGAAACACTGCATATAAAGGAGTTAAAACCTGCTTTTTCACTTACCAACATATCATGAACATCCATACCTTTACCATATTTTTTTAAAAATATATTTTTATTGATTTCAGAAAGGAAGGGAGAGGGAGAGAGAGAGATAGAAACATCAATGTTGAGAGAGAATCATTGATTGGCTGCCTCCTGCATGCCCCCCACCGGGGATCGAGCCTGCAACCCAAGCATGTGCCCTTGGCCAGAATCGAACCTGGGACCCTTCAGTCTGCAGGTCAACACGCTATCCACTAAGCCAAACTGGCTAGGGCTACCATATTTTTAATGACCATAAATTCATGCTCCTGAGTTTCAAATGGACCCTTACAACTGCCCATATCCTTCTGTTTCCCTAACTCTTAGTTTCCTGCCTTGGGTGTCCAATCTTCTCTGGGAAGTGGCCAGTGCTGCGATGTCTATTCTTAACATCGAGCTCAGGTGTTCTCTTCTCATCTGCTCTAAGTCATAGACTGTTATGATGGAAGCTAGGTCTTAAGTCTTTAACAGTTTCGATCTCTTTTTGAAATAGCATATAAATGACTTAAAATGAGTGAACATATTGGTTCAGATTAGCAGCTAGACAGGCTAAGATATCAATATACCACCTACTTGCATACTTACGCTTTTTGTAAATCAAGAACCATGGAAATGCTTTCCTATATTCTTTTTGTCTTTTCACAAAGAGTGTATCTAGAGTTGATACATTTTAGGGATAACTTGCAAAAATTCTTGGATTTCTCCCCATCCCTTCCTTCCTTTCTAATCCTCACCCGAGGACATATTTATTGATTTTAGAGAGGAGAAAGGAGAGAGAGAAACATCCATGTGAAAGAGAAACATCAATCGGTTGCATCCCATCGCGGACTGAACCCACAATCTGGGCATGTACCCTGACCAGGAATCAAACTGGCAGCCTTTTGGTGCACGGACGGCGCTCCAACCAATTGAGCCACACCGGCCAGGGCCTCATCATTTTTCTTCTAAAACTAGATCTTAAATAAACTATAAATTCCGATTCATTACCTTTTGTTGATTTTAGGATGAAAGCTTGGCGATATATAATCTTAACGCTAGTAACACTCAAATAGGAATCCTTATAGATATACTATTATATATTACCAACTATTAGAAGCAGTAAGATTTTCTTTTTATAATTTTCCACATGATAGAGCCGCTGACAGACATACACGTGGGCACGGTGGCAGGAGAGACCTGCATACCCGATCCCCATGAAGGCAGCTCCTTCCCATACGCTCTGCTAAGGGTGCCCATCCCATTAAACACACCTCCCTTGTAAATAACTCCCCAATGGTACATTTCATATCCTCTGACTTGACATATGGGAGGAAGTAAATAACACGAGCTGGCAAGGAATAGCGGAACACCATCCTCATTTATTCCTGCCCCTGAGAGTTACTAGTAAAAGCCGAGAGGATTAACTCCTGATCATCTGTACCAGTGAACAGAGATGACACGGGGCACAGGGACAAGTAACCAGGTGTTTCTGTTTATAAGCCACACAGGAGAGGCAAAGCCTCTGGTCAGTCATCACACTGCCCACAAGTCGGCCTCCCGTCCTGCTGTTCGGTGACTTGTGGGCGGTTGATTTTCTTCTTCGCATGGGAGTGTAGGCATCATGTATACAGTTTATATTTTTGGTGTTTTTCTGTGTATTATAGTATATGTGGGTGTGCAAGAGAATAAAGATGGGGGAGGAAGGGAGAGAGGGATGGAAGGAGGAAGGGAGCAAATGAGAGAGAGAGATACAGGTTAAACCTGTGAACTATAAAGGTTCGAAGGTGATGGCGGGATTTGGCGCTATTTCTTAGGATGGATCTGTGAGTCACATTCCTTTCATTAGACTAGATTAGCTAAATCTTTTGGAGACATCTAATCTTGCCTTTATAGGTGAAAACTGAGAGAAGTTTTGTGGTTTTTGGTTTTTTTGTTTTTTGGGGTTTTTTTTGCTTTGATGTCTAGGATTTGGGTGTGCGGCGTTTTCTAAAGCTAGAGCGTTTTAATCCACAGAGGAATCAGGGAGGAATTTCTGAGGTCCGAGGAAGTGGAGGGACTGAATGGTGAGCTATATTCATAGGGCAAAACAAGGTGTGTATACGTATATTATCCATAGGAATATACATATATTTCCTTGGCAATTCCCTTTCTCTTTAACCTCAAAGTCTGACTCAGGGCAAGCTCTTTTTTGGCACGCATGCCAGTAAGATTAATTACAACATTATTTTTTGTGTGGAAGGAAAATGCTGGCTATGAGGGTAGGATGAGGCTATTACAGGGAAGATAAGATAAAAACTAATTATAGGGAGCTGTTCTTTGCTCATTTTACTCCCTTAAATGTTCTTCTCCTGTGTGGAGGGCTGCTTCTCCAGGCACCTCCCCGTGACCTCCAATGCCCTCTGCAGTCGAGGCTTCCTGCAGGCGGGGACACAGAGGCCTGGGAAATCCGCCCCAGCTGTGGACACTAGATGAAGACTTTTAATGTAAAAAAAAAAAATGTACATTGGGTTTGCTTTAAAGAATTAGGAAGTTAAGTGACTAGACAGTCCAATTGGGTGCCACTAGTCAGGACAAATGCTAGGGAAACTATGGCACAGGAGGGGTTGATCTGCAGTGTGCCGAAGGGGCTTGCTGGGGTCTGTGGCCCTGTGTGGGCGCTAGCCCCTCAAGAAGACTCAAAAGCGCCCCTCGCACCGGCACAGCGCTGCGTGCTCCTTACGTCTCTGGAGCCTCTCCCGTGACAATGAACCTGTGTGTGAACCTGTCCTGTGCCCCTACTCTTGGGATTCTGTTGTCTACTATGAACTATATCAGGACAGTCAGAGCAACTCGGCCTGAATCTTAACCGTGGGACAGTGAAGGAACTCTGCCTCTAGGAAACATAGTGTCACCTTCCCAACTGACAGGCCCGAAGTTCAGCACCTTGAAACCCCAGTCCGCGGAGTCGCAGACGCTGGGTTAACCCGGGAAACCTGGAACGCTGTGAGTGACAGGTGTTCGGGCCCAACAGAACTCCTATTCCCTCCCATCATGCTTGGCTCACCACGGGTGACAGTGTGTCACTCCGTCACTCCTGGACATGGGTGATGCCCATATCCCAACAGAGCTCGATCGCAAGAGCTGCAGGTCCACAAGAAGGGACTTCTGGCTTCTTGGGAAAGAATGTGGTTTCTCATCCCTATTATCGCTTAAAACTGTTCTTGCAACCAACCAATTACTGAGGCCCAGCTATTCAAATACACGATACATGTTCCAGGCATATAAAAAAATCCATATACAATTCAATAACCAGAAATGTAAGTTCTGAGACTCATGCAACATTTCAATAGCTTAGGTATTATTTGAAATATTTTTCCTCTAAATTATACTTTATTTTTTGGTAATAACATTACCAACATATATAGCTGTCATCTAAGATATATATATATATATATATATATATGTATATATATATATATCCTAGAGAAAAATAAAGATCAAGAAAATTGTTGACTGAAATTTTATTTATGAAATAACAGATTAATCTCCTCTTTCTAGATATATATCTTCCATCATCAAAAACATATTAGAAAAAAAAAATCAATTCCAAAAGAAAGATTTTCACCATTTATCACCAATATATCATCTATACACTTCTCCAGTGGAAAATTAATACACCACAAATACGGTTGCCACCAATCACTTCATGCTCAAAGTTATGCAAACTGAGCTACTCATTATGCAAATATTTTACTTAATATGCATTAATGCCAGTCATAAAATCTATTAGTCTATGACAAAGACAAATATTCTTTATAAAAACTAAAACTGAATAATACCAATTCTGGCAAATACGTTTATTTCACCATTGCTAATGAATACAATTCAGTGAAGTGTTATATATATGACAATCTGATTAACAGTTTAAAAAAGATATAAATTGATATTTCTCTTGCAATCATTTAAATATAAAAAAGTTAAGACAATGTACTGAAATGCCAAATTGCTTGATGACTTCCTGATGACTGTTTTTCCTCGTGTTTTATTATGCAGGTGGCGATAAAGTTTCACTTTTATTTCTCTGGAAACTATTACTGCTCTTAGATTCGCTTTCGTGTTCTCAGGTATGACATCACTTTACTTGAATTGAATTGTGAAACCAGAGGAAACACACAAGAAAACATTTTAAAATAATGATTTAAAATAACAATTGCCACACGCATGGAGCACTTATAATGTGCCAGGCAACTAGGGTAGCAAAAGGCTGAAAATTCAACTTAAAAAAATGAAAGATGTGGGTGTTGTCTCCAATGTACTAGGCCATTTCTCTGTGTGGACGAAAAAGAGGCCACATACTAAACCTGACAGGCTCGGGGGGGGGGGGGGGCGGGGGGGCACCTGGTGAGTCTTACAAACTCGGAGACCAAAGGTTACCGCATAGGCCGGCCTGAACATGACGTTCCTACCCAAAAGCGGGTCATGGCGCTGGTCACGTCCTAGGCCTGTAGCTTCCCTGACAAAGGCCAAGCTTTACATGAAGTGAGCCTGCCTAAGGTCTTCTGGCATCTAAGATAATCCCGGTTGGAATGCCCTAGTAATCCCTGTTCCAGACCCCTCAGGGCACACCTACTGCACCCAGAGCCGAGGCCTCACTGTTATCTTGTTCCGGAATTCCATCTCTATGTGCTGTAAAGGTTAATGGCTAACTATCCTGCAGCCACCAGTGTGAACGGCGTGTGTCTCCCGGGTTTCCTCTTCATCCACTCCTGGAGATGTCCATGCTCTGCTCTCTCCCACCTCCCCCGTCCCCACCTATGGATTTCATGTAGCCCCCCTCCTTACGCCTCTTCCTTTGATTCTAAAGTGGAAAGGAAGCAGTAAAACTGCCTTTCTCTGGATGGAGCATTTCTTCAAGCCCTTGAGATTTGGCTTCCCGGCAATTGTTGTCAGTTTGGCTCAAATAAACTCATACAAATTCTCTTCAGGTCTGGCTGTTTTTTATGTTGGCATCTGTAGGATCACCTTGAAACGGGCCAAGGACGAAGTGTCCTGTCCCCTAGCACCACCATGGGTGCTGGCATGCCAGCTGCGAGGGAGTGTCCTTCTATAAAAGCGGGACTTTGTCTAAATTTACCATTATGTAGGTTTTCTGCTGCTTAACTTTTTCACTGCCTAATCTCTCTCCTCTTTGATCCCCTCTGCCCTTTCCCCCTACTCCTTTGCTGTTCCTTATCTGGTCTTCAGTACTGAGGTCTCATATTCCAAGTGCTCTAGCTCTCTCTTCTGGGGCTGGATTCCCGGTTCAATAAAGTTCCTGTGCAGTGCCTGCTCCTCAGAGGGAAGTTGTTTTAATTATTAGGAATGAGGACACATAAGCAATGAAACACGGACTGATGCCTGCAATATGGTTTTCACGCGAAGATATTTACCTAAACTTTTTTGTTTAGTTGGGGAGGGAAATCTCAAGGTTGCATATTTATTCAAAGACAATTCAATGCACCAAACCCACTGTTAGAGCAACTTCACTGAAAAGCATTTTAAGGGCAAATGTCAGACAAAAATTTCACATTTGAAAGCCCTGGCTCTGCCTCTTTAGAAAAGCAGGGTTAGCTTTTGGATTGGAAATGTCACTGCCTACTAAGTCCTTTGTGGGGGGGAGAAAGAAAATGGAATGTTTTATTTAAACAGGTCATTAACAGTCAATACTCTTTTGAAAAGGCCTGCTTCCAGGGCCAGATAAAAGCTCGCAATCACTAAGAATATCACTGGAGCACATCTAGGGCAAGATGTGCTGATGCGGCTTCAGACCTTCCTGGGAGCCAGTCTTCACTCACAGCTCTAAGTGGGGCCCGGGAGGCACGGCCCTCGGACTGGACGCCCTTGTGTGTGCCGCACACGGAGGCCGAGAGCAGCATGGAGCACACCAGGGCAGGCCCGCTTTGAATTTTCCATCTTAGTGCTGCCAAATGCGTATGAATGAAGATTAACCATTTTTGCATAAAGTGACAAACCAGCTCCCCACGGCAGCAGAATGCAAATGGGAGCGAAAGAGCAAAGGACAGCGAAAATAAATGCGTGGATCTCACCCCGAGCGCAGAGGGGAGGGCGCGTGGGGGCTCCATTCGCATTCATCCACGGCATGACTTTTCTATTTCATTTGAAATTATTTTATTTTTGTAGGTCTCTGACGGTTTGAGAATATAAATAAGTGTCTTTTTTTTTTTTAAGTGACCTGACACTGACTCTGCTTCTGCTGGCCAGGCTTTCAAGCAAACATGTGTTTCCATAGAGATGGGGGCGACCCGGGCCTGGGGCAAGTAGCCACTTGTATCAGCAATTCAATTATGCTGGGTTCTTTGAAGATGCTATGATGTCAGCTCAAGTCTCTAAAACAGAGCCATCCTTAGACATGTCTCGGGAAAGGTGAAGTGGCCACGTTGTGAGGTTCAGGAGAATAAATCCCACCCTCTCCAAGCACACCGGTAACAGGTTGGCAGACCCACCCCCACCCCCACCCGCTGAGCAAATCCCAAGTCCCAGAGGGGTCCAGACAAAAGACCAAGCATAGTTCTCTTGCATCTCACCACATGGTCCCCAGACGCTGAAAAAGGAGTATCATGCCCACCCCTTCCTTCTTTCCCTCCCCCACCTCCCAGCTAGCTCCGGGCAATTTCTACAGAAAGGGCAATGCTTTTTCCTCTGATTTGACATTCAGTTACTGAACAGCCACAACGGGCCAGGCTCTCTGGGGAATTCTGGCAATGGTTACAAAATAACACTTACTGAACTCTCACTGTATACCCGCACTGCTCGAAGCCCTTTCCATGTAATAACTCATTTAATTCTCCTTATCACCCTAGGAAGTTCATTATCCTCATTTTATAGAAAAAGAAATGGAAACACAGATAGCTAAGTACTTACCCAAGTCCCACAGCTAGAAAGTGCTAAGCTGAGGGCTGAGCTGGACCTCCTGGTCCAGAGCTCTTGCCCCCAAAGGAGCTCCCATGGTCGGATGGAGACAGACATGTACAGGAAAACACAGAAGGGACTGAGGAAACGAGAGTAGGAATGGGCCCGGCTCCAGGTTCTGGGCAGAGCAACACTGGGGCTGTGATTTGCCCAACTTGCAAGTCTCATCGCAGACACCTGGTACAGCTCAGGTTAGAGGCAGGCTCGAGGTGGTAGGGGTGTGTTGGGGGGGAGCTGTCTGCTTTAAAAAACCTTTTGCAGCTTCTTTTTAAGGATAGCGCTGCACATTCATCTCCAACGACAACGTGCATTGTGGTTCTGCAATGAATCTCTGGACTGGCCAGGAACCATCCTGAGAAAACCCGGCAGACAGAGGCGCCACGTCCAGAGCCAGCTCTGGGGAAGGTGGCTCATTTGTTACGGAGTAAACACGAGTTAGAGGAAGCCCTCATCTCTTCAGAGCACATTCTGGCTTCAACAAGCTCCCGGCATTCCTTAGTCATTAAGCCGGGAGTCTCCTGGAAAACATTTAATGATTTTCTCAAAGCAGCAGAGCGGCCGGGTCCTTCCTGCTTCCTTGAAATGCCACGGGCGCTGCTGACTGCAAACAGCCTCTGATGTACTAATTCACATGAGGAAAGCGATGCTAGGGGATGAGGCAGAGCCTGGGCATCCAGCGACAGAGAGCTCTGCAGCCAGCGCCCCCCCCCCCCCCCCCCCGCCCCACCTGCCTCTTGCCCACCCCCTACTGTGCCGCCTAAGATTTTCCAACAAAATTAACCTCAACTCACTGTTGCAGGTTTCCGGGAGCTTCAAGTCAGGGTTCCCAGTGCACGGCCTGGCTACGGGCTTTCCCAACAGGCAAATCCGCCTTGCTCCCCAGCGGGCCTCCTTTATCAACCTGCATGTACTGTGACCAGTCAGTCATCTCAGAAGTGACGCAGACGGAGTCGGGCACCTGGATCGGTGGCAGGATCCTGGGTGTGGCTGAGCAACCAGCTGCTGGCCTCAGGGGCTCACCTTCAGGGAAACCGTTTTGTCAAACTGCCAGGGCTTCTGTCTGCAGGCCCGTCAGTGAAGGCCCAGCTCTTCTTCGTCTCTTGGGGAAGCCAGGTTTTAAGAATGAGTTTGCAACCTTTACATCGACTGCCCCAGAGGCTGAGATAGTGCAGGCTGGGACTGCAGTCGCCATTCCAAAGGTCGCTCTCTGAGTGTGGTCTTGGCTGAGGGCCTGTAATCTTCCGGTGACACCAGCACAGGCATCGCAATTAGCAAACATTCCGGGCACGGCACCCCGAGGCTCACTCTTCCGAAACCTGTTCCTGGCTGGACTTGCCTGCAAGTATCCGCTGGCTGGTTTTGCACTGAATGGATAATGTCCTACCATGTCCAGGGTGTAGACATTGTGTTCGGGATCCTGCTGTCACTCAAAGGAATGAAGTTCTCATGGTGAAATGTCCAGTCTCTGTCACTGAACAGCTAGTGTGCGGAGCAGGGGGGTGGGATAACTATTGAGGGGCAGAATGGAGAAGGTTTTCTTATCTGTTGTGCCTCCTCTACCTGTTGGCAAGTTAGTCCCATATATGTCATTTATTTTCTGTGTTTTTTTAAAAATATATTTTATTGTTTTTTTACAGAGAGGAAGGGAGAGGGATAGAGAGTTAGAAACACCGATGAGAGAGAAACATTGATCAGCTGCCTCCTGCACACCCCCTACTGGGGATGTGCCTGAAACCAAGGTTCATGCCCTCGACTGGAATCGAAGCTGGGATCCTTGAGTCCGCAGGCCGACGCTCTATCCACTGAGCCAAACCGGTTGTGACATTGATGTTTTAAAAACTAACATGTAAGTTCAACATGTTCTTAGGCGGTATTTCTCTATAGGGTAAGGCTTGCTTGGTCCCCATCTCACTAACCACTCATGGGCAAAGTCAGTCAGGAAGTCCCTATAGCATCTGTTTTAACTAAGGTGCCTCTTTCAAAAGCCATAGTATCGCATGGCAAAAAGGAAACACTGCCTATTTTCTGCTATTTAGATCCCCCTTATCTTATACGATAGAAAATAAGTAATTACAATCTAACCAACTTTAAATCCCAACCTGGCCTCTTACTCCTTTGGGGATTTGAGCAAGTTACTCCACCCTTCCATGCCTTCGTATCCTCATCAGTAAAATCAGAGCAAGCACAGTTAACCACTGCATCAGGTGGTAATGAGGATGACATGAGTTCACACCTGCAAAGCGATTCACACAGTGCTCGACACGCAGAAAGTGCGGCAACAGAATCCTTAGATTCTCCACAGACTGTGGGGCTGCTTGCCCACCGTCCTCATACTGTAGCTGGGAAACTAAGCCTTGAGACTGATGGTCCTGCGTCTGGGCAGTGATGGAGGTGGCCCTGGACACAAAACCCTGAGCACAGATAACCCTCCGACGGCGGTGCTCTGCCCTCCCCTCCGCCACACCCGACTGCGGCCTTGCCAGGGGGTAGACACTCTCAGGGCCCTGTGTCCACAGGGTCATTGGTTCCCCATGGTCTTAAAACTTGTCGGGCGCAAGCAAAGTCCATGCAAAACCATGACCCCTCTTCCCCGCAGACCAGCTCGGAAACCCATGCCAGGTCCCAGGTTCCTGCCTGTGGCCCAGGATCTGATCAGTGCCGTAGTGACCCACTTCATAGCGAAGGTGCTGGCCTTTGGGAGGCAATACACAGCTACCACATAGAAAGAACAAAGCTCAAAGGAAGTTCTGCAGCTACTAAGAGAACCACCTACAAACGACGAAGTCTCTTCACACATTCTGATTTCAGGTAAGGGGATCAAGACGGGTAGAGAGAGAATTAATATGACTTTCCTGTCCTTGAGTTTATTCTAATGCAATCACAGATAATAAAAACTCATTTCGACCATTTTATGACATGTTCAAAATTCGAGAGGTCATATTTACTATCTTAAGTGAATTTCATTTCAATTTCTTACTGTAATGCAAAATGAAATGTGCCACCTGAAATATGCTGTTGGGGGGAAACGAAGAAATACTTTAAAAGGCTTCAAATATACAAGACATTAATAGACTTACTAAATTACAAAAATAATTCCTTTCTTTCCAAAAGCCTGTCTCTGATAAGTTCCACTGCTTCTTTCTCTTTTCCAAAGTACCTAGTAGAATCCCTTTGGCAATTAAATGTTCAATAAAGACATCTGGGAAAAGAGGAATAAATGTCCTCCCATTTTATTTTTCCTTTCTTGGTTGCAACGAGTCTTTAATAATTTATTCTCCTGTTTTCAACACCTAGTACTGGGGTCCCATTCTAAATGCCACCATTTATAACCAGCACTGTCAAATGCTGTCCTAGCCACGGGTCTACACCCACTCCAACCCTCCTTCTCCCGCCCCCCCCCCCCCCCCCCCCGTGTCTCCGGCCCTGCAAGGTTTAGTCATTCTCAGATTCAAGGTCTAATCACGAGCCCTGAAGCCCCCCACATCTTCCTGCGTTAGGCCCCATGTACCCTTATCTTTAACCAGGTAACTTCCCCAGCTTCTTCTACTTATTTTATTTCTTAATGCAGAGCCTTCATTGCATTGAGGAGAAACCAATCACTGGACTAGCCTATGCTTTGTTCAAAACAGAAGAGACTGAAATTTTATCTTTTCCATGGAGTATGAGAAAACAAAAAATAATTGGTTTCCAGCCCGATGCTAAACATATTTAACCACTAATCTCGCCTTTATATGGATCTTTATTGCTGTGGACGACATGTGCGTGCGACGGGTTCTCAGCCAGCCTTCTCCTGGCCTGGTTGCCTTCTCCTTAACTTACAGCAGAAAAGGCCCAGGAGCAGACACCTCAGCCTCTACTTGGCACTGAGCTCCAACCTGCCTATGGCTCCACTCACACTGTGGGACGTTCGGAAAGTATCAAATGCTCAGGATGGCCTATAAGCCTTAGCAATATGTCGTTTAATCTCCTTCAAAGATTGAATAAATCAAAACTATTTCCCTACAAATATTGCACAGGCTTCTCAAATAAATATAACGCCATAGATTACTTCCCTCTGGAAGACTTTCTGTTAGTCACCCAATTTACCTGGAAGCAGTTCTGAGGTGTAAATGTATTAGGTTTTGATCACTTGTTGATATAAAAGAGCCATCTCTCACAGCCTTGATCCCATGAATACCGTTCTTGGCAGGCTGATAAGAGACAAGCCAGCAGTGCTATCTGACTGTTTACGAATGCGGAACATCTCGTCATCCTGCTGCAGAACACGTCTGTGAGTCAGTGTGCTCCCTGTGGGCTGGACACCGCATGCGGAGGGACATCCGTGTATGTGTCCCTACGGGAAGCAAAACTCAATGCCTATTCTGTCTTTCTTTTAATTAATTTTTTTCATAATTAAAAAAAATTTTCAATTAAAGTTGACATACAATATTATGTTAGTTTCGGGTGTACCACACAGGGGTTAGACATTGATGTAACTTAAGAAGTGATCTCCCATGGTAAGTCCAGTGCCCATCTGACTCCATGCAGAGGGACTACAATATTACTGAGTCACACTGCTGTCCTTTACATCCTTACGGTGCTTCTTAATCCCTCCCCTCTCTCACCCAGCCACCCAACCCCTCTCCCCTCTGGCAACCATCGAAATGTTCTCTGGACATTGAGCCATATGGCAGGTTGGGGTTTGTTTGCTTTGCTTGTCCATACGTTTTGTTTTTTAGATTCCACATGTAAGTGAAATTATATGGTGCTTGTCTTTGTCTGGCTTATTTCACTTAGCATAATACCCTCTCGGTTCATCCACGCTGTCCCCAGTGGTAAGATTTCATTCCTTTTTATGGGCGAGTAACATTCCACTGTATATATGCCTATTCTTAGGAGTGTATATCGTGGGCACGGGGTGTGTCAGAACCAAGAGAAATAAGAAGGCCAGTGACTGAATCTTAAACAAATCGTGTTGAAATGACTCCGACCATGTCTATAAAAGGAGCTTCTAGAGAGGGGAGATGGTTTTAATCGGGGTGGGTTCTGAGAGGAAGTGTCCTTTTCCGTTGCTCTGAGGCAGTGATGGGAATGGCATGCCAGGGAAGAGGAAGAGCAAAGCTGAAACCTCTCTGGCAGAAACAAGTCACGTGTGAGGCCAGAAAGAAAAACCTACCTGCACCGTGCACAGTCAGTCAAGAAATATTTATTGGGTGTGCACTGTGAGTCCTGGCTCCATGCAGTGTGTGCAGCTAATTATAATGCAGTACGAGATCGACGGGAGATAAGATTAGCAGGCAGTAAGCAGTTAGCTGACATCAGAAGGCAGTATGTGAAAGGTGTTACATGGTGTGGTTTCAATTATACGCTTGTCCTGTTCGCAATGAAGCAAAGAGATAACGCCCTTGTTTCGTTTTCCTTTTAGCAGTGGGGGAGTTCCTTCTCACTCCCACCCCGCCCCAGTTTTTGCCTTAGCCACTCTCATTGCTGCTTCCAAGGCTCTGAAACTAGACCTTACTTTCTGTTATTCTTGAAATGCTGAATCGAAAACTGGATCTTTTTTTTTAACCATTTCAACTTGATTCTTTGTCCTTTCAGTTTTGCAAAAGCATGCTATAATCTGCCTGATATCAGAGGCTCCAAAACAAATAAAACCAAGTACCTGAGTTTCACTGAGCTCTAGGAAAGCAACTCATAAATTACACTGAAGTTTTCATTTGGTTTTATTTTTACCTGGTTTTATATCCTGGGCATTGACCAACAGCTAATATTATACAATTACCAAACTCAGTCTTGAAATAGAGACAACCAGAAACTGAAAAGATACTCTTGTTGTTTTACTAAATGCTCCTTTAAAAAATGAGGAAGTATTAGTGAGGGAAAATGTCTTTGAAAATTAATCTACTTAAAAAATCTATTTCTGAATGGCTAACTTGTTTTTCTTTTTTTATATTTATCTTTATTTTTAAAATATTACAGATGTCCCCTTTGTTTGTGAATTTTTTTCCTATTCACCCCCTTCATCCTGTAACTGCCCCTCCCAGGCCTTCACCACTCTATGGTCTGTATCCATGGGTTATGCATATGTGCACAGAAGTTCTCTGATTAATCACTCCCCTCCCGCCCTCCACTCCCACCTTCCCTCAGATTCCAGTCTGTTCCATGCTTCTATGTCTCTAGTTCTATTTTATTCATCAGTTCATTTTGTTCATTAGATTCCATATATGAGTGAGACCATGTGGTACCTACCTTTCTCTGACTGGTTTATTTCACTATTTTTTCATTTCAAACTTTCAAACAATACGGCTAGACAAAATGAGACCATGCTAGATACCTCATGGGAAACACAGGGTAAGGACTGAGGAAACAATACAAAGATTACATAATGGTCACTATTTTAGTTTAGCTTTTTAAAAATCCTAAAGCTACGCTTTCTGATGGCAGGCGGTGGGGGCTGGGGATGGGGGTAGGAATGTAGCTAGGACAAAGTATTCTCCTTTAAGCCTCTGAATAATCAGCCTATTGTTTTACAAAGAGCCTCATGTCTGATAACACTACCATCCCTTTAACAAGAGCTATGATATATTGAGCATATTCATTCATTCATTCATTCATTCATTCATTCATTCATTCAGTGTTAATTTAACCAATGCTTAAAGCAGCTCCACTGCCCTAACCTGTTTGGCTCAGTGGATAGAGCGTCGGCCTGCGGACTGAAGGGTCCCAGGTTCGATTCTGGTCAGGGGCATGTGCCTTGGTTGTGGGCACATTCCCAGTGGGGGTGTGCAGGAGGCAGCTGGTCAATGTTTCTCTCTCATCGATGTTTCTAACTCTCTATCCCTCTCCCTTCCTCTCTGTAAAAAATCAATAAAATATATTTAAAAAATAAATAAATAAATAAATAAATAAATAAATAAATAAAGCAGCCCCACTGTCCTAGGTTTTGGAGATACAACAGTAAGCAAAACAAAATCCCCTCCGGACTATGCTGGGTGGTTTTATCTCTGTCCGTCTGTTTCCCTGAGTCCTCACAAGGGAGGTATTACTATCTCTATTGTATAGATGGGGGAACTAGGAGGACAGACGTTGAGGCCAAGCCCAGGGTCCCAGAGCCAGACCACGGCAAGGCAGGGGCTCAGACCTATGACAATGACTCCCAAGCTATGCCATTCCACTAGTCTGCTGCCACCATTTAAGTTCAATGCTAATAAAGGCAATCGCCTAAAAACTACTTAGTGGGTTCATTCCCATTGAGCAATCTTAGCATTCATGAGAATTAGAATCAGAAATGGAAAGATGGCTTGGCAGAGAGCCACGTGGGCCAGGAAAATTATCAATGGGAAGAAGGAGAATGCTATGTCAGTGTTTTAAATGTTCCTCTCATCTTCCCAGTGAGGACAGTCACTGTGGAACACACATCCCCAGACCATTTCCGTACTCTTGTTCACCCTTCCCTTTGCCTGCGCTCCCATGTTCCCCTCCCTTGCTTCCCATTACGTCTGGTGTCTCTAGGCAGCAGGAGCTGTCTTAGGAGCAGTGAGTCACAGAATTTGTTCAGGCGGAAGCTGGATGGGGTACTGGGGGGGGACTCACTTACAATCCTCCTAACTCCACGACTCCAGAAGGGAGACAATGAGGTGTGTCGTTTCCCTCAGTGTGTGAGTCCCCCATGGAGCACCTAGAGTGCTCTCCTTCTGTCTGAGTCATTCCTTATCTGAAAGTTTGAAATGGAAACAAACCATGTGAGGTCTCGCTGATGTCTAGCAGACTCCCAGGCCTGAGTTAACCCCTTGGGGCTTCTGTGCCTAGGAATCTGAGAGAGTCCGGGAAGAGCTTGCTTACGGGCGGGGCCGGAAAGGTCTGATGTATGGATGGCTTTGTTGTCACCGACCATTTGAGGCAAAATCTAAAGAAACTGTCACCAGGAAGGCACAAACCAGTATCTTATAACTGAGCTTTTTTGTGTTTGCTTTGGTTCAGAACTCAATCTACCTCCCATGGAAAGTATCTCCAGGCCTCAACGTGCCCACCATCCTACAAGCTGGTGCAGCTTCAACACAACTCCACGTCCACCCTTGCTGCTCGCTTCAGAGAGAGTCTAGTGACTTTCCACTCTTCTGGAACCATGGAGTTACAAAAGGACTCAGTGGTCTCCCACCTTCCCGACCTATGAGCCCATCTCTACTCCAACATCCTCACTGAGTGGCCATCCAGCTTCTGCTCGAACAAATTCCGTGGTGGAGGCACGTTGCCTCCTAATGAGGCTTCTTCTGCACAGGAGCAATTGTGAGTAAATTCTAGATAGAATGGAGTCAATCACCGTCCTGCAACTTCCCATGCAATGCTCTTAGTTCTGCCTCCAGAAACTCCAGGAATCTAACCACTCTTGCCAAACAGATCTGCCCTAAGTATGCTTTCTCTGTTCTAGTGCAAAATCATTCACTGAACCACAGGACGTCAGAGCACAAAAGGATTTCATAGATCCCTATGCTATTTCGTGGATAAGACATTCATTTTGTATTGTCAGGCCTTCAGAACTTTTTATTTTTGAGAGTCCACTCATTCCTCATATACAAAGTGTTGAGTCTTCTCACCCTACATAAGTCCGTATATGTGTATATATGTGTGTGTGTATATATATATATATATATATATATATATATATTCATTCTATGGCCTAAGGCTGCATTTTGTTGACAATCAGATCACACTATACATTAGCCACATAAAGCCTATAGTAAAGGAACTCCTTAAGACTTCCTCATCTGACCTATAAGTAAGTCCTATTTCCCCAGTCTTCCCGTTTACAACTGATATTTTTTTGGAACTTAAGTGCATGAGTTTATATCTGCCTCAATTAATTCTGCCTCATTAATTTGGCCGAATTTTCCAGTCTTTTAGTTCTCTTAATACCAAATCTATAACTTTCCACTTTAGCTGTACATTTCACTTGGTCTTTCACAAATCGATGGGTATCATTCATATAACTTATGCCATTAAGTGAACAGTCTGGGCTTGAATCTCAGCTCTGCCACCTAAGAACTGTGATCTCAAGGAAGTTATTTAAACCCTCTTCCAGTGGTTTATTCATTTACAAAGTAGAGATAGAAGAGTCAACTGCATAGAATGGCTGTAAGAATAAAATACATATAGAGTAATATAAGTGTTTGACACATAAGAGCTCCCAATGTGGCTTCTTTTGCACAAGAGCAATTGTGAGTAAATTCTAGATAAAATGGAGTCAATTGCCTTCAGTCTTTCAGTCTTGACAAAAATTAGAGCTATGTCATTTTCCAAAAAATGGGACCTATACACTTGACCTCATGAGCTTTCCAGGTGTCTATTATTTCTATTATTTTCATCAAATTCATCATTGTTCAAGTCATTGATAAAGAGGAATCCTATCTAATAAAAGACAAAAAGGGTAATTGACCGTACCTTCGCTACGCTTCCCATGGGCTAATCAGCGCCATATGCAAATTAGCCGCCATCCAAGATGGCGGCTAATTTGCATACTGCAGGCAGGGCTGGCCAGCACCAGATGCCATCTGGGCCGGGTGTGGCCCTGGGCGGCCGGGCTTAGGCGGCGTGATCACATCACCTAAGCCCCGCCCCCAGCTGGGACCCCCGTGTGCCACCTAAGCCCCGCTGCCAGCTGGGACCCCATGGCGATCCCAGAGCAGACAAGTGTGGAGGGCGGGCGGCCCCCAGGTGGGCCTGCTCCTGGGATTGCCATGGTGACACCAGAGCAGGAAAGTTCCCCACAGGCAGCACCCAGCAGGGCCTGCCCCCGGTCTCTGAAGTGATCTGGTGATCCATGAGCAGGAAAGCGCAGCCTGCAGGCAGCACCCCACCCTGGCCATAGCTCAAGGGAGAGAAAAACACGCAGTGGAGGCCAGGAGCCTGAGAGATCAACACAGAGGGGCGCCTGCTCCAAGCCTCCAAGTGTGGCTGGGGGCAGACCCCCAGCATACACACACACTCACACACACACACACACACACACACACACACACACACAGGACGCCTGCTCCGAGCCTCTGCTGCCGGACTGTGGCCATCAGTAGGACATCCACTGAGGGATCCCGGACTGTGAGAAGGGCAGGCTGGGCTGAAGGACCCCCCTGCCCCCCCCCCCCCAGTGCACGAATTTCGTGCACGGGGCCTCTAGTCTAGAATAAGACACAAGTAGATTTCTAGAGATTGCCCTCTGTGATCACATGGACCCATTCTTTAGCACTCTGGGTTTGGTTATGCAAACCTAATTGTGAATCCACTTAACTCTTCAGTTATTCAGTCCCAACTTTCCCATCAAATCCACAATGAAATCTTGAGAAACTGTGAAAACTGCCTCGATGAAACTCATATGCATCATCTCTACCACATTTTCGTCTTCCATTTCAATTCCTTTATTGAAAAGGAAAATCATGCCAAAACCGGTTTGGCTCAGTGGATAGAGCATCGGCCTGTGGACTGAAAGGTCCCAGGTTCGATTCCGGTCAAGGGCATGTACCTGGGTTGTGGGCACATCCCCAGTGGGAGGTGTGCGGGAGGCAGCTGATTGATGTTTCTCTCTCATCGATGTTTCTAACTCTCTATCTCTCTCCCTTCCTCTCTGTAAAAAATCAATAAAATATATTTAAAAAAAAGAAAAAGAAAAGGAAAATCATTTGGTCCTACTTGACTTCTTATTGTTGCCTAATGATTATCACTTTTTTATGTCTAAGCGTTCTCAAAAGTTTCCAAATTAATTCTAGAATGTTACTGGGATTTCATGGTTTTTCTTTTTTATCAGGTTTGGGGGATTTCTCCATTTGCTGAAATTCCCAGATGGCTGGCTGAATTGGGAGAGTGACAGGTGTAAGGTTTTCACGCCTGTGGATACAATCTGGGCCAGGAGGCCCTACCCATGACGAAGGGCTAAGGATCCAGCATTATGCCTCTGTGGGCCACAATTCCTTAATAGTCACATTTTGTTCACCTCCCAGGTGGGAGATCATGGTCCTTGATTACAAGGCGAGAGTAAGAAGAGATGAAAAGTCCTTTGTTTTTTTCCCATCACAGGTCCTATCCCTTTCCTGTTTCTTGTTTTCTACAAAAGTTAAAAAAAAATCGACAATAAAAAACATGATAAAAATAGTATTTCAGTCTTGACAAGAATTATAACTATGTCATTATCCAAAAAATGGGACCAATACGCTTGACCTCATGAGCTTTCCAGTTTTCGCTGTCCGGCTTATTCATTCCTGCAGAATTTCATTTTCTGGAGGATTGCTCCTTGCCAGCTTTTAAGTCCCTCTTTGTTGTTTTCAGCATTTTTCACATACTTCAGCTCACTCTGGACTCTAGGCTTCCGGACATCATTCTAATGGGATTATCTCTTTCTCTGGTATTCGTTATGTGCCTCTCCTTGCATTCTTCTTTAAATGTTCTTTTATATTTTCAGTTAATTTAAACATGCCCTTTGTAACTACAACTCTCTGTTTTCTTCATTTTTTTAGAACTTTCAAACCTCTAATTTTAATCATTCAAAAAATTGTGTTCTGTTAGACATGTGTGTGTTTGTGTGTGTGTGTAATTTATTGCATATATCAGTTAGGTGCTAAGTATTGTCTTATTTGCTGGGACACAAAGATAAACATGATAGATGCAGCACTGCCCTCTTGAAGCTTAAAGTTTCAATATAAATTGAGATGAGCACAAAGGCACTAATGATCCCATAAGATATCGGATTTGAGAAGGAAGATTTGAGGAGCTCTGGGGGCACATAGAAACGGCCCTAATCTGAACTAAAGGGCTGGGCTTCTCATTTCTTTAGCCATCTTCTTTTAGAGTCTCAGTTGATAGAATCACATCTACTTCTCTGAATAGTTGAAATTTTCCTCCAGAAGGCTGTAATACGTATCTGGCCGTATCCATCATCTGCTCCTACTATCCATCATAGTATCACAAAAGCTATGATGACATGGCACAATCTTCCAAGTGCTTGCTTGGCACATAGCAGACATTCAAAAATACTTATTGAATAAAAGGATAAATCTCCTTCCACTTCTATTTCACTAACCAGTCTCTTTTTGGTTAAAATTAGATCCAAAATAACAGTTCCCTTAATTTCCTTTAGCTTCTTAGAGATGAATATGTCAGTGAGGTAGACCGGTATCTGAGATCCTATCTTCATTTAGATATGAACAAAAAAATCTAGCAGAGGCCCACATAGCTTACGTGTCTCATAAGACCTACTAACGACTTCATGTTACTTGGTATGCTATATCAGAAGCAAATTAGATCAACGCTTGATATGTTGGGTGGTCTGAGTTCATTTATTCACTCCAAACTATCTTTTTTTTTTTTTTAAATATATTTTATTGATTTTTTACAGAGAGGAAGGGAGAGAGATAGAGAGTTAGAAACATCGATGAGAGAGAAACATCGATCAGCTGCCTCCTGCACATCTCCTACTGGGGATGTGCCCGCAACCCAGGTACATGCCCTTGACCGGAATCGAACCCGGGACCTTTCAGTCCGCAGGCCGACGCTCTATCCACTGAGCCAAACCAGTTTCGGCCCAAACTATCTATTGACTACCTACTATGTGCAAGGAACTATTCTGGGCACTGTATTTTTTTCTTCCTCCTTTTAACATCACCAAGAGTGTGCCTCTCTCGGGTTTTTGGATACCCACACTTCTGCATCCTGGAATGTCTCGATTCCTGCTTTACCGGAATAACCCGTTTTCTTCTATTTCTTCTCTGTCAAAAATTCTGCCACTGACTAACCTTTTCTGTAACTGCTGATTAGCTAAAACAGGGTTTCTCAGTCTTTTGGTAATAAAAACTTCCTTATTTTCCTATACTGTTTTTTGAAATGTCAAATTAAGTCCAGTAACTTAAAAAATCAGAGCTATGAGATAAAGTATTATATTGTTATAAACTACATTCCTTTCCACCCACCACTAAGAATCACTGATCTTGATGGAAATAATTAACATTTTAAAAGAATATAGCCAAATTTATAGCATTATTCAATTGGTCATCAACATGAAGAGTTGATGATCAACCAAATAGGATTTGGACTTTAATTTAGATGTCTATATACCCCATAGGTAGCATGAAAATTAGAATTCACTTTCAATACTAAGACATATGTAAATATAAGCATTCCTTTCTTAATTTCTTTAATCTACTTTTTGCAAAGGAATTTAAGTAATCTATAATCAAATGCAAAAGCTGCCCCCAAATAAACCATAATTTATTTTCCATATGAAATACTCTTATTTTCATGAAAAGTATAGATTTTTATCAAAATTTCTGTAGCAATTATCTGAGTCATCAAATCATTTTCATTGGCCGTGATTTGAGTTCACAGTAACTTGTCAGAAGAGAAACAACACATCCATTTGTCTTTGGTGTTTTCCTTATGTGCTGCTAACAGACTATGCTCTATCCACACAAGGTCATGGACATCTGACCTAGAAGTGAGCTTGCTGAGTCAGGAGGTCAGAGATCATCATGGATTACTAAGTAAGCAATAACACATGAAAGTGATGGAGAGAAAAAACACAAACCCTAATGCTAATTAGCTTGCAAACTAGGCCAAATACAGTTTTGTCTAAAGATAAAAGAAATTTGGCATTGGCCAGAAAACTTTCAATTAAGAAGTGGGAATTAAAATCATTTGTAGTGAGTTTACTTCCAATACTCATATTTTTTCCCATTAGGTACATCATTTCAATAATATTGATCAAGACTTTGCAGTAAGGTTAAGAAGTAATTGGTGAAAATTTTTCAGTCTATCTTCAAATTTGAATTAGTCACAATTACCAGGAAATGTAGAGCAAATTTTAGAAGAAATTACTAATACCTATAGAATGTCTTAGTAAAATACTACTTTAGATGATTACATATATTAATGAAATATCTGAACATGTTTCATTTACTAGCAGGAGTACCTGAGACATGGTCAAGGGTATGATTCCTATGACAACAAGCCTTAGGAATGTGTAGAAGGAAGCAACTTTCATAACGTAGGCGCTCAAATACAGTCTTGCAGTTTGACATGGATTCCTTCTCCATGGAGTTAGCCTAGTGGACATGATGTGTGAGCTATTGCAATGGCTTCCATTTGACATTCACACATGTTAGTGGTTTTCTTTTTCCCTTTTATTTTCATGTCAAATATTCCACACAGTTAATATAGGAAAGGGGATGCCCTGGCCCTTGGGAAGTCAGAATCAAGAAATAAACTTTGTGATTTATCCACCATCCACATAAAGACATTGTTAGCTCAATATAGCACTGTAGAGTCTGAGTGTCCCTGAGCTCACAGGAAAAGTCCAATGCATGGGCCTTGGGGACTGAAAGTTTTGTATGGATCGTGGCCTCAAACGAGAAGTCCTGCCTGCCTAGGCAACCAGCTACAGCAGCCCAGTCAGCGGCCACCCTGCAGTCCCCAGCCAACCCAGGGCAGCTGCCACACTCCCTGAGCCGGGGGTCCTCCGCTGTAAGTGGGGGTAATAATATCTCTTAATCTATTCATAGTGATATTGGGAGGGTACTCCCTGCTTCAGCAGGAAATGAGACTAATCATATCTATTTCACAGCCACGCTGGGAGGATGAACAGGTAACATATGGAAGCGCACATGTTTTAGCACTCGGGTAGTAGGAACACGATTCTGTTGGTTTCTTTTCCTGTGACCGTGCAGAAGCTGTTCTCTGTGAAAATCACGGACGACAAAGAAGAGAAAAACCGGTGGCTCTCACTTCATCTGCACCAGCCTCCACCCAACTGACTTCATGGGGCAAGTCAGCGATGGGACACTGTGAGACTCTCATTTCTGGAGACATTTTCTTAGTCACTTTAGAAAACAAGAACAGAAACACACACACACACACACTTTGCCTAAGTTAACAATAAAACAATAGCCGGAGCTCCTTCTTCCCAGCCCAGGGCGGCTCTAATGTGCAATGCCTCTCGATGGAACGCAGCCCCGCGGGGGCTCCCACTCCCCCACTGGGGAGTTGGCAGCTGGCCCTTCTCTCCTCTCTGCTCCCTGGATCCCCATCTTTCCACAACCCCGCCACCCCCACCCCCCTACCCCGCCCCCAGCCAAGGCTACAGGCATTTCTCAGACAGGGCAGAAGACAGGCAAGACCATAAGGGGAGAATAGATTTGGGAGAGGAACTAAGAGTGGGTGGTACGTGGAAGGTACTAAAAGGAACCTCCCACCATTGAAATATAAAATCAATACACGATGAACCTGAGAGGAAATTGACAAAGTCCCCTTAACGTGACAGGGCCAGCGTAAAACTTGACTGTTATCACTTCTGACATAAAGAAAGAAGTCTATCAGCAACTTAAACATGGGCAATGTGCACTCGGAGGGCAATCCTTGTCCACCTGAACACTGGCAAGGCCAGGGCAAGTCACTACATTCTCCTCGCAGATTATTCACCGTAATGCTTACAAAACACCTGTGGTGCAGATCATTCTATTCTTCTCATTAAAGAGGAGAGGTGACTGAGTGTATTCGTTTTCTATTGCTGCCTTCAAAGAATACAATGTAGATTTCATGGGCCTACAATCACGGTGTTGGGGGCTGCGTTCCTTTCTGAAAGCTCCAGAGGAGGGTCTGTTTCCTTGCCTTTTTCAGATTCTGGAGTCTCTCCGCATCCCCTCAGATTTGGATTCTGTCCGCATTCCTTCGCTGGTGCTCCTCCCTCCATCTTCAAAGCCAGCAATGCAGCATCCCCCTGACCAGTCTCCCACAGTCACATCTCCCTCTCCCTTGGACATCAGCCAGAAGATCTGATTTTTTCGCTCTCCAAAAACCAATTTTCAATCTGGGTGCAATATACCCTGTTGAGAATGCACATTCTATTCAAATGGGAATAACACTACTGAAGTAGAACCTATTGTTTATCTTTTGCAATTTTCCTTCCTCTGCTGTGTAGCAGCCTTCCAGGGTGGGTGGGACTGAGTTGAGGCGGAAGCTTTGACCACAGAAGTCAGTGCAAGAAAGATACGTACAGACCGCTCAACAAATGAGAGTTTTCATCATTATTATATTAATGTTTCCACAATAGGCAATAGAAATGTTAAATTTGTCTATGAAATAAATGATCAGCTGAGAGATAAATTTCAAACGCAATTTTTCTGCATCCCCTGTACACTTAAATTAATCCAATATTCAGGTAGAGCTATATATTTATTTATTTTTGTTCCTGGTTAAAATAAAGGATGTCCCTGATCTAATTCTGCCTTAGGTTTTTTTTTTATTACTTTTTTTCAATAACAAAAGCCAGGCACAAAATCAGATTTTGCTCCTAGCAGTTTAAATAGATAAACATCAGTGTGACTGTCAAAATCCAGGTTGGTTTTGTCAGGCTGAGATGAAAACCAGGGTTACAGTTGAAAAAGATGAATGTGGACACTAACAGGAAAAAGCGCCTGGCTAATCAAGTAAACAAATACAGCATGCGAGTCCCCGATGGAGTATGGGTAACGCCGGAATCAGCGATGTGTTTTTTTATGGTTATTTTCCTAGAACATTCTTAAAGTGATGCAGATCTTGTAAGATAGCAGAAGTACAATTTTATTAAACTTAAAATTTTCATTCACTAGCATTTAAAAAGTTTTATTTTTATCATTACAAGCTCCGAATATACATCACTGCCTTTTCCAGAAAAGTGTAGCAAACCTTACAGCAGTTCTCAATCTGTGGGTCGCGACCCCTTTGGGGGTCGAACGACCCTTCACAGGGGTCGCCTAAGACCATCAGAAAACACATATATAATTACATATTGTTTTTGTGATTAATCACTATGCTTTAATTATGTTCAATTTGTAACAATGAAAATACATCCTGCATATCAGATATTTACATTATGATTCATAACAGTAGCAAAGTATGAAGTAGCAACGAAAATAATTTTATGGTTGGGGGTTACCACAACATGAGGAACTGTATTAAAGGGTCGCAGCATTAGGAAGGTTGAGAACCACTGCCTTAGACTAATAGGATGACATAGATCAAGGGGCAATGAGGGAGCATGACTTCTGTATCCTGAAATACCAGCAAAGTTGTGATCTTGTTTTGTTTGTTTGTGTGTGTGTGTGTGTGTGTGTGTGTGTGTGTGTGTGTGTGAAAATGTTTTTATTGATTTCAGAGAAGAAGGAAGAGGGAGAGAGAGATCCAAACATCAATGATGAGAGAGAATCATTGATTGGCTGCCTCCGGGGATCGAGCCCATAACCCAGGCATGTGCCCCCGACCAGGAATCAAACCGTGATCTTCTGGTTCATATGTTAACGCTCAACCATTGAGCCACCCCAGCCAGGCGTGATCTTGGTTTATAGTGAACCAACTTGGTCTGGAAACTTCACCTAGAAATCTATTTTAATTCAGCTGTACGGTAGCAAAAGACATTCTTGTGGTCAAGCTTCAACTTCAACTCTGTGGTATTTGTAAACAAGTTATCAATGAAAATCAATGAAAGATGCATAGACTGGCTGCATCAGTTTGCTGACCTAAAGCCCTGACGAAATTGTTTTGAATTTGAGGCTGTATATATTTTTTGATCATTCACTCCATTAGTAAAAATGCTTGCACATGGACCTCCAATACATGTACTAGTATATTATGTATTTGTAAATGCTAAACATGTACCTTTGTACTAACATATTATATACTTTATAAAAATACTCTAAAATAAATTTGAAAAAATTATAAAAACTGTAACTAGAAATTCTAATATGCTCCTCCTGCACCCAGTGTGTTATTTTGAGCACTCCGAGCTGCAACCCATTGGTCTAGACTTCAAATGCTGAAGACACTTAGAAGAAAAGGACCTGGAGGTCCGGAACAATCCACACAACTCAGCACTACAGCAGGGACCCTGCTTCGCACAGTTTTGCACTCACCACACCCTGGAAGGTGCCTTTCAATGTTATGGCAGGTACTCAGTGTGTGTTGACTTGATTGGAAAGAGAAGGTGAGAAAGGAGTCAACCATGGATGAAGGTGTGTTTATCGAGCTAGAAGGAAAAGGGAGAGGGACTCCAAGTGGGCCTTATCTGGGAATCTCTTATTCCAAGGACAGACATCACAGAACTGGGGGAGAGAGTAGCTTTCATCAGACACTGACTTGAGCACCAACATACTGCAGAGCGGCAGGAAATGAAGTTGGTTGTTGGAAGAGAGAGAGAAGAGAGAAGGTGGCAGTTTTCCCTGGGCCATGAAATCTAGGCAGAGGTGTCTGGATCTGATTTGCTGTAGAACAAAATATGGAACCGTTGAAAGTTTTAAGATATAAACACCATCATGGTATCAATGTTGGATGAAGATTAGACTGGGAGCAGGATGTGTATTGGATGGAGTGATATTTCAACTGGGTTTGAGCAGCTCTGAGGAGTCTGGAATGAGGCCGTGGGAATCTGACTGGAGTGATGGAGGTGATAATGGAGGAGAAAGTCTGAAAGTAAAAGTCAATTAGAAGGAATACGATTAACCCTTGGTAACCAATATGATATGGAGGGAGAAGGAGAAGAAACCAAATATGCCACCACTTGGGAAATGAACAACCTTAACTGACTTTTTGAAATGATCCTCTCTCCTGATCTGCCAAGGTAAGTAACCTCAGTGTGAGGTGGTGTTTCTCTGCTCTTATTTAAAAGCTTGGGGCTCACCCTCTAACTTCGAAGTAAAATTCTTAAACATGACCATGGACTAACTAACTCTTCAGGAGTCCCAGCTATGACTTGCTTACTTTGCCGGAAGATGCAATTTAGAAATGGCACTGCCTTGGAAAGAAAGGAAACACCGTGTTTCTGTGTAAGCAGTTCACAATTTCTGGTTTTCTGCAGGTGAACAATCTAGTCAACCACAAGTTGAGGACGAGTAATAAGTTCATGACCTTTTCAGCCACGTTGTTCCTTTATGTGAATTCCATGGTCTTATAAGCTATGAAGGTTAGCTCTGGGATAATTGAGTCAGCTGAAAAATAATAAAGATAGACTAGAGGAGTCGGTTATAACAATGCTGGAAGAAAAAGAAACCCAAGCATTTTCATCATATAACTATACTGTAATTCCGTGGGCAGGATCTATGATGTATCTATGTCTATGCAGTTCATTTTTTGAAACCTGTGTGCTCAATGACTTATTCTGAAAATGGTCTCCCAAGATAGTAAGAAATGACCAAAAATTACATAAAGCTCACTTTCCAAATGGAGTTGTGTAGAAAATGCAGCTGCCATCTGGCCTCCTGGCGAACTTCACTTCCTTCCTTCAGGCAGATATTATTTAATCCAGACCACACAGTTTGTTCATCTAGCTGGTTCATGAAACTATCAGAACATGAACCTGTAGCAGAAATGTCTGGCAAGTGACAGAACATTAGCTGCGTGACACGAGGGCAGTTTCCCGGTCTCAGTGGCTAAGCAGGTTTCTCCCGGAGTCTGCGTGCTTGAGTGCTTTCAGCTATGAAGTCAAACCAATTATCCTTGTCATCTCTCAAAGACGACATCTGCAATGCACTTGGGACGAGGACTGCTCTTGTACATATACCGATGCTCTAAAATTAACTACAAAAACTTTAACACCCAGTGCTGGTCCACGGTTGACATTATCATGGTCTACTTGAATGTAAACGGACTTAAGCCGAATCCCATGCAAAATGGGAAGAACATTCCCCTATTCTCATTACATAAAATCCATCCTATGCTTTAAAATTTAGCCAGGGTGATGGTGATGTTTATTTCTTCTTTTCCTATTTTGCTGTTTTTATTATGACAGATGCTGACTTTCATCAAATGTGTTTTTACCATATCTACTGAAATAAGCATGTAATTTTATCCTTTGTTAAATTAATGTAGTGTATCATATTGACTTATTTGTCTATCTTGAAAATAAGTCATCCTTGCATCCTTGGGATAAGTAGAATGAGATAAAAAATAAAATAAAATTTAGCCAGGGTGTACTAAAGTGTGGAAAAAGTAACGTGGCATGGATTGGCTTTTTACATCCTGTTTAAACTAAGAAAAGAGGCATTTAATTTTTTTTTAAAAAAGTCACATCAGTTCATAGTTGCTTTTCCCCTTTCCTAGTTTCTCAAAAGTCAGGAATTGCTGGTCTCTGTAACTGCCTACCTGTCCCCAGAGACAGCGAAAGGCTGAGTGGACTGTTGGAGTCTGTGAACTATGGGTTTGGCTTCTTGTCTAAGGGGCCTCACTTAGCCAGCAATGCTAAGGGCTGCAGCAGAGTCCAAAGCAGCATTCTATAGATACTGCCAATGAGATGGCCCTCAGGAATAGTGCTAGCCCATCCCAACGAGGCAGATTAGCAGGGTATGTACATGTCAGAAAACTCTGGCCACAAGAAAAACGTGAATGGAACAACATTCAACATCTGTGGAGAAGGTTGGAAGATGATGTTACTGTTTTTGAGAACATCTGCAGGTAGAACTTGATACAATTTTAATCATAAACAAGATTCTAGCAAACAATAATTCTATGCTCCTTAAGGCATTATTAAATATTTACCAACTTGTTTCAAATTTTAATTTGCTATTAAGTCTAATTGATACCAAGTTTGTCATTCATTTGCATAATTCCATTTCCCTCACCATTTCTTATTCAGAGCATGACATCATGGAATCAGAGGATGGAAACTGTTTCTATACTTTGGGAGGGAAAAAAAAAAGCAATGTTTGCGATAACCCAAATTTTTTCCTTCTTGTTAAGCTAAACACTTATAAGCCTTAACACATTTTTTTTTCTTGGAACCATTTTAACTTTAGGCTTTCTGTAAGATGTGAGAATTTTCTATCTCAGCAAATGGCACCAGTTCATCTTGTACGACGTTCCCACTGTGTGTTCATTGCCAGTGAGCAATCTGTCTAGAGCCATCAATATTATTACTATAAATAGAGCTGTAAAACGTGCTTATGCACATGTTTATCATGTTCACTTTCAGAATTGTGCTATTTAGGCTTTGATCCGAAAGGTTATCACATGAAAAGATCGAATGATATTAAATAAGCTTTTTGGTATGAGATTTAAATATACTTTGTAGATACAGATAATACCCATTTACCAAGAATGGACTGACTATTATTAGTAAGTCCAAACCACAGATGGAAATACGCTATTAGTGTTGGGATTAGGCCTATGAACAGAAATATAATTCATGAATCTTATTAATCATTTAATCAACCACTACATAGATATTTCTCAGTCCTAAGTTGTAATATCTTCCCATTCAGGTTTCTAAGTGTGTTGTATAGTTGCACACATAGAACCCTCAATCTCTAAAGCTTATGCAACAAGATCCAGTCATCTAATCTTCACCTTCCAGGTTTACAGGTCTTGAATAGCAGGATATTGAAGTCAGAGGTGGTCTGAGACCCTCTAAATTACTCTCTTTGCTCATCATCTGCAAATGCTTTTGCTTCACTTTTTAAAAAGGTGGAGATGTGAGCATTTTTGTGTACATACAAACACACTCACATGTATAAAAATATGCACACACAATGTAATATGGAATAACAGGAGAACTCAATCCAGGATGAAATGTTCAGTTTCTAGTCCTGCTTCCAGCAGCTCAGACATTTCCAGTTCTCTGAGTCCCAGATGCACCACTGGTAAAGGTGAATGAAGAGTAAGTGTGTGTGGACACCTATGTAAACAGTGAGATATAAAGACTAAACATACAGGAGGGTTGTGTGTGTGCATGTGGTCACCATAGCTCGACCCATTCACATGCACATGTAAATGAACAAGGGTTGTTTTCCCATCTCTCTCACAGACATGGGATCTTCAAAAAAAGAAGACGACGACGACTTTTAAGTCTAAACGAATAAAAGTAAACCAAGTTAAAAAGAATCATGTCGCATTAGAGGAAATATTGGGGAGTCCAGCTGGTCCAGTTCAGGAGCCATCTCTGGGGTCAGGGGCAACTGTGCCTGTTGCACACAGCATCCTCTCCTGCCTTGGAAACCAGCTTTCCCAGAAGAGCCACGGTTTTCCACGGGCAGTTTCCATAGTGCGGTCTAACTGCTCTGGCACCACAGGAGGTGGGAGTGGGGAAGGAAGGCCCACGAGGAGACATGAGAGGGATCCTGAAAAGGACGGATGGAGGAAGGGCAGCCTTTTATGTCCACTGGAGACTTGTTTGTCAAGTTCTTGTAAGTCAGGGGGTGTACGCACACCCAACCCTACGTTATTACGATTTTTTAAAAAGTCATTCACAGTTGACATTTCCTAAATGTCATGTTTAGCTACGGAAACACAACCCTGGCAAGACGTCAAGGTACTGCCTTTGTTGCTAAAACCGGGTTTGTTTGGTCACAGCAAATAGCTAACAAACTCGCGGCTATTTTCTCGTAAATTGAAAAGCATTTTCTCGCGTATCCCAGAAAGCACTTTAAAGTCCATCCACGGACAGTCAAAAGAGACTTGGATTTTCTACAAACAGCCCACCCCTCTCCAGATGGAAAGGAAGGACCGCAACAAGAATCCTTGGCAATGACGGGCCTCCTCCATTGGCGAGGGCTTCAGAGGCACGGGGCTGAAGCAGGTACGCCAGGTGGAGGTGGACCCACGGGACTTTTACAATTTAATCCATTTATTTATTTTTATTAGTTATTATTTTTTAGTTATCTTTATTGTTGAGAATATTACAGATGTCCCCCTTTTCTACAAGAGCTGGTTACACGGCACAGGACCTATGGCTCCATGTCCGGGTCACGGACGCTGAAGCTAAAGCCATCTCATGGCACAGAGACCATCAACACCCTTTTCTCTTAAGAGCAAAGAGCCTTCACTCGAATTCATGGTCTTGGCCAATGGATCTTTTCCAATTTGGGATCAAAGGGAGGGTCTGAGCTAATAATTCACATTGTTAAAATTATGGACATGGGCAAATAATTACTCATGGTTAGCTAAGCAAAGGTTTGCTCCAACCTGCCTTTCCCGAAGTGACTCCTCTCAAAAACAAACTCCCAGGGCAAATGATTAACGTCAGTAAGCCTGTCTGCCACCGAGAGGGTGGCTTTGCGAGGGACTCCGGCATGGCTTGTGGACCAGGGTCTCTGCCGGAGGCCCACTTCGAAATCTGTGGAATGTTCTCTTCTGGCTAAAAAGAAAACCAGACTTCGGCCAAGAAAATGTCAAAGCTCTAGTTTCCTACAACAGGGTGGCAATTTTCTTTTTTAGGCTGTAGCACAGAACTTGTAAAAGTCACTGTTTCAGCAAGACATGATGATGTGTTTATTTCTCAAGAACAATGTGTCCGAGTGGGAAACACCTTCAGAATTATTTTTTTAGGGTTTGGCTAAAGAGAGGACATAGCAAGACAAAGGGGGTTTAGATGACAAGTCTGGGAGCCTGGGGTAGCACAGCCTGGGCTGTGGGTGGAGAAGGGTGGGAAGACGGTGAGAAGATACGGGGACCACATCCATACCCTGGGAGGGGAGTGACTTCTCTGCAGAAGGAGAGGTTATTTTCATAACAGGCAGTGAGGCAGAGCTAAGCAGATGTGTGTAGGTTGGTTCTGGCCCTTGATTAGCAGCCAGGAATGATACTGCCTTTACGTCTCACCAAATATATCCATCGAAACACAGAGGGACCTCCACTTGAGTTGCACAATCAAGATCCCACATTTCAATGCGGTGCTCATGCTGTTTTAGGAAAGTTTAAATGGAGCCAAATTTCTATTTGCAGAGCTGTTCTCAGATGTGGCTAACAGATTACAATGGACTTTTTCATCCCCTCTTCTCTGCTCCTCTCGGTTGCAAAGTCTGAAATCCAGGTATTCTGAAAATGCTGCTGGGTTGTGATCCGGGAAGTACTTGATAGAGGCCAGAGGGCATCCTTGCAGCGAGGCAGAGGCCGAAGCCCACCTGCCCTTCCTCTGCCCCGGGCGCTCCCCGCCTTAGGCCGCTCCTGCCTGTGCAGCATGCAGATGCCCTGGCCCAGCGGCTAAAGGTGGAACGTGGCTCTGAGCACACACTCAGCTCACTGTGCGGCTATGTGCGTGTCTATGTTGGTGTTCCCCCGTCCCCGCTTTTTCAGTGTTTCTTTTTCCTTCTCGAAGCAGGTCTTTTTGTGCCGCTAATCCTCTTGGAATGTGGCTCTTATCACCACCCAGAAGAATTCATTACCCTTTCGCCCTCACCTCTCCCCAGGCCCGGAAGACTAAGGAACAAGAGTGCGATTGTCGGGGAGCTGCCCCCTGAGTTCAGGTGCGCTGGCACTGAATGACGGTGCAGCCGGCTTCCCCTATAATCAAAAGGGAAGGGGGAAATGAATCCTGCCTCCCTCTCCAAGGGAGTGGAAGGGAAAGGCCTTCGGGACAGAGGCTGAGCCCCCTGCCATGAAATGCAGCCGTTCTAAAGCCCGGGGCTTAGGAAAGAAAAGAAGGGCCCAGGTTTGCAGAGCACTCAGTGCAGCGGAGACTAGTCCGGCCAGTTATCTGGCCTGATGTGGGAGCGAAAGACGGCCCCTTTGCCTTTGACTTTATTTTCTTAACGTCTGCTGGTTACACACCGGCTTCAAAGCAAAATGTTTTCTGTTTTATAGAGAGCTTGCCAAACGCTTTTTATGTCTTCAAGAGTACGCCCTTTCCTATGGTCCTCAAACCATCAGTTTTGCTTACACGAGAGAAGGCCAACTCAGAACACAGCAGCACACATTGGGTTGTAAACCACGGAGCAGCGTCACGTGGTCTGGCCATTAACAAAAAGCGTGGGACACAGAACCGCTTCGGTCCCTGGAAACTCCCCAAACCAGAAAGGTAGCCAAAGAGACGGGAGAAGAGATGTAACAACATCACAGAGCCCATTAAAGGCAATAGGAAGCAACCATTAGAAGGATGATACCGAATGAGGTCCACCCCCTTCAAGAACTATGTCCAGGGGCAGGGATTTACAACCCAACTCCCCAGCTATTTCTAGAATCCACTACTTCCTGAATAAAGTCCACAGGACCACCTTACACTAAGGGCTGCGTTATTGTTAGCTACGTTTTCACAAGGCTGAACTGCAGTTGCATCAAAGTAAAAGCTCAGTTCATAATCCCTCACTGGAGGGATTGGGGGAAGTGAGTACAAAACTTTCAATGCGCCATCCTTCATCTTAAGGCTGTGTAAGTCAGCCATCAATTCCGAAAACAGTATCCGTGAATCCCTTTGGTAACAATTATGCCTGTCAACACCGGGAATAATGCAGTATTAACGAAAATATGTCAGGTGTTGGAGAAAACTTACTGATGGGCTAATATATTTATTTCTTTAAGGGAAAATTTTAGTCTTGAGAAAATAAGATATGGGCCATTCATCGAATTTTTATTTCCCGAGATTTTGACAAGCATCTTGCCTTCAAATGTTTGTACTGCAAACACGTTGCTGCAGTCAGAAATCCCCCACCATGCTTTAAGTTTATTTACTTAGCAAACATTTATTCCTCCGCATTCCGCACGCACAGCGCATCTAGGAACACAAACACACAGAGCGATGCTTGGCACTTCCCACAAGCTCTGCTGCTGAAGAAACATACTCCGTGCCTGTCCCTGGAGTTCTCGCGGATTTCCACCCATGATTTCACAGCGGAGGGTTTCACGTTTAAAACCCTCCCATCACCGTGAGCGTGAGCTACGCCTGAGGCTAACTTTTGGAGACAACACAAACCTGAGACTTGTCTCTCAGAGGGACCTTGGCAGAGACTGGGCACGTGGTGTGTTCTTTGTGGAGGGTAACTCCTCACCCATGCGAACGGAGATTCCCTGAGCCCATTCTCTGTGTTACTCCAGGCCAAGGTCCTCAAGACTCCCCCACCCCCAATAATTAGATAAATAAATAAAATTCACTGCACTCAGCCCTGGTCAGGCAATACTCCTTAGACCAGTGATGGCGAACCTTTTGAGCTCGGCGTGTCAGCATTTTGAAAAACCCTAACTTAACTCTGGTGCCGTGTCACATATAGAAATTTTTTGATATTTGCAACCATAGTAAAACAAAGACTTATATTTTTGATATTTATTTTATATATTTAAATGCCATTTAACAGAGAAAAATCAACCAAAAAAATGAGTTCGCGTGTCAGAGGTTCGCCATCACTGCCTTAGACTATGGGTCCATTAGGACCTTGTATTAAGAGAGGTGAAGGTCGGGGGGAAAGGCATTATTAACATTCTGGAGGGAGGGACAGTGGTTAACAGATAAACTCATCTCGGTTTCCTTCCCAAACCCACTAGGATGGTGAGAAAGAAATGAAAAGGTATAAGCCCAAAAGACAACACATGGGAGAGGAGACAAAAATGGCTGAGACACAGCACAGTGATTCTTAAAGAACAAAAGTAAACAGATGGAGACTTAGGGCCCACAGACAAGAATACAAAGGGGAAGCTAGTGGGTTGGCAGCCTGAGGCTTCGCTGACCTCTTGGGGGTCCTGGCCGCTTCCACAGCAGGTGGCTGCCATTCTTAGATGCGATGCCATGATGCCATTCTTCCACAAAGGCTGTTTGCAACAGCCCCCCACCCCAAGCACAGGACAGCACCCGAGGCACCTACGATACACCCCTATCAACTCTCCATTTCCCCACATAACAAAGCGGAAGCATTGCCAGGTGGAGCCAACCCAACTTCTTACTTTCACACATTATTATTTTCTTAATGAAACTCAGGAGGAAAAGAAAAGAGTGAAAAACTCAACACTCTCCTCTCTTTTTAAGGTCAACGTTGAAAACAGAATTATCGTTAACATTTACTGAACACTTAAGGTAGGTCTGAGGCACTGGGCCAGAAGTTTTACATCATTCTTCATCAGATTCTCATGTACCCCCATTTCACAAATGAGGAAATGGGGTGCCAAGAGCTTAAGTGATCTACTGGTACCCATGGAGGGGCCAGCGGCAGACCTAGATCTCACTCTAACTGCAGAGCCTGCGCTCAGACAGCCAGTTCCCTGGCCTCAGCCAGAAAGCTTTCCACAGTCCATCCTCCAATGACCTTTCTTATGGCTTCCAAGGACTGACATGATTGGCCCTTCTGCTGGAAAGCTAGGATGCAATCTCAAAAATCAATACTGGCTCCTGCGAGAAGCAGCCTTGCCCAAAGCTAATTGAAAGCCATCTGAACATTTTCAGAACTGTGACCATAATCATTTATCTTGTTGCATAGCATGTCCCAACATGCTCCTGCAGTAAATCACTTCCAAATCACTTCTCCATGCTCACCATACAAAACAGAACACCACACAATGTTTTCTGTCATTGCCCGGTAGCTCCTCCGTCTAAACTCAGGGCCCTTGGCACTGTGGCTACCTAACAGGTGGTTTGCTGACATTATTATTTTAAAGTACCGCTTTTCCAGTGTTTACTGCAAGTCATCCTAAACTTCATCTAGCTCTAACTTCTTACACAACTGCATGTTTAGAAACAATATCCTCTGCAGCATCAACAAGCTAGATTGGAGAATCCAGTTGGTTGGGGTTTTAAAAAATTGTTGGCAAACTTTTATTCCACTCTTTCAGACAGCCATATACAGTGTGGAAATGAGGAAGAGAAGTTATATGGCTTACTACAAGAATCAGTTTGGAAAACGGAAAGATATATATTTTGATATCTAACCTGAATTAATGGTGTGGGCTTGGGACTTAGATTTCACTTACCAGAAATGAATCCAATGACCAAGTCATCATTCAGTATAACTTTGCAAACCAAATGATCATTTACCTCGTGACTAGGGACTATAATGACTCGGAGAATAAACTGGCAAACTTGGAGGGTGATGGATGTTTGTGGTTTGATCTTCCGGTATCTGTCCACCTCCACTTCCCTTGGCCACGAAAGCTCTATCTTGCTTTGGAGGCCCAGAGAAGCCACCTCCAGGATGGCCTCCGGGTGGGGCGAGTGACCAGGATGCACCAGCAGCACATCATCCCATGTGTCTCGGTGATGGGTTCGCTGCTGCTCAAAATGGGCTGGCAGGCCAAGGAGAAGCAAGTCTGGGGCTTTGTTTGACTACGAGGAAACTGGACTTTCTCTTTACTAGGCTTGAATGAAGGGGATGGAGGGACTAACACTGCCTCAGCCATCTTGTGAACATGTGGAGCTGGGAAAGGGCCAACCCAGAGGAACCAGAGGAAGCAGTCAAGAAATGCACAACCCAGTCTACTCCCACCGAGGAGGGTTCCCGCAAGTCCCACCAACCATTTCTCTGTTGGCCCCTTGCTGCAAGGGAGGATGGGAAATGCAGTCTTTTGGCTGGGCATGTTGCCTCCCTGAATAAAATCAGAGTGTGTTAACAAAGGAAGAGGAAAGAATGGGTATTGGATGGGCAATTAATAGTCTCTTTTGTGACCTGTTTGGGTTAGGTTCCCTAAGAGAGTTATTACATATTTCAGGATCTATAAATACAGTACGAGACCAAGCTAACACACACACACAAGTATTTGATTTGTAAAATCTTTCATTAAGGTAATCTGATTTTTCTTTTATAATAAGTTCATTTGAAATTATTATTCAATTTTAAAGTATGGTATCTACAATTAAAAACGCGGGATTGGCAAGCACGTGCAGCAGCCCAATTTGGCATACTCGATGTAGAGACTGAAAAAAATGTTGCTAAAAATGTTAAATATCCTAATTTCTTCCTAAATTGTAGAGATAAATTACACTCCATATTTATGAGTCCACTGTCTCAGGGCAGGAATTTTTTGCTTCGAATTATGCCTTCGGCTTCTCCAGGTTAGGCTGGAAATGGATATAAATGTAGGTATCTTCGAATTGACATTTAGTTCCCAGGGGATAGCTTTAAAGTTGGAGATTAATGGAAATAGCTGCTTTTAAGATTTTTTTTCACTAGTCACAAAGACACATCATTGGTTAGAGGATATCGAGAACGCCAAAATGAGATTCTCTCCGAAATTACTTAGTGTGGCATGAGAAGGGGAAGATAAACCAGAAAACAGTGGTTGACTGGACCACAGAGATAAGCAGGGGGGCCACAGAGCTGGGATGTTCACAGGGCTCCGCCTCCAGCCCTGGGTGATGTAGGCAACAATAACATTATCCTTTGTGGGTAATTTTCACACAATTTCAGAGCTGGAAGGAAGCTTGAAAAATCACTGAATTTGACCCTGTCCCTTTGCAGAAGAGAAATTCTGACCTAAAAGGCGGGTCACCTCTCTAAGGTTCTACAAGTTCATGGCAGAATCAGAATCAAAATGCAGGTTTCCCAACTCGTGACTCAATACTCTGTCCACTAATTTCCATTCCAAAGTGACAGAATGAGGAAGTTGGTCTACCAGATGTGTATTGTGATTCACGTCTGTGTTGACTGTAAATTCTTCCTGAAATTGTATTTTCAAAGGTAGGAGAAATTAACTGTAATGCCATGACATGTGCCGAGAGTGATTAATGAGGAAAAACATGTATCTCCCTTCACTGAACTAAACCGGGCCTGGGGAGTGTGGACAGACAGACAGTGAGGAGGAAACTGGTCTTGCAAAGCCTGTCAGGCCATAAAAACTGAACAATGCACTGCCCTGGGGGGGGGGGGGGAGGTCATTATCACTGGCCCCGGACAGATCGTCTGACATGACCTGGGAACCCCAACACCTGGGGGCCTTCCTGTAAGCCCACAAGGGGGCGGAACCATATCTGCAAGACAAAGACCCCAAAGGATTATAAAAAGCAAAGCCTCTGTATGTTACTTCACTCTGATTTGGAAATTATTCCCGGAGTCCACTAGTCACTAGTGTTAATAAATGAGTCCCTCCCTTTCTCTAGGAAGCGTGCTTGATTTTTTCTTTGCTCTTCTGTAACAACAGAGGCCTCCTTGGTACCGGAGGAAGGGGCTAAGAGGTTGCCAGGCTTTAACAGCTGGTGGGACCTTTCCTTCGAAAGGAAGTGAATTCCTTGTCACTGTTTCAAGTGCTTCCCACCTACTGCTGACCTTCCCCTGAAACACGGACTTCTCAGCCACGTGCCGCCCTCGCCATAAGCTCTCCCCCAAAGTTCAAAACTAGGGTACTCGACAAGTGATGGAAAAACTAGATCATATAAAGGCCTCTCTTGGAAGTCGCAGAAGACAGAATCAAGGATAACCTTGCAGAGTGGCTAGTGTGAGTGCACTACAAATAATAAGATGGGTTCTTCTTCATATACATGCGTCACTTGGCCGCTTGTGAGTATGAGACATGCAGGACATACCCCACTCAGCAGTTCCTCTAGGGAAATCCAGAAAGTGTGGACCTGGGGTTTGGGAGTAGGAAGAAACCCCAGGGATGGTCTGATAAGTGGATCCTGCATTTTGCAGAGATTAGGGAGAAAGCGAATAATCTCTGCCACATCAGGGATGAAAATGAAAGAGGGTTACTGCTCTGAAGTCAGGGCATGCTGGCTGAAATCTGCTTACAAATGGGCGAAGCTGAGAAGCATCACGTGAGGTTACCCAGAATCCCTCACGTTCAGATGGTCCAGCTCGTTTTCCTTTCTAATAAAAAGAAACTTGGTGGGTTCTTTCTCATATATAAAAGCAGTATCTGTTTAGAGCAGAAAAAGTAAAGACAGAGATAAACAAAAAAGGAGAGCATTTTAAATACCCATGATTTTACAAGCCAGAGAACCACCTTAAAAACCTGAACTATATTTCCAAGTCACTTTCTAGGAATACGCCTACAGATTAACAAAAATGTGAGCGTACTATGCATACTTGTGTGTTTTTTAAACATGATTTTATCATTTAACAATATATAGTCAACATCTTTTCATTATCAATGTTTATCTACATCACCTATAATAGCTGGATAGTATTTCATATTTGACTGTAACATAATATATTTAACTAAGCTGCTATTGTACATGTAAGCAATTTCCTAGTTACCCCTTTATAAACAATGTGATTGATAACGTTATGACTAAAACCTTTGACACATCCTTAATTACTTCCTTAACATAAATTCCTATAAGTAAAATTCCAGTGACAGAACAGTGAACTCATTTTAAAGGATTAAAAAAAACACATTGCCAAACTACCCTCTACCTGGGAAACATAGAGTTCAATTTGCTTGAGTTACGTGTACATCACTTGTACTGGTCAGTTCAGCACTCCATGAAGAGAAACTCGTGAGGTGCACGGGGGTGGCCAAGTGTGACAGACATGCTTACGTCTACAATTCTGATGAATGTTAACTATAGACACCTTAATCAACTAAATGATTTTATACCAGTGAAAGGCGTTTTAGGGATAAAATAGACAGGTTTAGGGAGTTTTAGAATAAAGAGGGTCCATGGGTAAGGAAGGCAGAGAGGAGGGCTTGGAGCTGCCAAAAGGCATACATTCACCGAGGGAAAAAAAGGGTGCCACAGGATAAGGGGAGAGGAAGACCTCCACTCACAGAAGATGGGGAAAAGCCACAGGGCATGGGGAGAAAGAGGAAACAGACTCACAGAGGATAGAGGAATGGGAGAACGAGGAAAACAGATCTTCACAGGAAACAGAGAATTCTACCACTGAAGGGGAGAGGAAGAGGGGAGCGCCACTTGGGGTTTGGGCTTTGAAGCTGAAATTCTACTGATGAGAAGTCAGTATGAAGAGACAAAGAACTGCAGCCTTTATAAACCTCAGCAAAAAAGAGCTTGGGGGGTTACCCCCTGGGGACCGACGCACTATGTGGGAGTCTGTACTTGCTTCCAATAAATTTCCAGTCTTTCCATCTACCACCTTTTGTCCATGTCTTCCTTCTTCGAATTCATTTGGACAAGAACCCGGGAAAGAAATCACCCTTGCATCCTGCTCAGGGACAACAACCCAGCTCTCCAGGAGCTCCCTAATTATACACTGCCAACCATAACCGAGTACACGCTCCATCTGGACTCTTTCTCTGGGACCTGATGCCTTTCTGCCCTCCCCTGTGTTACGCAGTCTTAACAATATGCTCAAAAGGAGTCTAGATGGTCAGTCCCGGGTAACACTCTTCCAGTGCTCCGATTACATGCACCAGCTGGACAATCTATCGTGCGAATTACGCTCCCGATCAGATGCCAGAACCAGCTTGCAGTTTGACATTTTAGTGAAACGATAGAAACAACATCTGAAGTTCAGGCAAAATCAACAAGTACCTGCAAGACCCAGGACAGGAAGTGGACTGTGTGGTCAGACCACACATTTCCTTGTGAGCGTTTTATTTATTCCACCTGACTCCAAAAAAGGACGACTTTAAGGAGCTTTTCTTTTTAAATGTGTTTTCTAAATTGGACATTTTCACATCATTGAGGCTGCCAACTTCTTTCCTAACATAAGGATATTCTTCTATCATAACTGCCTGCTATATTTGGACACTGAATGGCAGGATATTGTTCTCATCCAGAAAAGAGGGAAAAATAGCTCATTGTGATCACGAATCCTGCCTGGGAGACCCCCCCAGCAGAGTGCCCCTGGGGAAGCAATACCAGCCCCATAAAAAGCCAGGAAGAACTCAATTTCTAGGATGCATTAAAAAAGCTCCAAAGAATCCCCAAAAGCCAGCCTTTGGGCTATTCACCTCCCCTGAGGGACTGTAAGAACCCAGATCTCCCACATTCTGACTTGAGAGCATGTGAGACCCAAAGTGCCAGGACCCAGCAGCAGGGAAAGCAGGCCCCGCATCAGAGGGGGAGGGAAAATGCCTCTCACTAGATCCGCTGCAATGAAACCCCTTCCCTCCGGCCACTGGGCCTTCTTAGTCAAGTCTTGCTCCTCCTTCCCAGGCCTCCTCCTGCCCGCATCGCCCACCACACCGCAGAGGGCCGGCTCGGTCTCCTATCCGCATTTGGAAGCATTGGCTCTTTAGTGCGTGGCCTTTCTAAGTCCTCACCTTTGGACTCTTCTCCACCTCAATTCCATTGGTCAAAATCTTGCTCGATATCATTTCTGTTTCGGGGTCGCAGGCTGAAAAGACATGGTCCCAGACCCCATATGATGCACTGAAGGGCGCTTCAGGCCAAGTCCCCAGTATGTGTGAGCAGACACTTGGCAGAAAGCAATCTTTTGTGATTTAGAGGAAAAGGGAGGGGGTGTTAAGTGCTATATTAATGGAGGTGAATGTCATTAAAGTGCTTGGCACATTACAAGTTCCATGCTGAGACACGCCCATGTTCTACATACTCACACATGCCCATTCCCATTGTGAAACCCAAGGTTTTCTGAAATGACAAGGAGAGCTCACAGTTTTCCATCTGAACCAGCAGTGTATGCAGGAGCAAGGGCCACGCTCAGCAGGAGGCCCACCTGGCTAACAGGAAATAGCATGTGGACAGGTCGCCTGGCGTTTCTGTGCTTCACAGTCTACCCAGCCCTTTCGTATAATTATTTTATTGAATCCTCACCACAACTTAGGAAGGTAAGTGTTATTGTGGCACTTTGGAGACGAGAAAGCAGAGGCTCCCCAAGGGTCCACGGCGCACCTGAGTCATTCAGGCAGCTTGCAGGGTGGTGAGAACGTGGGCATGGAAGTGGGCACTGAGGTTCAAGTCCAGGCCCTGACCACTGGTCACTCGGTGACCTTGGGCCGGTTACTTCATTCTGCCTCAGTGTGTCTACATCATAAAGCAAGAACAAGGGACGATACTACCCACCTCCCAGGGCTGCTGTGGGGACTAGTGAATACATTAAATCAGTTAAATAATTAGGAAGTTAGTCGGCCAAAGCCTGGCCCACAGTAAACACTTCAGAAATGTTTGCAAGACTCAGTTCCCAGAGCTAAGTGCTTGGAAGCCGGGGGGGGGGGGGGGCATCCTTATCTCTAACAATTACAGCGCCCCTATGATTCATTTTATCAGCAGAGAAATTAGCTATTTCTCACAAAAGGAAACCTTGAACTGGATATAATGACTCAAAAAGTCAGAAAAGGGCAAAGTTCAAGGGTGGCTTCTTAAAAGGACCCCATTTCTTTTTGCTTCCAGAAAAATATTGCACGTGATTTAAGTATTTTCAGTTATTTCAAAGCACAATGGAAGATCAAGCTACATGGCAATAATATTTGTGCAGCTCATGGTGACTGGCTGGGGGTGGGGGGGTGGGGGGGAGGGCGGAGGGGGGCAGTCTGCTGCTCGTGGCCTGGTCCTCCATGTGGACAGCGAAGCACTTCTCTGGGCCAGCAACCCCCCCCCAAGCTCTCCCACCCCCTCCACGTGCGCCTCCTATGAGGAGAGGAGAAGAAAGATGGGGGCCCCGTGGAGTGCTGTGGGAAGATCAGTGTCACCCAGGGGAGAGGGCAGTGGGAAGTCTGCAGAGGAAGTAACTGGGCGCTTGTTAAAATTTCTAGTTTTCGTGTGTGGCTGTGGGAGCAAAAAAGGAGGCTGATGCGCAGAGAATTCGGTGTTGGGAGGTTAGGGGGGAACAGAGGGACCACCCAGATGAGCAGAAAAACCACAGGTGGCTGGAATAACTACACAAAAAGGACCAGCCTGCGGAAGATACCAAGGCAGCAAAGAGGGCGTCACGCCACAGGAGCCGTGGGACAGCAGGTACGACAGAGGACCACACACGTGAAGCAGGACACGTGGGGGACTGGCAGCTGGCCTGGCTGTGGCTCCTGGCGCATCCATGGAGCTCAGATGTGATGCGGGCTGAGGTTCCTTCTAGAAACAAAAGCTCCTTCTAGAGCAGTGGTTCTCAACCTGTGGGTCGCGACCCCTTTGGCGGTAGAACCACCCTTTCACAGGGGCTGGCCAAGACCATCCTGCGTATCAGATATTTACATGACAATTCATAACAGTAGCAACATTACAGTTATGAAGTCGCAACGAAAATAATGTTATGGTTGGGTCACAACATGAGGAACCTGTATTTAAAGGGCCAGGAGGTTGAAAACCACTGCTCTAGAGCATCACGGAAGCTGCTTCCAGTGGCACAGTGTGGACGGGAGGGTTCGAGTCGGGAAGGAACCCACATGGCGAGCTCGGGTAGGACACAGGAGTTACATGGGAAAGAGGAAATCTCACCTGCAACAGGAACGTGCTCACCACGGAAACTCAAGTTACAGACTGCTGTCAGCCCAGCGCTGCGGGTCTGGGTGTGGACACAACGAACAGATTACACCTGTGTCACACTTTGAAGGTGAGAAAGAGTTTTTATCACAGGGATCTTCTGTCCCGCATGAACGTTTTTCAGGCTCCAACAAGACACGCTGTTCATATTACTGAGTCCCTAAGAAGTGACTTTGTTACTGCAAACGTTTTTTTGCATCTATAAATACAACTCCTAGAAGTTTATCTATAAATACTGTACATAAATGCAAAATGGTGGGTTTTCGGCTCTGAATCTATTCTAAAATATCTACTACTTTTCCAGAATGGCTGATTAAACATAATTTGCATGAACTGAACTAGGTGTAAGATTGACAATACTCTGCATAGACCATTAAGCATCTCTCTTTTAAGAAGTTTCTATATTCCTAAACTCTCAGACATTCTAAGTGGGAACTATAGATGAATAATTATTTTAAAAAGAGTGTATTAAAGGCTATCCCTTAAGGAGTCTTTAAAACATCTCTTCATAGCATAAACAGGAAGCATGCTAGACGGTGATGAAGAGTGAAGCAAAAATGACTGTGGCCATTCCCACAAAGCATGGACGAAAGGGCAGGCTAACATTGCTTCCAGCTTGCTGAGCTGAAATGAACTGCTGTGTCATTAGGCAAGTACGTGTCCTATGGACTCTCTGCCCCACATACAATAATGTCACGTGTTGTGAAGAGTCAGGAGGTCACATTCGCATTTTTTCATTCAGGAAAAAGGGGACTGGTGAGCCCTAAGGAACAGCCTTCCGGTGGGCACAGCTCTGCAGGCCTGGACGGGGAGCTGCCCTTCGGGTCAGATCTACACTAAACGTTCTGTCCTGGAGACACAAAGACATCACTCTGACCCACAGTCAGCGGAGTGCTGGCTCTGAGGTTCTTTTCCCCCTTTCAGCTTTGACGATAGATTTGTGCTGAGCTCCTCCCTTTGGGTCCTCTGGCTTCTCTGTGACAGACAGCAGGCACTTGGGAGACAGCTGCCTGGCTTGGGGAGAGAAGCTGCAGCCTGGAGAAGGGACGTGAAGCAGAAAGCTCACCCTTGGCCTTGGCACGAGGCACCAGCCAACTGATGTGTGAGAAGCAGACTCCCATCAAGTCGAGACTGGTAGGGTCGGTGTGGTCAGAACTCTGCCAGCCTGCGTACATGAGGAAAAGCTGCGATACGCTGAACATTTCCCCTGGGTCCGCTAGCTTCCGGGGTAAATGAAGCCCCGGGAGGTAATACCAATTCCTTCTATACTGTTGAGTTCCCACGCTGCTCTAGGCTGTGGTTTCTCCAATCCCGTGGTCCGCATCGCAGCACGCAGCCCGCTGAGGTCTTTTGGCGCCCTTATCACTTAGCTATACTTACTGTGTTTACTCATCTGGTTACTTGTTTCTTCATTGTCTGGCTCCCCAACCAGAGTATTGGCTCCTGTATTGGAAGATCCTAGAGTTTGATGCTGATTCTTTGATCAGAGTTAGTCTGGCCCAGAGTATATCTGGTCCAATATATAATTCACTAATGTAGAGATCACAGAAAGATCTGCCTGAATATATCCCTTCATTCAGCAGGTCCTAACTGGACATCTCTTCTGTACCAGGCAATGGGCATAACAGGGGGGGTGGGGCTACTGCTGAGCAGAACTTACATTCCGACAGTCAGTGGTCTGTTATGGGGCTAGCAGAAGATATCCTGTACTATCTTGCTAAATGTTTGGGCAGACCCTAAAGAAAGAAGAAAAGAGGACACCAGCTCATTAGTCAGAAATCAAGCTCGTAGAGTACAAAGCCACATCTCTCCTACTCCTTTGATTCATCTCCCTCACACTTTGCTGCTCTAGGTAAGCAACACATGCCTCTTAATTGGCCGCGGGAGCCCTCTTCACGCTCTCTTTTCAGAAGGCTTTGCAAAAGCTTGTAAACAATTTTGCTATTCCAGAAAATGTTAATGCTCCAGGTACCCCTTGAAATAAAAGGAAAATTCTTTTGAGATTCTCTTTTCTCAGTAACAAGGAAGGCAATTAGGCCTGTACTTGGCATTGTGTCAGATTTCAGAGCCAAGAGAGCTCAGGGTTAGAACAAAGCTACCAAGATGCTTTTGCTATTGACTGTGGCTGGCCCAAAGGTCAAGGGTTAAAGCCTGAAAAGATTTTACCTCTTTACTTGAATTTTCTATGTGCAGTAACCTCCAAATACCAAGGCTTACAGGACCCAGAATACAAAATCCTTTCCATTACTTTATTGAAAAGTTATGCATGCAGTGATTTATTGCTAATGCTGGTCTTTCGAAGCATTAGTCGGGGCATCTGCAAACCTTTGGACAACAGCTGCCAATATAAGTTTAGCATTCCATGAGTCAGCACTTAAAATCTAACGAATAATAAATCATCCTTGTAACCAGGGTGAGGCGCTGGGTTGTTAATGTATTGAGAGTTGGTACAAAAGTATGAACCATAGATGATGTTATAACTCAGCACCTTGGAAAACAGAGGCTACGCAACAAATGATTGCTATTCCCATATCTCTTTCTTCCGTGGTACACCTGCCCTAAGACATTTCTTTTTTTTATTAACAATATAGAATGTGGTGACTTCATATGTGTACATGCTTGAAAAACAAAGAATTTCCGCAATCTTTATAGCTTTGTAGTGAATAATCCAAAGGGGACAATACTCTATTTAGGACTTGCTATCTCTTACTCGCCAGCTCCAACTCAGCGGCTGGGAGAAGTTTTAATAAAGTGCAACATGTAAATTATTGCCATCATGTTGACATTTGCTAATAAGAGAAATTAGGGCTGAGAGGCGCCTCCTTTCGATATGAAGAGCGAGTTCGCCAGCTTCGGCACATTGTACCTATTAGCAAGGAGTGGCCTTTGAACTGCCTGCCAGTGGTGCCCCGAAATGTTTCCATCTTACATGTCTTGAGCATGTGTCCTCAAATATGTTTGTTTTTTTGTTTATAATCCATATACATGTTCTTATACCTTTAAAAGCATGCACAAAATGGAACAGAATAAAGGAATTGATGTAATGTTTTGCTAATCATGATTATGTCAAGGCAAATACACACGGGATGAGGTTCATGATTAATTAACCACAGTGGCTATAAATCCATATGTCATCCAGATAATTTAGAGTTTCGTGGCCAGCTTCTTGCCAGATCTGATTTAATGGTCACTGTCATTACCTCATAATGTGGCTGACAAAGAGTTCACACTAAATTTTTTGCCATTTTCTTGCAGATTGCAATATTAAAGTTACCTTTAATTTATGGGCATTCTTTGCAGAATCTTTTTAAGCAACTGCTAGTTTGTGAGGGTTTGCTAAAACTAAAATCGAGAATTTGTAAATCCAGTTACCCAGGCAGGATCTATTCCACACCAAAGCAGAGGAACCGGAGGGGAAGTGGTGGTGAAGGGGAGGTGATGACACCCGGCCACCTGCATGTGGACCCTGGGACGATGCCAGTGTCAGGAGTCACTGTTGACTGTCATGATAACACCAGTTATCACAATGCTTCATGATAAAGTGAAGGGACACGCAAGTTCTAATCCATTTCTTTCCCCCCAAGTCAGTCTCAGGAGCTCCTGGGGGCGCACATGCCTCCTTGGAGGCCACTCTGCTGTGCAGCCAGGCAGTAGCTCAATTCTGGAGCCAATTACAACCACAGGAATCTCTAGGCCTAAAACTATGCAGGACAAAAACAAACCAACCCTGGCTGAAAAGACAGTGACAGTGCATTTTTTTAAAAAAAACGTTAAAAATTTTAAACAATAACTCACAACCAGAAAAGCACACAAAACATTCATGTTGGCTGTAATACACTATATATTGCCCATGTAGCTAGCAGCCCAGTCAAAACACGGAACAGTGCCAGCACCCTCAGAAGCCCTCTAGGTCCCTTCTCTTCCCCAGCACACCCTCCCTTAAGAGGTAACCATTATCTTAATTCCTCTGGTAATACATATCTTGCTTTTCTTTATAGTTTTAGCCACTCATGTATGCACCCCTCAGCAACAGAGTTTAGTTTTTAATGTTTTCGCACTTTATAGAAATAGAAAAATTTTGTTATGTATTCTTTTGTATCTTCTTCCTTTCAACATTATATCTCTAAGATACATCTGTGTTATGGGTAGCTTTAGTGTATTCTTTTTTCATCACTGTATAGTATTCCATCCTACGATAACACCACCATTTATTCAGCCATTCTACTACTGATAGGTATTGTGGATGTTTCTAATTTGAGGTGAATGCAAATAATGCTGCTAAGAACGCTGCACACCTATTTACGGATGCACATGAGTATATGTTTCTCTAAAATGTACACGCACACACACACACACACACACACACACACGAGTGTGGGTGAATGGAAGTGACGGGTCCCATCTAACTTAGTTTGACTCTCAGCAGTCAATTTTCACATTAACTAACTCTTATGTAGCCACGAGCTCATTAAATTACTAGATTTATCTTTCCCCAGACTTCCACGCCTGGCACATTCATTAAATTTGAACTATGATATTAACCATGTTAAAAAATACTTTGAGAGTTTCCAATGAATTTATTGAAGCCAACTGCCCCAAATCTCCTCCCCCACATATTTATTTTTTACATCATAAGAACAGTTTTTCCTTTTAATGAGGGCCAATACATGTCAACTGAGAGAATAAAATGTCCATTCAAAATTTAAAGCCATTTTGCAGCAAGAAAGTTTCCAGTTAACACTCAGAGTGATCAAACATGAAAAGCCAAACATGTTAATCCTGTAGCCAAACTGAGGAGTACAAATACAAATGACAAAGATAATTCCAATGTCAGAGTTCCTGATGTTTCATTATAGTCATGAGTGATCTGCAAACGGACTACAGAGATGGGACATGCTTAGGTGACAATATGGTGGCACCAGTGAAACCCTTCAGTGGTCACCCATTGTCTCATTGATAGCAAACTTAATAACTAACATCTACTATAGAGCTTTCTGGATTTTAGCTCATGTTGGAATGCTGTTTTAATCCTCAGAAAAGCCCTATGAGGAAGGTATGATTATTTTTCCCATTTTCAAAAGGAAACTGAGGCACAGATAGGGAAAGTAACTGGACCAAGATCCCATGGCTGTAAGTAGTTGCGTTGGAAAGCGGAATCAAACTTCTTGGCGTCTCAGTTCAGGCTCCACTGCACTGCCTGGCAACCCATTCGTTTTTGCTATTGTCATTGTTGTTATTATTTTGATAATAATAAGAATAGCTCTTTTAAGACCAGAACAAAAATGTATGAGCCATAGTGGGGGGAATCTGTGTACATTTGTTTTCATTTATGAACATTTTGTGGAAATGATTGTAACCAAGCAGCTCTAACTCTGAGAGAACTAATTAAGAAATGAATTAAGGGATTCAACGGATACCCAAATTAGTCATTAGGTCTCAAAGATGTGGCGTTCTGGTCTAAATCCAGCTCTGGCACTTGTACCCAAAATAAACATGACCAGATAAGCACCACAGCTCACGATTAAAACGGATTTATATGGTTTAGGCGTCCACACGGGAGAGGCCTCCTCCTAATTGAATTCGGACACCTCTTCCGTTATTGTGAGTTTCATCTGCCATCTCATCACTCTTTTGTAAGTGCTGGCACCAGAGCTGTGCCGAGGGAGAAATCACTGCAGTCAGGGATGTCTGCGGAGCGAGTATAAAAATATAAAAGAAAAGCCTTTGAACTGTAATTAGAAAATTCCTTAAGTGTGCTCACAGGACATATGTTGGAGGCCACCACCCACTGGCCAGGGGAGTTACAGAACGGCCGTCCCCCGTCCCTGCTCTGGGAGAAGCAGTCGGTAGAAGTCGTGTTCCGACGCGCGATTAGAGCAATCTGTTGCAGGCCACAGCATTCCTGCCTCCCACCTCTAATACGATTAGTGGCAGGCAGCTGGAGGCCTCTCCCTCTCCCGACAGAAATATGATCAGAATTGGTTTCAATTGGTACATCTTTCCATCAAGCTGTTTGTTGCCTTCCAGCAGAATAATCAGAGATTCCGATTATTTGGTACATTCTGAGAAAACAGGAATTGATTGTGCCCTTGTGTGTCTGATGGGCAGAAGGCTGCCAGAATGTACATAGTAACTCTTCAGTTGCCTAACAGAAAGAAAAACGAAGCAGTGTGTATGCGTGTGTGTGTGCGCATGAGCTCATGAGAGAGAGAGAGAGAGAGAGAAGGGGTTGACCAGGAGTTTCTGTAATAATTCTCTTTGAACAACAATAAAGTGTTTTCACGGTGATTCACAATTCAGATATGAGGAAGTAAAATATCCTATTCCATTCATGGAAAAAAACCAGCTCCCACCAACATTAATGGTTTCAAAGTTAGTCATCGTACCAGTAAAATTTCAGGGTTATGGAAAAAGAATCAAGTTTGGATTAAACATTCATGGAAATATCCAGGTGCCAGGAGGCCCCATTAATTTGGACTACCTCAATTTGGGATGTATAATCATTTGACAGGGTCTGAACCAGAGATGATCTTTTCACAATAAGTATATGGCTTGCTAAGCAAATTAAACAAGCGAAACTCCTGGGGGGTGGGGTGGGAGTACAAATCGTTTAGTTCAGGGAAAATATGATGAAACAGAAAGACCACGCTCACTGCCCAGCAAATACTTCTGATGAGCCCCTTCAAATACCAGTGACCGCCAACAGGGAACACCCTTGAACTGAGAGTCTGTGCCGTCCAGGCCCCGTTATGTACCACGGCTAGAAACATCCCAACCGCTCCACAGGATGGGTGTGACCATCCCCGTCTTGGAGAGGAGGAAACGGGGGCTCAGGGAAGCAGGGGACACGCAAGACTGCACGATTTCCAGGCCGCAGAAGCAGGAGGCAAAGCCAGCCCCGCCCTCTTGCTCACATGCCTAAGTCCTTCCATTCCCACCCAACGCCAAGTGCGCCCGGAAGACTGCAAGTCCTACTCCTAGAGTCACTGGAGCAAGACCTTCGACAACGTCAACAACAGCGAACTTGGCGATCACCGAGGAGGGAGAGCCAGGCAGTCCAGCCCCAGAGCCCGCCACGCTTAACCATAATTCCTTTCTACAGCACAGGGACATCTGTAAAATACTTTCTTTCGGGACTCTGAAGTATTTGACATGCATAACACCGCCCTAGAAAACCCACAGAAATGTCAATGTAGGTGGAGAAGGGGAATGTAAATGAGGCAGACGTGTGCCTCCGGTCCACTGCCCCTCCCCCATACTCCACTACAAGTGACTTCAGTCTACACACCCATAAGCAGGAACTCTGGCGCTGAGACCCTGAAAGGCTGACCAGGCTGTGACGAGGCCTCTGGGAGTCAGCCGCAGGTGCAAGGACAGCTGGCCATGTGCACGGGAGGAGGATATGGAGAAGGGAAGGACCGTTGCTACTTACCCGGGAAGCCACAGAGGTGTTCCTGATGCAGCCTGGGTTCTGGAGTGCTCTAGGGAAAAGGAAATTTGGGAGGTCAGATCTCACATTTAGCAGCCACACCACCCACTTCCATCCTACCCACACCCAGCTGCAGGTTCTGGAGTCAGACAGACCTGGAATTTGCCCTTACTCGTGACAATAGCTGTGTGGGCAGAGCAGCCTCTCTGTGACTCAGTTTACTCAATAGTACAGTGGAAGGTAACAGTACATCCCTAGCAGAGTTGTTGTGAAGACTGGATATTAAAGAAGTCGTGCAATGAACTGAGCACACGATAATGATAGCGATAGGTAACATCTGTTGCTTGCTTAGAAAGTGCCTAGCATTATTCTAGAGCAGTGATAACCTTGGCTGCACATTAGAATCACCTGGGAGTCTTTTTAAAAATCATTCCAGGCCCAGAAATCAGGATTTTAAAAAGACTCCCAGGTGATTCTAATGTGCAGCCAAGGTTGAGAACCACTGTTCTAGAGCTTCAAATAGGCGAACTCTTCAGCACTCTGAGGTAGGCACGATTACCCTGGCATTCTGCAGATGGAGAAAATGAGACACCAAAGAGTCAAATCACCTGTCTCATCAAACCATACAGGGCAAGTGGTGGACCAGGGATTCTACTTGTGACCATCTCGCCCCAGAGACTGGATCGGGAGGGAGATTGTCTCTGCGGAGGTCCCCCAGAGGAGCAAGGGGTCCCAGTCCACACCAGACCCCCAGCCCAGGGTCCCAGAGCTGGGAAAAGAAGTCCCTATGAGCAGTAAGAACCACAGGCTGTAAAAACCACCAGCGCAACTGGGGCTCAGTGATACAGAGGCTGCTGGAGACCCAGCTGTTCCTCTTAAAAGGCCGGCACCACAAACTGAACTTACAAGGTCCCGCTTCGTCTGAGCTCCAGCACCAGGGCGAGACTCTGGGGAACACAGACACAAATGAGGAGAAACTGGATTGTCTGGCATGGGGCAGGAACTCAGGGGCGGCTTTCTTCCAGACGGAGTGCTCGCAAGGATCATTGTTCCTACACTGGGACCTCCCCAGTCCCAGGGCAGACTAGCAGCCATTTCTGTTTGCTCCACCCTGGTGATTCCTTAAGACCTGCCCCATCCAATTTACAACCCCATCCAAGCTGTGAGCAGTGGCTTTTGCATATGAAGGGCCTGTCAAACAAGCTGCAGCTGGGTCAGGGAGCCCTAAACAGATCAATAAAAGGCCCAAGACCCGGCACCAGCACCAGCCTGCCTTGCTTCCCAGCTGGGCCTCATCTGGGCACTTCCAAACCCAACACAAAAGGAGGAATCTGCAGATCTCTGTAGCTCCTGCTGGGTGACCGCAGGCAGTGGCTGATTTTGCACCTCCCTGGAGACCCAGGAGTCAGTGTACCCAGTCGTCAGTGTCAGACCATACCCGATTACAACTCTATACCTCCATAAGTGACACACTCAAGGGGCAGACTCAGTGAGCACCAAAGCCCCACTGAAGCAAGTCCTGCTCCATAGGGGTGTCTACTCCACAGCAGCTCTTCCACTGTAGTCACAGCTGGCCCTCATAGCCAATTCCTCCCAGTGACACCAACAGGATCAAGGCTCAACTGCAACAAAACTGTGCACACAGCCCACAAAGGGGTGCACCTAGAATGTCCACCTCAGGTGATTGGGGAGACTGAGCCACTGGGCCCTATAGAACACCTACTACACAAGGCCACTCTATCAACTCAAGGAGACTTAGCAGCTCTACCCAATACATAGAAACAAACCCAGGAAAGCAGCCAAAATGTGGAGACAAAGAAACATGTCACAAATGAAAGAAATGGAAGAAAGCAAACTACTGGATATAGAGTTCAAAACCACAGTTATAAGGTTACTCAAGAATCTTCTAGAAACCGCCAAAGGACTTAGTGAGACTTTTAAGGATCTTAGTGAGAATGCCAAAAAATAAAAATAAAAATAAAAAGGAAAAGGACCAGTCAGACATTAAGCATACACTGACTGAAATAAAGAATAATATATAGGGATTCAACAGTAGAGTAGGGTCCAAAAATATGAAGATAGTGTAAGGAGCCTCTGGGACAACTCCAAGTGTACCAACATCCAAATTATGGGGGTGCCAGAAGAAGAGAGAAAGCAAGATATTGAACACCTATTTGAAGAAATAATGACAGAAAACTTCCCCTACCTGGTGAAAGAAATAGACTTACAAGTCCAGGAAGTTCAGAGAGTCCCAAACAAGAGGAACCCAAAGAGGACCACACCAAGACACATCATCATTAAAATGCCAAGGGCTAAAGACAAAGAGAGAATCTTAAAAGCAGCTAGAGAAAAGCAATTAGTTACCTAGAAGGGAATGCCCATTCGACTGTCAGCTGATTTCTCAACGGAAACTATGCAGGCCAGAAGGGAGTGGCAAGAAATATTCAAAGTGAGGAACAGCAAGGACCTACAACCAAGATTACTCTACCCAGCAAAGCTATGATTAAAATTTTAAAGTCAGATAAAAAGCTTTACAGATAAGAAAAAGCTAAAGTCACCAAACAGTATTATATGAAATGTTGAAGGGTATTATTTAAGAAGAGGAGGAAGAAGAAAAAGATAAAGATAAAAAAAAATATGAACAACAAAGTTCCAACAAATACATATTTATCATCAACTGAATCTAAAAATCAAACGAATAAAAAATCTGATGAACAGAATAAACTGGTGAATGGAATAGAATCAGAGGCATGGAAATGGAATAGACTGATGATTCTCAGAGAGAAGGGGGTGTGGGAAGAGACTAGACAAAGATCTTATATGCATGTATGCATTACCTATGGACACAGACAATAGGGTGGGGAGGGCCTGCTGTAGGGCAGGAACCGGGTGGAGGGGAGCTATGGTGGGAAAAAAGAGGGACATCTGTAATAATCTCAACAATAAATGTTTTTTAAAAAAGAATGTGGAAAACAAGCCAGAAACAGACAACCAGTGAGATGCTTGGGTAGAGGGTAGGATTTGTTTTCTAAAGTAACAGTGTTGTATGCAACAACTCAGAGATGAGAACTCAGCTGGCAGATGACTAGTTGACTTTCTCGACTTTAGTGAAGTATGCCATTGGATATTTTGATAGCAATCTCTCTTCATGTATGTGTGAGTACACACATACTGCCCCTTTGAGAAACATTTACTTCAACACAAGATGCTACTAACTTTATTTAAAGATCAATTCATCACACTTAGATATATTTGCTTCCACAGAAACTCCTTAGAGGAGACTAATTCGGTGAGTATATTACTTCCATTAACAAGAAATTGATTTTAAAATATGCTTTTCAAAATTTTGAAAAACAAAATTTTCTGATATTATGAACTACAAAAGGCAAATATTGTGTTGGCAATGTCATAAATAACACACGAGTTGTCAGATGAGATATTAAACATGTATATATTTAATTTTTAATAAAGACTTTTCAACATACCCCAAAATGTCCATCAATCTTTGACATGGGAGAAAGTAGCATTTTAATAAATTCCATCTGCTAACACAATAAAAATCAGCACAGGATGTTTATGTTCTTAGAGAGGCAATGATGATATTCTTTACAGATGGTTAAATATTGGCAGCATATAACTTTAGAAGGCACAAAGTGGTAGAAGATATAAAAATGTATTATTTTGATAGGTAATCAGGTAATGGACATACTGTCTCTATCGAAGCACCCTGTGCATGGGAGTCTATAGAGAATTTGGTTCCTAAATTACTCTGAAAGGAATTCCAAAAATGTTTTAAGCAATGGCAACATTATTGGAGCACATGCATAAACTTCAAAGATGACAAATCTGAGGAACAATACTCCTTGGATATATAAATCATAGCTTGCTTATGCCTGGAAAGAAAATAATCAAAATTTTAATAGTGATTATCTTTGGGGTGAAAAATATGGGTGATCCTTTTCTTCTTTATAATTTTATCTGCTTCCCAAACTTCCTATAATAAGCATGTGTTACTTTAACGATTTGAAACAATTGCTTTTTCAATCTTATGATTTATTATGGAAAATCGCCTGATGTAAAAATTGAAAAGGCGCTGAAATCAGACAAGCTTGGGCTTAAATCCCAGCCTGTATCCTTTCTAGCTTGGTGCCTTCACATAAGTTGCTCAGCAGCCTGAGTTGTACATGAAAGGGAAATAATAACGCATCCCTTAAAGCAACATTTCACCTATTATAGATGAGATACTGTTAGCGCTTAGCACAGAGTAAGGGCCGAATAAATGACAATCACTCTTTTATTCATAGTACACGAGGAAGAGAAGTTAGGCTTCTCTGATAACAGTAAATATATTCATTGGTGTTTATAAATTGACTAGAGGCCTGGTGCACGGGTTCGTGCACCAGTGAGGTCCTTCAGCCTGGCCTGCACCCTCTCGCAATCAAGGACCTCCTCAGGGGATGTCGAACTGCCACTCCTGCCTGCCGCTCCTGCTCATCCCAGCCCTGCTGCACCTGCTGCGGGCTCACGCCCAGTCAGTCCCGATCATGAGAGGCTCATGCCGCCAGCTGTGAGCCCTGCATCTGGCGCCCAATGGTCAGCTGAGCAGTGTTTACACTGTGGGAGTGCACTGACCACCAGGGGGCAGCTACTCATTGAACATCTGCTCCACGGTGGTCAGAGCGTGTCATAGCAACCAGTTGACCAGTCGTTCGATCGCTTAGGCTTTTATATATATATAGACTAGGGGCCCGGTGCACGAAACTCGTGCACTGGGTGTGGGGGGGGGGAGGAGTGTCCCTCAGCCCAGCCTGCCCCCTCTCACATACTGGGAGCCCTCAGGCGTTGATTCCCATCACCCTCCAATCGCAGGATCGGCCCCTTGCCCAGGCCTGATGCCTCTGACAGAGGTGTCAGGCCTGGGCAGGGGACCCTCATTTCCCCCCATCACTGGTTCTGCCCCCAGCCCAGGCCTGATGCCTCTGGCCCAGGCATCAGGCCTGGGCAGGGGACCCCCAGACCACTCCGATTGCTGGCTCTGCCCCTGCCCAGGCCTAACGCCTCTGGCTGAGGCGTCCGGCTCGGGCAGCGGGGACCCGCAGCTGCAGCGGTCCCACGATCGTGGGCTCCGCTTTAGGCCCAGGCAAGGGACCCCTAGCTCCCTGGACTGCCAGCTTCGACCGTGTCCAGCTCCCATCGTTGGCTCCACCCCTACTTCCTGCTATCACTGGCCAGGGTGGCAAAGGCGCCTGATTCTCCGATCATGGCTGGGGGGCAGGGCAAAGGCGGCCCCAGGGCCGCCTTTGCCCTGCCCCCCAGCTCTTAGCTCCCCCCTGGGTTTCCGATCACTGTCAGTGGCAGGGGGCTTCTTCCTGCTTTCCCTTTCCCCTCCCTGCATTGTGCCTACATATGCAAATTAACCGCCATCTTGTTGGCAGTTAACTGCCAATCTTAGTTGGCAGTTAACTGCCAATCTTAGTTGGCAGTTAACTGCCAATCATAGTTGGCAGTTAATTTGCATATAGCCCTGATTAGCCAATGAAAAGGGTATCGTCGTACGCCAATTACCATTTTTCTCTTTTATTAGTGTCGATGCTTCAGCCCATTTGTTTATAGAAGCGAATGAATTTTTAACAGAAATCTTCTAAGAGTTAAAAGTTCAGAAAAAGAGTAAGAAGGAATTTGCTCCATCCCATTCTCATAGTCATCACAATTATTAGATTCCTACAGTCTGAGACACGGATTCACTGGTACCTGCTACTATACTGCTCCATATTCAGACATTATCTGGTTGGATGGGAGTTGGGAGATGGGTTAAAGCAGACCCACAGCTACCACAATCAAGATCTTTTCCATATCGTCATTCCTTATGATTAAAGTGGGCAGAATAAATTATGATATTGCTTAAATGAGGGGGGAGGACAAGATTATAGATTCTGACTTTTCTTTTTTCATGGTGGCTATGTTGATATTTTCATCCTACTCATCCACGGGTAGTTCAATCAGTGAGGTTTGTGATAAATCTCTGTACTCAACAGAATATGGCTGTGGAGGATATGTTGCCCTTGGATATTGGTTGCTGTACCTTGATTACAGCAAGAAATATTGATTTACCTGGCTTTAATATCAAGCCAGGTATTTGTTGACATGTGGAAATGAAAAATATCAAAACCATGAAAAGCCTGATATATAGGTCAAATCTCATTTAGCTCACTCCAAGGGATTGTCCAGTCTTCTGTATTGGAATTGTGTTCTAATGATGTTGCCCAAATCACAGATTAACAGAAATTTTCTTTATGAAGAGATTTGCTACATAAATGAATATAGGTATAGACTTTTATGTAGTACAATTTATTGTAAAATGTGCAGCAAAAGACAAAAATCACTACAAAAATCACTACATCCCTTCTCCCAACTCTAGAAACATATCTTGCTTTATAACAAAGGTATGTAATATTCATATATATATATATATATATATATATATATATATATCCTTTACACACACACACACACACACACACACACACACACACACACACTGAGTGGCCAGATTATTATGATCACCTAATGTTTGTAGGCAAATTAGCCCTACACTGCATCATATGGGATATGGAAGCTGAAGGCCTGTTCAGACACCTTTGCTGTCTGCAGTTACCAAGATAAAACGTCTCCAATTCGCACAGGAACACAAGGATTGGACAGTCGAGCATTGGAAGAAAGTCATGTGGTCCGATGAATCACGTTTCCAGTTGCGTCATGCAGATAGCAGAGTGAGAATTTGGCGGAAACAGCATGAAAGCATGCACCCCACATGCATGAGTAGAACCCTTCAAGCTGGTGGGGGCAGTGTTATGGTTTGGGGCATGTTTTCCTGGCATGATTTGGGCCCTTTAATTCGTGTGGAACAACGTCTGAATAGCACAACATACCTAAGTATTGTTGCTGATCAAATTCATCCTATCATGTTGATGGCATATCCCAATGGAGATGGCTTCTTCCAATAAGACAATGCACCATGCCACGGTGCTCATACTGTGCAGGAGTGGTTTCAAGAACATGAGGGAGACTTTACCTTGCTTAGGTGGCCCCCACAATCACCAGATCTCAATCCAATTGAGCATTTGTGGGACAAAGTTAAAAGAGCCATCAGGCAGCTGGTTCCACAACCATCAAACCTCACAGAACTGGACAGTGTTATTCATCAGGCATGGTGTCAGATTCCTCGCATCACCTTTCAACATCTCGTGGAGTCAATGCCAAGAAGAATTGCTGCAGTATTGAAGGCAAAAGGGGGCCCAACGAAGTACTGATGTGGTAGTCATAATAATCTGGCCACTCAGTGTATATTTTAATAATATCCCCATTATTCATTTGAAAATATTTTAAATGGGAAATCGCTTCTCCTCAAGAGGGATGACCAGTGACCATCCTATATAATAAAAGCATAGTATGCAAATTGTCCCCTTGACCGAAAGTTCATCTGGGAGTTTGACCAGGGGGTGGAGCTGGGTGGGGGAAGGGAGGGAGGCCCTGGCCAGCTGTGGTGGCAGCAGGCAGCTGGGGAAGGGAGGGAGTACTCGACTAGCAGCCAGCAGGTAGCTGCTAGGGACCCTACCAGTGCATGAATTTCGTGCACTGAGCCTCTAGTTAATTAATAACTGGGAAACTAATCATAAGAGCACTTCTGAGTTAGCCAAGTAGTTTGCTCACTACATTTAATCCCCCATATGACCTTTGACTGCACTCATCGTTATCTCCATGTGAGGGCTGAGGGAGCCAGGCTCAGAGATAGCACAGCACTGCCCAGCATTAGACTAAGCACGGAGCCACGTCTTGAATCCAGTCTGCAGATTCATATGCAAGTCTCTGCTCACAGGTCTAGTTACGCACAAGTTGTACAGGCAGCCTGAATGGAACTTGGTGTGCCCTTCCCACCTGCCAAAGTTGGCGGGACATACCCTCCACAGGTCCAGGTGGCGGTCATGTTCTATCAAGATCCCACGCCTTCTTAGGAAGGCTCGAATGACACTGCCCCTCCCTTGCAAGAACTAAAATGACGGAAGAAAACGAGAACAATTCAAAGACAAGCATGGGTAAGCTCAAGAGCTATACAAATTCAAGAACTCAAAAACCAAAGGTAGCTTTCTTGATGGGACAGCGGTTGGTTAGAAAATACAACAGAGTACCTCTTGGATCCAAAATATTACACATTAGGTTTTTTTCTCTTTTATTTTTACTAAGAACTGAGACCTACAAAATGACAAACCAGGATTACCTACCCTATTAAAAGACACCCTCAATCATTCCTTTGTTCTGAGAAACTCTTAGCTACTGACTGGCAATACCTATACCATCATCTTCATGTTAATTATGCATTTTCCCTACAAAATTGATTGCCACACTATCAGCCTTGAGAGCTGCCAAGATAAATGTTTCAAATGGCTGACTTTTTAAAGACAACCTGACAGTTCACCAAGTAATTCTTTAGGGGTTCCTCCCCGTACACTTTATGTCTCCCCTATACCTATACTTAGACCTATAGCAATTATTACAGCTCTTCGCTGGTGTATCATCTGATAGCCAAGGCTAAAGATTTTCCCTTTCAACCCTCACATGGAAGTAGTGAAACTTACAACTCCTTTGATCGCCTTAATGCACTCTGGCTCTTATTACTGTTTAATTCCTACATTGATCTATGTGAAATTCTCTATTCCTAGTGAGGTAAGTATTTCTGGCTTAGTCCATACAACTAAACAAAGATGACTTTGTATGATTGAATAAATAAATATTTTCTTCCCTGAGGTTTGCTTTCATCATGTTTTATTTCCTTCGGTTAACACCTTATGCTAAAGAGGCTCGATTCCAAAACATATAAGAACATACGCACACAAAAGGTACTACACGGAGCAAGCCAAGAGTTCCAGCCAAGTGTCCTATCTTTTACGTGGCACCGAGTGACATTTTGTAAAATGCACAATGGTCACTATTCATTCCTCCAGCCTGGAAAAAGATAGGCATGGACTGCATGCCAGCATGGAAACGCGCAAGCTCTGAAATCAGACAGCTGGTCAAATACCATTTCCACCACCGTTATCTCTGTGACCCTGGCAAGCTACTTATCGCCCCTCAGACTTCTCATCTGAAAAATGGGGGTAACAGATGCACCTCAGCAGAGCCGTGGAAGAGGTCAGTGAGAATTCTGCTGTAAAAAACCTGCCGTAAATCCTGGTACATCAGTAGACACTAAAGAATTGTTATTCTTTTTCTGCCTCTCTATGAAATGCCATTAGTATTTCATTTTGAATCTGTTGTCTATGCACTTAGATAATGTAGAGATATTAGCGGTGGTGCTCTTTATGATAGCAAGGAATTGGAAATGGTCTAAGCATAGAGAAATGATTACATTAAGATATATTCATATATTGAAATATATGCAGTCATTCCAAATATTTTTCAAATCGTATTTTATGGCAAGGGAAATTGCTACCCTAAAGTTTAAGTGAGGAAAACAGACAAGAAAACCTATATAATAATAACAGCTCACATTTACTGAGCATTTACTATGAGCCACGCAGCATGCTATATACTTTGCATTCATTATCTTACTAATTCTTACAACAAACTTATTAGATGCATATTATTATCCCCATTTTACAGAAATAGAAACTGAAGTCTTCATCATCACGATTTACAGTCACTGTCTAAGTAGCACAGCCAGGACTGGAATCTCAGAGTGTCTGATTACAAAGCATGTTTAACTACTACGTGACACTGACTCTTCAGTACAGACCTCTGGGTCCACCATAAGGCTGTTAAACACACGCAAATGTACACATACATGCATACCTACAACACACACATGCATATCTGGAAGGAATAAATGACAGAGGCCAACAATGACAGTCTCTGGGTGGTGAAATTTTAGCTAATTTTTAATAATTTTTATCCATTTCAGTATATTTTCCAAATTCAATGAGTGTGCATCGTTTTCACAACTAGAAAAAATGTTTTTCAAAAAAGGAAATGTGAGAGAGTACTTGTGATAGTTTATCCTTTGACTTATGGTAGATTTGGCTTTCTCAGTGCTATTATTCCTTTAAGTTATTTTTTCCATTGAGTCCAAAGTAAAAAAGAAAAGACTAATTTGTACATGAATAAGTACAGACACCACCATATGTATATCTGACAGACATTTGAGATATATATATATATATATATATATATATATATATATGCCTAATATGCAAAGTGTCCCCTCAGGAGTTCGACCGACTGGGAGTTCGATCACTTGCTATGACGCGCTAACCGCCAGGGGGTGGCACGGAACAAAGGAAGGCCCCAGCCGGCAGCCACTAGGGACCCTACCCATGCACGAATTTTGTGCACTGGGCTCCTAGTATTAACATAAAAAGCCAGTGTTTGTGTGAAGGGGGAAAATAACCCTTCTCAAGTAACATATAAGTCTCCATGTAGAGAAAGTACGCACCATCAGGGACACTGCCCTCAGCGCATGCTCCGTCATGGCCATGTAGCTTTGCTGTCAGAGCTGTTTGCAGAGACCTGCGCACTGTCTGGACCTGCCTCGGCTTGATCACAGTCACTCCCAGGAGTTTGAAGATAATGATGTGCCGGAGTGACACCTGAGGAGTGATCTCCTGTCACACCACCGAGTCATTTCACAGCAATCACTCCACAGAGAACGGAATGATGGGCCAAAAGGCAGTTCCTGGAACCAAACAAGTTCATGGGACCACATATGGTAGGAAATAGCATGGAATGATAGGCAAGGTATGAATTTATTTCATCAGATTATTTTTACATAAATTGAAAATAAGGTTGTTTGGATAAGCTTTTTAGTAAATTTGTCAAAAGAAAAATTAATGCATTCTAACAGTGGCTCCAAATGAATCTCATTTCACTTCATAGGGGAGGGTCTAGGATTGGCAATAAGTGGATCAATGATGACAGTTTTACTAAGCATTTGACTAACCCTTTCCTGACTCTTAGACAACCTGGGGCAGGAAAATAAGCACAAGTCAAAGATGACCCAGCTAGTTAAAAAGCTACCAAAATCCACAGATGGGTGTCAGGGGTCTCCAGAAGGTCAAAGGGCTCTCTCTCTATCTTTGGCTTGTGTTGTGACCAACATTTTGTCAATGACAGAGAAAGTACCATTCTCAAAGGTGTAATCGACAAGTGAAAGAAGTACCACTAACGGGTTGGATTTTTTAATGAGAATTCAAAAATTCTACAAAAAGAGACAAAAATGTAACAAGGATAAGGTTCACACAGTAACTGCACACGGATAGGATAAGGAACACCTGGCTTTGCAGCAGTTGGTAGGAAAAAGACTTGGGAGGTTTTATTTGACTTTATAGATATAAACTAACAATGGACTCTCCCTGATTTAGAACGGAGGCCAACACAGTACTTGACTAGATTAATAAAAGAAAGGGGCTCTGAATAAGGCAGTCAGCAGCAGCTCTGCGTTTCTACCCCTCGGGGAACTCAGGAGTAGGGTGTTGTATTGATTTCAGTGAAGAAGGGAGAGGGAGAGAGAAATAGAAATATCAATGATGAGAGCAAATCATTGATCAGCTGCCTCCTGCACGCCCCTTACTGGGGAACGAGCCCAAAACCTAGGCATGTGCAGTGACCAGGGATCTAACCGTCATCTTCTGGTTCGTAGGTTGATGCTCAATCACTGAGCCACGCCGCTGGGCAAGCTGCCTCATTTGTAAATGGCACAGGCAGAATGGCAGGTGCCCGGAGGAGTGTTAACAGGCTGGGGAACTGTGGAAAGACCTGGGGCCACATATGGTAGGAAATACCATAGCTATGATGGAATATGTGAAGAGCCGCCACACAGAAGGTACATGTCTATTCTGTGGCACCCCAAAGGGTGACGGCAGGCTAGTGGGGGAGCTCAGGGAGGCAGGTGTCAATGTTATTGTCTGTCTGTGCTTGTTAGTGAGTATTGGCCCAACCACATCTAAAGGGGCTTAAGGTCTAGGAGCCCTGCAGGCTCTGTCAGCAAAATTCCTCGGTATCACAAGATTGTGAACTCCTCGTCCCTGGCATGCTTCAAATGGCACCCGGCTGGGGGCAAAGGGGGAAAGCGGGGGAGACATTTGTAATTCTCTCAACAATAAACATAAAAACAAACAAACAAAAAACAAATGGCAGCTGGCTGACTTGGACACTGCATTTGGGGGAATCTTAGACCCCAGCATCCACTACCCTGGTCCAATGCCCACAGTCTATGCTTCTAACTTCACATCAGAAACTTCCCTGAAGGTTTATGTACTTCCCAGTACATTTATGTTAGCAATATCTAAATATGCCTGGCCTTAATAAAGGAGAAATAACTACATTTAAATGCAATCCAGAGGAGACCAGGAGTCAAATTCTACCAAAGTTTAGGAATGATAAATTCATGTTGTCATGGTAACTTTAGTTGATATCATCCATTATAGCTGAAAGAGTTCTTGCTCTGGGACTACCAGAACAATAACTGAGTTTATATATTCAATGCCACAAACCGGCACTAAATAAGCTTTTATTTTTAATTTTGGAGGCAGGAGATTTACACTTTCTCCTTGCGTGCTCACAATTTCAATATGGCACTACGCTAAGGCCATGGTACCACAGTGGGGGAGTCAACCCATGTACTGAATCCAGGCCAGCACTCACCCTTCCAGGGGGAATGCCTGAGGAAGACAAAGACCCTCTAATGCCAGGACACTGGCAGTCACGTAGCCAGCATAACAGCCTCCACTTTCCCCTTTACAAATTCAACGACACGGCCCACATTTCCATAAAAAACCCTCGTTGATCAGCAGTGGCAGAGTGGCAGACCCGACCATCTCACCGCTGTATGGCACCTCAATAAATGGGTTTTCTCAGTTATGTATTAGCAATCACTGTAATATATGAAAGTCAGCCCACACTGAGAACAATATTGCCTCCAATCAAAACCATTCTTCCTCAGTACACTACAGCTTTCTCCCCCTTTCTGTAAGCAACAAAAGCTACAACAAAAGAACTTCCCAAACACCCACAGTTACAGAAAGAATGGCTCCGGCAAAATAAGTGTGAAATCTGTCCCTGGTACCTAATTTGTGTCTGAGTCTTCCTTTCAGGGTATTTGAGTGCCGTCCTTTATTTGTCATTTGTCAGCAAAGCATAGAAATAAAAGTTTATTTTGATGGCCGGTGTACCTGACTATTCAGAGATTCAAAAAGTTGCTTTGTTTATTCTTACATTTTCCTGGCAGAAGATGTAAACATGCCTTTTTTTCCATGGCTTCCTGCTGTATTCATAATCCCAGGTGAATATTTCCACAAATGCAAACCATCAGGCAAGGCTGGCCTCAAGCAAAATGTGAAGGCAACTTCCTTCTGCTCCTTTTGTGCCCTTGGATGGGTAAAACCTGGGCCCCTCGACCCAGATTCCTTCTTTTCTTCCTTCCCAGTCGCAGGGAAGGGCCTATACCAGTGGTTCTCAACCTTCCTAACGCCGCGACTCTTTAATACAGTTCCTCATGTTGTGGTGACTCCCAATTTCATTGTTACAAATTGAACATAATGAAAGCATAGTGATTCATCACAAAAACAATATGTAATTATATATGTGTTTTCCGATGGTCTTAGGCGACCCCTGTGAAAGGGTCGTTCGACCCCCAAAGGGGTCGCGACCCACAGGTTGAGAACCGCTAGTCTATACAATTATTCATTCCAAGGACCTAAGTTACCACTTCTATAGCATTTGCAGTTTAGGCCCTCCTCCTGGTCACTTTCTATCCTGTTTTATTTAGTCATAAAACCATAACAAAACAAATAGGTATTAGCCCCACGCCATACATGAAAAACTGAGGTTTCTTAATTAAATAATTTTTTTTTTAATATATTTTTTTATTGATTTTTTACAGAGAGGAAGGGAGAGAGATAGAGAGTTAGAAACATCGATGAAAGAGAAACATCGACCAGCTGCCTCCTGCACATCTCCTACTGGGGATGTGCCCGCAACCCAGGTATATGCCCTTGACCGGAATCGAACCTGGGACCTTTCAGTCCGCAGGTCGACGCTCTATCCACTGAGCCAAACCGGTCTCGGCCTTAATTAAATAATTTGCTCAAGTTCATGGAGCCAGCCAATTACATGAGTCAAAGCCAGGGCATTCAAGGACCAAATGTGTCTTCCTTTTCTTCTAAACCGTACTGGTCTTAGGAAAAAGCCCAGAGTTGTAATATACGCTTTCCCATATCAGAGAGCAGGAAAGCGGAAGCGCTGACATTTGAAGCGCCCTTTTGAGGGGTGCAGGTTCTGCAATCACCTCGTGGAGGCAGCCGCCTTTCTTACGCACACGTGAGGCTGGCCTGCCCACAGGAGACAAAGCAGCGGCTGTCCCACAATTCAGAAAAACCCAGCCCTACCTGTGCCTTCCCTTTTCTTCCCAAGCTGCACACATGGTACAAAGGGACCTCCAGACCGGCGGAGCTGCCAATCAGTGAGCAGTGTTTGGTGTTAGGGGCCTGGAACCAGGGACCAGCCAGCATCCAGGCAAGCTATGAAACCAATGATTAAAGGAACAGACTTTCCTGCCGGTTGCTGGAGGCCTGAAGGAGCCTAAAGAAGCCTGGCAGAGAGTAGCAGGGAGGGGCAGGCCTTGCAGCTCAGAGGCAAGACTACCGTCCAGGGAGGCGTGGAGATACGTGATGGCACACTCACCCCAAGCCATTTGGGATTGCTATGCAAGAACTCGAAGCAGGGACTTGGGAATGTGGGAGACAAAGGGAAGATTTGGTTACCCGAGGATGAGGCTGCTATGGTTTCCTAGGTCAATTGTCTGGCCAGGCAAGCTGCACGGTCAGCAGGCTGGACAGTCACTAAGGGAGCTGTGAGGCGCCTGCATGGGGCCCAAACCGCTCCCAGATCCTGCAAGTGGGGGAGAAATAATCCCAGCAGGGGGCCCCCACTTTCGCAGGCCGTTTCTGTAGATGGGTGACTTTCATCCTTTTATTTTGAGCACAGAATCTTTCCCCTTAACAGACTCTCTTACAAATGCCTAGTAGGTAAAAGCAAAGAAACAAAACCGCTCAGAAGCGAAGGGTTCAACAGGACACAGCGTGCAAACTCCCAGGAGAGCGCGCTGAGTCACGCAGAGTGGCGCTGCCTATCAGCCTTCCCTGGAACCTGATCCTGTGAGCCTCTCTCCTGATGGCCATGGCTTCTTCCCCTCACCGCCACGTTCCTGCCTCCTGCTCCAAACGCTAAGCTATGCTTCCCGAACACCGGTCGGCTTTTCCACTGTGAAAACCTGAAGCTCTGCGTATCTCATAGGCCACAACGTATCTTCCGGGCCTTTCTGACGGCCCATATGCCTGTCCTCAAAGCCTCGGGGGCTCATGGCTGCCAGATCGCCGTGCTCAAGATCTGGAGGCATGCCGCGCTTCTGCAGGGCACGGACCAGTTGTTGGGCATGGCATTTCGTTTGACACACAGTGGCTATGGGATGTGCATATTATTGAGGCTCAAGACCCATCGATTCATTGGCTTGCTCAGGATCCTACAGCTAGACAGAGGGGGAGCCGGGACTTAGCCACTGGGAAGGGTCAATGGCCGGCTGGAGGGCTCAGAGACACGGGCGTGGCTCTCAGCATCCCGCCTGGTGCCTCACGGTTGGGAAGCTCCCATGGACTGTGACTCCACTTGTCCTTCCCTGCTCCTCCTGTCGGTCTCAAATGCTCCCTCTAGCACACGAGGATCCCTGCTTCCCACTCCTGACGGTGGCTGGGAGACAGCTGTGCTTTCATCGCGACTTCAGCACTGTGAGCATTGCCTGTAATTCTCCTGCCTGGCGCTTGCACAATCCGTCTCTCCGATTCTGAATCTGCTCTGAAGCACTTTGTATCTCTGGATTGAAGAGACGGGGTGACTGCTGCCTCTCTATGCCGTAGGGCTGACTTCGTCACTCAGAGAGCTCCTGGGCTGGCTCTCGCAGGAAGCCTCTCCTGGGAATGAGATGTCCTATCATGAAGCTGTCCAGTGGGACTTGAATGTGAGCCACACAGGTAATTTACAATATCCTAGCAGTCACGTTAAAAAGGTAAAAGAAACATGTGAAATTAATTCTGATAGGCATTTTATTTAACTCTATCCAAGATCTGTTTCAACCTTTAATCTACATTAAAATTTGTTAGTGAGATGTTACATTCTCTTTTTCCTATGACGTCTTTGACCCCATGGCGCACTGACGTTTGCAGCCTATCTCGATTTGGACTAGACGTACTTCAAGGGCTCACTCGCCAGATCCAGCTGGTGGCTGTGGTACTGGTCAGTCCCATGCTCCCACCCCTCCTCTCATTTCTTCCCTGGAACGACTCCTGCTCTGTAGTGGGGATGATATAAGCAGGGGCCGACAGTGGGGGCCGGGAATTAGAGGAGACTGTAATACACACCTGGAGGGAGAGCCCAGATCACAAGGAGCTTTTGTTCCAGGCTAGAGAGCTCTGATTTTATCCCGGAGCAGCACTGACTGCTGGAGGGTTTCAAGCAGCAGAGTCGTGATTACATTTGCCTTTCAGAAAGGCAGCCGTGTGGGGAGTGGAGTGGAGGCAGGCCAGGCAGAAGGCAGAGAGACCAGCTCCCAGGCGACTGCAGTGATCCGCCAGAGGAGTGCCGAGGGCATGAGCCACAGCAGTGATGGTGGCCATGCTCTAGAGAGGCGAGGGCAGGTGCAAGACAGTTAGAAAAGATAGCTTCCACAGGGTTTGGTGATCAGTAAAACGTAGGGATTGAGGAAGCACAAGGAATCTACAGCAACTCCCAGATTTTAAACTTGGTGAAGTAGGTTTCACTGATTAAGAGAACACAAAAAATATGCTGCTTGTGGAGGTGGAGTTTTGAGCCTGGAGCAGAGGTCAGAAGAGTTCAAGGTTGATTAAGGAATCAATGGCATATAGGTGGTAGCAGAAGGAAACAGGTGAGTTGCCCCAAGGCAAATGTGGAGAGCGAGTAGAGGGCTGAAGGGGCGTGTCAGCATTTTGAAAAACCCTAACTTCACTCTGGTGCCGTGTCACCTATAGAAATTTTTTGATATTTGCAACCATAGTAAAACAAAGACATATTTTTGATATTTATTTTATATATTTAAATGCCACTTAACAAAGAAAAATCAACCAAAAAAAAAATGAGTTCATAGGTTCGCCATCACTGCTCTAGAGGATGCTGCGGTTTGGGAGGAGGAAAGGAACCCGCAGAGAACTAATACAGAACACTGGGCAACAGGGAAAAACAGAGAGAGAAGAATGTCTCAGAAAACAGATGGGCAAAGTTCCAAGGGGCAGACAGAGGTCATTAACACCAGCACAGGTCCAGAGTTAGAGGAGAATCCTGGACGACAGATCTGGCGGTTTGAAGGACAGAGGTGGCCATTATGAAAGGGCAGGATTGTGGAGGGTTGGAGAGAATGAGTAGGCGGGAGGAGCCGGTATTGCATGAGGACTTATCTTTCAAGGAGCTGCCTTCTGAGGCCAGGAATGGGATGGAACATAACCACGCAGACAGAGAAGGAGCCAAGGGGATTTTGTTTGTCTTGTCTCCTGTTTTGAGAAAAATGAGGACTTACACATGCTCATGCACAGAGAGAAAGGGTCGGTTGAGACCCTGAAGTCAAGGAAGATAAAGAAGCCAGATCCCTGAGCAAGCAAGAGGGGATGGCGTCCAGAGAGATGAGCCCCAGGTTGGAAAAGGTACAGGAAAGAAAAGGAGTGGGGAAGATCTGGTCATTTCTAAGGAAGATATAACATTAACATTGCAAAATTTGCCTTGTGTAGAAATATAGATGAAATAGAATTGCACATGAAGGTATGCTTTTTCTTTCCTAGTTCTTGGAATATTACCAAGCCTTTCACACACCTTTGGACTGACTTCACCTAAACGTCACCTCAGGTGACAGGCATCACCCCGGAGAGCCTCTCTGATTGGTTGGTGTCCAGTGCTGAACTGATGGGTAAATATTCTCAGTGTCACCATGCATTACCTCACAGGGTAGGGTAAGAAGAAAGCGGGGGTGGGGGTCAGACACCGAACAGGTTCATCTGCCACTTCTCAGCTCTGCTGATTCGATCAAGCCACGTGACTTCCCTGAGCTTGTGTCCTCTTCTTAAAAGGATACATAATCCCTACCTTGCAAGATCACGTGAGGTTTAAATGAGATGACCAATAAGTGAGAACTATCATGATGATGATGATAATTGCAGTCACTGTGTTCTGATTTGCAGGAACTGGGTGTGCTGATAATGAATGTGGGCTTTGCAACAGTTAGTACCTAGATCCATAAGGAGAACTTCAGAATCAATCCTGTTAGGAAGGGCCCTTGAAATCCTACCGGCCACTCGATGTTTGCATCCTTTCTTCATCCAGTGCCTACTCAGTCCCTGCCCTCAGGCTGCCTGGGCTTGGCACCGGCTCTACAACTTCCTCAACCTCCTAGGCTTCAGTATTGCTCTTCAGTGAGCCAGGAGTAATCAGCATAAGCACTTCAAAGCACTACTTTGAGGAAGAAAGGAGATCGTGCATGTATTTAAAGGAGGCACTGCCTGTGGTATAGCCTATGCTTGAATGCACTCAGTCATGGCGGGCTTACCATCTAATGCAGGGGTCCTCAGACTACGGCCCGAGGGCCACATGCAAATACAAATGTTGTATTTGTTCCCGTTTTTTTTTTTTTTGTTTTTTTTTTAACTTCAAAATAAGATATGTGCAGTGTGCATAGGAATTTGTTCATAGTTTTTTTTAAAACTATAGTCCGGCCCTCCAACGGTCTGAGGGATAGTGAACTGACCCCCTGTTTAAAAAGTTTGAGGACCCCTGATCTAATGAGATAGTGCAGTCCATCACAGGACTACTTCCCTTTCACTGACCCCAAATCTGTCTCTCTGAAACATACCCATTGGTCCTAGTTTCATAATCCACGGGGGTAGTTCTACCGACTCACACTAGGGTTCTATATATAACACTGTGTTTGCCCATTTACTGAGCTCTGCTAGGTGCACTGGGCAGTGTCTATATGGCTGTCCACTTGGGAGCACAATCGGGCAGACATTCCCTCTTTACATCACCTGGAGAGTTCAGCCTTCAGCGGTGTTTCCATAATGCAGCAGGCCTTTCTGAGCATTCTAAGCAAGCTGGATGCTACCCAGGAATGCACTGCTTACACTGCTTACAAGAGTTATTTTGCGCTTTGTGTCACGGTCAGTTCAGCACTTGGCACCGGAAGGAATTATTGCAGGTGTCACTATATCCTTCAAGTTTCATTATCGAACCCCGCAGACCACCGACGCCCAGGAGAGCCCTGGCATATGTACGACCCAGGGTAGAGTTAAAAACCCTGCATTGCCTGCCCGGCACTGCCCCCGCCCTCCCCCGTTCCCATGCCCCTGTATTTCCAATAACAGCTATGACGTCTTACCCCAATCCCTTTAATAATCAGCTCAAACAATGATGACACTTTAGCAGGTCCCTGCCCCCCACCAGGAGGAGGAACTTTTCCCTTGGAGCTCTTAGACCCTTGTTTCTGGGATACATGTTATTTCTCCTTCTTGACTATAAACTCCTTCCTGGCAGAAACAGTGCCATGTACTACGTGAGTCTTATTAAAAGTTTAAAGATTTGGGTTTTGTCCTCAACACAATAGCAGGGGTGTGGCATCTCTTCCCTACCTCAACTTTCATCCCCAGATGGATCCCCCAGATAAATTTATTTTTAACATTACAAGGCAGCTTTTAAATGAAAAGATTGGGCAGCCCAGTGATAAAGTCTAGGATTTTAGGGCCAATTGGCGGAACTTTTATACAATTGATAACTCTAGTCTAAATTGTTTTATGTATAAAATACTGGCACAGCCTGCATGCCTTTATTTTTGCTCACTAATGGGACCCATCACTCACCTTAAAATAATGATAACCTCCTTAATTCTAACTCATACCTGCCAGCCTCCATCGTTATCTCCACTCTGGAGAATGCCAGGCCTCTGAATCCTCACAGCTGACGAGTAAAGAGGCTGATTAGAACCACTGAAGAAAAATGGGAAAAACTCCTTGACAAATGCCTCCTTCAAATGCCTGTCTGTCCCTGTGACCCAATGTCAACATTAATTTCTATGTTGACAAATATTTATGAAGGTCAGGACGAGGTGTCAAGCTGCAGCCTAGGCTCTGGGGACACAATTGGGAGCAGTACACAATATTAAATCCCACCATTAAAAAAAAAATCCCCTTCTGGTTGTCCAGTGCCTGCTATACCCAAGGGCCTGTAAACGATTCAAGGATAGCGCACATGGTACAACAGCGCCCTCAAGGAACTTGCAATCTAGTTAGGAAAGAAAAAATCACGAACACAATAGTATAAGAGAGGGCCTGATGGGCTAAAGCAGCGGTTCTCAACCTGTGGGTCGCGACCCCTTTGGCGGTCGAATGACCCTTTCACAGGGGTCGCCTAAGACCATCCTGCATATCAGATATTTACATGACGATTCATAACAGTAGCAACATTACAGTTATGAAGTAGCAACGAAAATAATTTTATGGTTGGGTCACAACATGAGGAACTGTATTTAAAGGGCCAGAAGGTTGTGAACCACTGGTCTAAAGGAATGATGCAGACAAAAAGGCAGAAGAGAAAGAAACAGATGAGGGTAACATGGACAGGTGGACTTGAACTTAAAGACTGTGGTTAGGTCAGAGGAAAAAGGAAAGACATTCTAAAAGGTAAATCATGGATTGTACCAGATAGATCAGTTGGTTAGAGCATCGTCCCAGTGCACCATGGTTTTGAGTTCCAGCTCTAGTCAGGGCACATACAAGAATCAACCAATGAATGCATAAATAAGTGGGACAACTAGTCTCTCTCTCTCTCTCTCTCTCTCTCTCTCTCTCTCTCTCTCTATCTTTCCCTCCCTCCCTCCTCTCTCTCAAATCAATAAACAAAACAAAAACAAAAACAAAATGTAGATCATGAACAAAAGGGTACAAAGTCACCTTTGAAGGCCAGTGATATCCAGTTGGTAGGAGTAAATGTTCATGTTGGAGCGAAGTAAGTTAAATTTGGGCAAGACCATGAGGCACACTGAAACAGGTTGAGGGATTAGACTTTATGTCAAAGGCAACTTGGGGGGCAGGGCATGGAAAGATTTTAACTCTAGAAAGAGCACTTTAGAATCAGATAAACCTGACTTCAACACAGCCTTCCTGTGAGACAATGCTTGGAGAAGAGTTTCAGAGAGGTCCATGTGACATGACGGAAGTGTGCAGAAGGGGGCAGACTCAATCACCCGAGAGCATAGCGATGCTGAGGGCCTGGCTCTCCGGGGAAAGTGAGAATACAGAGGACAGGTGGGGCTGGCTCCATGGAAGTGTTACAAAGGAAGAGTTAACAGGGCCTGATGCAGAGTTTTACTGAGGGAACCAGAGAGTGGAGTCAGGGTGGTTCCTAGGTCTCAAGTCTGGGTGATGAGGAGAATGCTAAGACTATCAAGAAAAGGAAAGTCTTTTCGCTGTGCAAGGAAAAGGTTTAGCAAAGAACATGAACAGTTTGTTATCAGGCAGGAGGCCTTTTAGCCTGACAGCAGGACATCCACTTAGGAAAAGTCTGTTAAATGGGCGCATAAATGAATACGGATAGTAGTTGTGTCAGCACCAAAGATTTGTATGATGCAAAGGCAGATGACACCATCACAATTAAGAATTTCTTATTAGAAACTAGTGGCCTGGTGCACGAAATTTGTGCAGGGAGTGTGTATCCCTCAGCCCGGCCTGCACCCTCTCCAATCTGGGACCCCTCAGGGGATGTCTGACTGCCGGTTTAGGCCCGATCCCTGAACTGGCAGTCGGACATCACTCTCACAATCCGGGACTGCTGGCTCCTAACCACTTGCCTGCCCGCCTGCCTGCCTGATTGCCCCTAACCACTTCTGCCTGCCAGCCTGATCACCCCCTAACTGCTCCCCTGCCAGCCTGATTGATGCCTATCTGCTTCCCTGCTGACCTGATCACCCCCAACTGCCCTTCCCTGCTGGCCTGATCGCCCCAAGGCTTCTATTAGTATAGACACTATTAAACAAAGGTAATGGGAATGATATAAAGAGAGAGAAATAGATTATTTTTCTTAGATGTGGTACTTAGTGAATCCTGTCCAGTGCCACAACACTGAACGCATTAAGTTCTGTGGCAATTAAACATATGGCCTATTTACATAACAAGCATCGCAACTCCAAAATAGCCATTTCGATGTGTCAAGGAACTAACACCTTCACAGCAGACTACTTCCAAAAAGGGAAGAGAAAGAAAGGTTTGTTTTTCTTCTATCATTATGTGTACTGGGTCATTAACTGTTTGTATCATGAAAATCTTATTTTAATTGTGTGATTACACGGCAAGGCAGAACAGTGATGGCATGAATTGATTAGTTGAATTATGCACAATCATGTAGAGATCAATAAACAGACTCCATCACTCTGTCACATTATATTTCTGCCCTCAGGTCCTGTGTCATGTTCATAAAAGCAACTGTTCTGCGTACAAAAATTACAGCAGTCTTATGGTGCAGTTGTCACAATCAAATAATAGTAACAGGTCTACAGGAGATGACCAGGAAAGGAGTACTATGGGACAGTGAGCAGGCAGAATCTGGTTAATGCACACAGAACCCACCCCATTCTTATTCGGCAGACAGGTGGTGATAGCTCAGATCTTACCCTGAGCAATCTCAGAGTCTCCCATTTTATCAAACAAAACCAGAAGTTCCTGGCCCGGCTCACCTCCTAAGATGCTGATTAGAACTGTGCAACGGTAGTAGAATGAAGGCCACCTCCGAGCGCGCCTTCAACACAAAAGCCATCAATGAATATTCATGGCTAATCACAGCACAATTCTATGATCAGAAACTGAGATACTGATAACACTTAGGACCCAAAATGAGCCATATCTCAAGATTAACTTCTGACGGAGAAGTATTCCTATTTGCACAGCAAAAGTGACCTGTGAGCTGCTTGTGAGTGGCAGTGCTTCAAAGACTGCAGTGATGTGGCCCAAGCATTTTCCTTCCCTGATCATTACAGAGATGGCACAGCAGCTCCTGAGCCCAGGGATACTGTACCCACAAGGGCCACCTGAAAACCAGTGGGCGCACAGAACCGACTACAGGACTTCTATCGGGGGCCTCTCGTAAACAAAATGAATACAAAAGGAGTCTTGATCCCTCTGCCTGTCCAAGTAAGTATATGAAACGAAGCTGATTCCTAGAAAATCATTTAATATTTTCAGAGGCAAGGATTACAGAAAGAAAGAAAATTGCCAATTAATATACTCCTTTCCCAGATGTTGAGTTTTTACTATCCGCTTAAATAATCTCTGCATTCAAGTGATTGCATGTTTTATGCAAATTATCTTTGGGGCTAGTCTAGTTGTGTGTGTGTGTGTGTGTGTGTGTGTGTGTGTGTGTGTGTGTTTTAAAGCCACAAAGATACAGAATTTTACATGCTTTCTGTTCTGCTGCTCCATAAAATAGGTTTCAACAAAGCTTGAGTTTAATCCAAAACTCTAATTAGAGACTGCGGCAATGAATGCCTTATCCAAACAGAAAATCATTCCCAAAGTTGATTTTTTCCCCCCAGTTAAAGATCCAACAAATATGATCAGACCCAGGTATTTTTAAACACTGCAGTCACTTGATAAAACTGCCCCCACCCACACAACACACTGCTCTCTGGTGAAGTAATACAATCGTCTAAGGCCAATGACATACGTTACCCGAAAAGCAACTTCCCTCTTTATTTTCAGTGCATCTTTCAAAATAACCGAATTTGTTACTTATTCTTTTTTTTTCTTAATGAAGCAATTTCTGACTTCCTATCTTCCCCCCCCCCCCCCGCCCCTCCTGCCATATTGCAATCAGCTTTCTCTCTAGAAAACATAATCCATCAGAACGGCAATGAATCATTCCTGTAAGACGAACTAAAACGCTGTCGTAAAGGTCACACGACCTTCCTCTTTCAAATAGTGGCACCCAGCCTCTCCCTCTGCATTGGTTCTACAATTTCAGAGCCGTTTCTTTTTTTTCTTACTTGCGAAGGGACGAGTAAAAGTTTCGAATACGCTTTTTAACATTCTAAGTAAGCAAGCGGAGCGGTTCCACAACATTTTATGTGGAGATGGGCTGTGTTTGAAGTTCACCAGTTCTCAAGCCACAGAGTCTGTCATCTCCTCCAAGGAAATACTGTACATAAAGAATCAGGACAGGGTCAGGTCTCTGAGCCCTCGCAGCCACTGACATCAGGAATGCTGGGAGCTGAAAGCTTAGGAAGTTCACGAACACACACACACCAACCCCCAAGAACAGGGACCTCCGCTCGGGAAGATGCGAGGCTTCGGTGGCATCCCGGTCCAGGCTCAGCCCGTCCTCTCCTGCGGGTGCAGTGAGACGAACCCCGAGCGGAGTGCGAGCGGGCAGGAGGGTGCGGGGAGCGGGACGGACCCTCCTGCCCCGGGAAACGGCCGCTGTCCCGGGGCTGCGTCCTCTGCACAGTCCCGAGCTCGGCCGCCGCCGCCTGCGGACTCCGGTCCACCCGCCCGGACACCGCGGCACCACGGCTTCGTCCCGCGGCCGGCGCTCGGCGTCCCCTCCGACCCCCCCCCCCCCCCCGCCTGAAATCGCGGCGAGTCCGCGGGCACGGGGGCCGCCGCATCCCGCTCCCACCGGTGCCCAGGGGCGTGGGGCCGCGGTCGCGGGCAGGGTGGTCCGCCGGGGCGGGCAGCTCCTGGCTGGCAGCGAGCGGGGCCGGGGTGGGTGGCGCTCCGCTCGGCCAGTGGCAGGGGGCGCTCGCGCGGGGAGGGCAGCGCGGGGACCGCGGCCGATTCAGATCCGGGGCGGGCGGGTCCACGTCGGAGCGCGGCGGCCACCAGCTCTCCCAGGGCGCGCAGGGGTGCGGGGCGCCCGGCTCCTCTCCCCGCCCGCCCGCCCGCTCGATCGCGCCGTGCGGGGCGGGAGAAAGGAAGGACGGCGACCTCCGCGTCCGGTCCGCGCCGCCCGCCGGCGTCGGCGCCGAGCAGGGCCACACCCAGCGCCCGCGAGGCGGCGGGGGCCGGGCGGCTCGGGCTGCCGAACGTGCGACCCGGACCGAGCCCCCGTCCCGCCGCGCAGGCCCCGCCGCGCCCGTCCTCCGTCCCGCATCCGGGCCCGGGCCCGGCGGGTGGGGAGGGAATCCCGGAGGCGGTGGCCAGGCGCCCCGCGCTTACCTCTCTGCCGATCGCCGGGCACTCCGTCCCGGACCGGGGGCCGGGATCGGGGGCGCGGTCGCGGGGGTGGCTCCGCGGAGGTGGCGGCCCCGGCGGCGCGGGAGGAGGGCGGGCGCGGGGAGGGAGCCGCTGGCTGGGCCGCGCGCCGTCCCGAGCTCGCCCAGCTGCCGGCGCTCGCGGCGGAGGGCGCAGCCTGCTCGGCCCCGGCGGATGCCTTCGCTGACACCACTCGGCCGGCCCGCCGCGCCCGGCTCTCCCGCCCCCCGCCGGCGCCCCCGCCCCCGGCCCCGGCCCGCCCGCCCCCGTGTCACTCACCGGCGCGCACTCCCCCGCGGCGCCCCCCGCTCCGCTCGCACCCGGCGCCGCTCACGCCTCTCGGGTTTGCATCCGCTCGCACGCACGTTCAGACACCGATCCCTTCCCTCCCGCGCCCTCCCAGCTCCTCTCCCACCCACTTTCCAGAAGAATCGCTGCCACACTTTGCTTGCTTGCCCCGCACCAGCCAGCTCGCCGTTCCCCCGGCCGCCGCCTCTGTTAGTGATTTGGTCACCGCCGACACGTGTTGCAGGAGGGGCACCCCCACACCCGGGAGCGCGAACTCTGCCCCCCGCCCCGTGGACAGAGGCGAGATGCTGCCCCTTTGGGGAGGTTGCAATGCTCTCCGGTGCTGAGCCAGGCGCCAAACGTAAACAAAGGGAGCGGGTTCCGAAGGAACCCGAAGAACCAGGCGCGGGAAAGTCCTGGGCTGGGGTCCCACCTTAGAAACCCCGCCAGCCCGGGGCGTCCCGGCCCCCCCCTCTTTCGCTGCCTGTGCACGCCGAGCTTCTGGAAGGTGGTGGCTCTGACCGTGTGCCATCACCGAGGTCCAGATTGGCACCTGGGCATCGGTGTGGGGTGCTGCCTGGGAGGAAGCAGTGGGGAGCGGAGAGGCAGTTTCTCAATCATTATTCATGATGGAAGTACTTTGGATAACGCACTCTTCCCAGGCAGCTCTCCAGTTCAGTTTATTTTTATTGAAAGGATGGCTTCGTTGCCTCCCTTTTCCGGAATACCAATAACGGCGTCTCGGCGGCTCTTTGGATGTCAAAGCCCCGTGCAAATATCAGACCAGAGTTGGTTATGCGTCTCACGCCCGGACTCTGAGGGGCTCCTGAGCAGTAGGGCGGAATGGTCTATATATCACCCGATGTGCGGGAATCATAATTTGAAATAAAATACAAACACCTTTCTGGCAAAGTTCAGATCTGCTAACATAATGTGCCCCAGTTGGCAAAGCACAGCCATAATAAGAAAGAGAGAGGCTGAAAGGCAAGGAATACATTTTCTTACGTGACTTGTGCTGGTGGTTCTTGTTATACCGGATGGGTGCATGGGAACTATGATTTATTTCACGAGCATTTGTAAGTGCTTTATAAGTACTAACTTGATTTAATACTTCAAACAATCCTTTTTTTTTTTTTTTGTCCGTTTCCATAGATAAAGAAATGGAGGCATGAAGAGGTTAAGTAACTTAGCGAGTGAATGGTGGAGGGAGGATTTGAACCTACATGTCTAGCTCTGCAGGGGCTGCAGATAGGAAAAAGTGCTTTTTAGAAGTAATGTAACATATAAATATAAAGGATAAACACCATCCTATTGCTTATTAAGTTTAGGTGGAAAAGGTAATTTGCAACAATTTGACTTGAAATTTGATACGCTTTTTAGGTTCTCTGGCAAAATAACTTTAGCTTTTTTGGGTTCGCTCCATAGTTAGAATTCCAAAATAAAGAATAAAGTATTACTTTCCTAAGAAGGATTTTGGAAATAACATTGAACTCAGTTTTCATTTCTTTCTTCTACAACTTCACAATCTTCCCAGGACTCCAAATCTAACTGGCTTCTTCCTCAAGTCTGAAAGAAACATGACCACAAGGAAGAAAGAGTTTTCTGGAACTCACACACGTGGCTTTTACATCTGAAGTCTATTTCCCAGTTACTGGGTACTATACATAAGAATAACTGGTATGTGTGTTGAGAGCAAAAATGTTAAAGCATTCCATTGATGAAAAAAAGAGAGAATAGGGATGCAATAGTAACCATTGTCCCACAAACTAGACTAAAATTAATTCTCTATTAGGAATGGAGGCCTACCCCATGCAAAGACAATTACAAAGTTACTAAAAGAAATAATTACAGCTTTCAAGAGTTAGCTAAGGGACCTAGCCAGAAAAACAAAAATCAGACTTTTGAAAGTTTTATAGACAGTGAGTTTCAAATCAAACAAATCTTTTTCTGTTTAATTTACTCTGGAAAAAATGAAAATGTCTGTTTCTGAGGGAGAGGGTATGTATTGTTGGCATCAGATATTGAAGATTTATTTGAAAAATTACATTACTTGAAATTTTGATCAGGAGGTTATCTGTTTAATGGTAGTATGATTCTATTCAAAATGATTCTCTATTATTATAATCCACAAATCTCTTTTTACTACTTTCAAAACTAAATAGAAAAGTCAGGGTCTTTTTAAGAAAACAAAATATTAATTTATATATTTTAATATTTCTATATAGGTATTTTTTTATTGATCGATTTTATTTTTTTAGAAACAAAGGAGAGAAACATCGATTCATTGTTCCAATTATTTATGCATTCATTGGTTGATTCTTTTATGTGCCCTGACCAGGGATTGAACTCACAACCTTGGCGTGTCAGGAGGACACTTTAGTCAACTGAGCTCCCCTGCCAAGGTCTCCATATAGGTATTTTTAATCTGAGTCTGCTGCTTTCCTCCATGTTGTCGCCAACATTCATTCTTCATTGTGCTTCATGTGGGGCTAGTTCCCTGACGTCCCAATCTCAGCAAAATGCCTTCCTTACTCTCTACTTTCCACCCCTAGGCTGTGCCATGCTTCTGATTCTGTAGGTGTGGTCATTCCGAGCGGGGCTCACATCAGTGGGAGTAGCTCAGATCTCAGAAGCCTGTTTTAGGCCGGGATCTGAATTAGAATTTTGGCATCTGAATCCGCGGTGGGGACAGAAAGTGGCTTGCTAGGCTCCAGACCACTCTTCGGGCCTGTGGCATCTCCCCTTGAGAGTTGAGAGTCGTGCTGTGACTGTGCGGGAATCTGAGGGAGGAGAGAAATGCGGTCTCCGTGTGTGAGTGCGGTGTTCATTAGGGCTGTTCCCGAATATTCCAGCTCTGCTTCCTTTGAGGCACGTGATGCACGGTGTGCGACTTGCTTCAGCCTGCGAAAGGTGGGTAGAAGTTAAGCCCTGGTGCAGCTCACCCCCTGCTCTTTTCCCTCTGGAACTGCAGCCCACAAGGTGCGCCTGGCGGTGGCTGCTCACTGGACTGGGTCAATGACAACCATGAGCAGTGCTGCCCCTGCTGTCCCTTGTTCTCACCTGCTGAGATGTAGGGGCTGTTTGTTTCTGCAGCATAATCTAGCCTATTCTAATTAAAAATAGGCAGCAAGCAAGCAAGAAAGAATTGCTGGGCACACTGTGGCTGAGAACGGCTAATAATTCTACAGATCTGTTTCTCTTTTTCCCTCGATGCATAATGAATTCACGTTTCCCAGCCTCCTGTTTCATCAGGTGAGGCCAAGTGACTCAATTCTGACCAATGAAATGTAGACGAAAGCTTTGTACTCCACTTCCAGTTCCCACCCATGGAAAGCCTCCTATGGGATCTCTCTTCTCCATCAGCCATGTGGAAATTAAGGTCTCTGAGACATCAAACTTTTCATTTAAAGGACTATATATATAGTAAATATTTTAGGCTTTCTGGGTCATTGGTCTCTATCACAACCACTCAACTATGCTGTTTTATAGGAAAGCAGTCATAGACACTGTAAAGGACATAGACAAATGAACATGGTTGTGTCTAATAAAACTTTATTTACAAAAATGGGTAGTGGGTTTGTGCTCTGAGTGCAGTAATATCTTGACTCCTTACCTAGAGGAGGGTAGACACCCAGGATGGAAGGGGCCTGAGTCTCTGAGTAACTCAGTGGTGTCCTCTTGCTGAACACCCACATTGAAATGTTTTCTTAATAAAAAAACAAACTAACAAAAAACCTATTGAGCTAAGCATAACTAATACACTATCTTAGTCCATATTCCAGGGGAAAAAAAAATCCAGAGGGATTAACAATCTAAACAAAGAAAACTATAAAAGACTAAAAGAAAATATGAGATTCATTCTAATACTAGTTAGAAATATCATGATTAAAACTCTAGAAACTATAACAGGAAAGATTAAACATATTTGACTTAAAAAAAACCCCCAAAACACCACCCGAGACATTTCCATACAGTGAAGTATATGATAAACAATGTTATTTAATGGAAGAAAATATATACAACATACATACATGACAGGAAGGGGTTAACATGCAAAATAACAAATAGCTTCTAGAAATGACCAAAGAGAGAAGCAGTCAAATAAGAAAATGAACACAGGATAGGAAGAGGTAATTCTCAAAAGAAAGAATATATGCTAATAAGCATACAAAACACGCTCAGCCTCACCAATGATCAGAGTGTAAATAAAAAGATAGCATTTTTTACTTATCAGATCGGGAAAAAATATGTTAATATCAACTATTTGTGAATGTGTATAAAAAATAACTTTCACACTGGACTGACTGGAGTAAGAATTGATAAACATTTCAGGAAAGCAATTTGCAGTATCTGTAAATATTTAGAATGCATATATACTCTGACCACCCATTTCCACTATAAGTCATCTATCCAACTGAAATACTAAGTGTGCCAAAATATATTTACATGTATGTCAATTGTAGTATTATTTGTAGGAGCCCCCCCCCCCCCAAAAAAATTGGACTACAGCGCAACAGTTATGAATAGAGAAATGGTTAAATACATTTGGTAAATATACACTGGAATAATAACAGCTGTTTAAAAGTGAGAGAGAGATGTACTTGTTGGCATGGAAGAGTGTTAATGATATATTTTTCAGGGATAAGAGCAAGTGAGAATAATATATACAGTGTGTGCTCTAAAAGGGGGTGGGATAGGAGGGCAGAAGTCTTTGTGTCTTGTGGGAATGTACACCACTGACACGGATATCCCTAGGGGTGAGGGACTTCCATTTTTAACTTTGCATACTTTTCCCCCCTTTTATATCATCTTTATTGTTATAATTTGAAAACAAAACAGAAAAGGACAGAAGTCAAGAGAGACGGAAAGAAAAGCCCATTGTGGACACTGGCCAGTGCCAGGGGCTGAGGAATGAATGGGCTGAGGAACAAAGACTGGCTGAAGACTTGCTGAGACACATCCAAAGGACTGAGTCACTGTCTCCGTGTTCCAATGGCAGCGGATGGAGTTGTTATGAACTGGAACCAGGGTTCTGCTTGGACATTTTCCAGAAAAGAAGAAGGCTTGGGGTGAGAAGAGAAAGGACAACCTTGCTGGCCTGAGGGCAAACATGTTGGAAACAAAAAAAAAACACAAACGAACGTCCTTTGGCTGAACTTGCTTCGTCTCTACAGGAACTAAATATCACTGCCTCCGATTGTTTTAGGTTACAACCTTCTCAGAATCTCGTGCCTGAAATGATCTGTACCTAATGGAAGTTGCTGTTGTTTTTTTTGGTTTGTTTTAAAGATTACATGTCACTGTGTGTTCTAGGAAGATAATTCCAGGTTCATTCAGCCTTACTTGTGCCAACAGGAAGACAAAAGGCAGTAGTAGGCGATCGTGCATTCAGGATGCGTGCGTTCAGCTGCTCTCTGGTGTGTATTAACATCTTCTGTTGATCACAAATCTGATTTCTAGTGAGATAGAACATTGTCTCGTGTGTTTATTAACCATTTATTTTAAGTAGTGCCATGTTGATCAGTTACTTACCAGAGAGCTTTGTTTTATCTGTTGGGTATAGCTTGTACTCTAAAATTCCCCATATTATTGTGTATTATTTACCTTACAAATGAAGGCCTCCTGTGTTGCTTTTGGCTACCACACTAGCGAGGATAAAGGAATCTTGTTCTGTACCCAAACTCACTGTTTTAAAAAACCTCAAGATTCCTCTGGGTCATAGTATGTGAGCAAGTCAAAGGCAGATCCAAGCACTTTTTTTCTCATTGGCTGTGCCCTGAGTGCTTTTGCCCAAGTTTTCCCATAGGTGGGCGTGGTCTTGCCTGGGATGGAAGCAGAGATGGGAAATATGCTTATGACAGTGAAATGAAGTATTTGTTTGTTTGGCCTGTCATAGTGAAGTATGGCAGGCTGAGTGGGTGGCTTCAGGGGGAATGTGTTGTATCACTGTCCTGGGGGCTAGACGTCCGAGACCTACGGGTCAGCAGGGTCGGCTCCTCCAGAGGGCTGTGAGGGGAGGGTCTGTCCCAGCCTCTCTCCTTGCTTTGCAGACGGCTGCCTTCTCCCTGCATCTCTTCACAGTGTCTTCCCTTTGCATGCATCTGTCTTCATGTCCAAATTCCTCCTTTTTATTTTTTTTATTTTTATTTTTTTTTGGATTCTTTTTTTTTTTAGCTTTATTATTTTTTTTAATTAAATCTTTATTGTTCAGATTATTACATTTGTTCCTTTTTTTTCCCCCCATAACTCCCCTCCTCCCAGTTCCCGCCCCACCCTCCGCCCTCACTCCCCACCCACTGTCCTCATCCATAGGTGCACGATTTTTGTCCAGTCTCTTCCCACATCTCCCACACCCCTTTCCCCCCCAAGAATAGTCAGTCCATTCCCTTTCTATGTCCCTGATTCTATTATAATCAACAGTTCATTCTGTTCATCAGATTATTTATTCACTTGATTCTTAGATTCACTTGTTGATAGATGCATATTTGTTGTTCATAATTTGTATCTTTACCTTTTTCTTCCTCTTCCTCTTCTTAAAGGATACCTTTCAGCATTTCATATAATCCTGGTTTGGTGGTGATGAACTCCTTTAGCTTTTCCTTATCTGTGAAGCTCTTTATCTGACCTTCAATTCTGAATGATAGCTTTGCTGGATAAAGTAATCTTGGTTGTAGGTTCTTGGTATTCATCACTCTGAATATTTCTTGCCACTCCCTTCTGGCCTGCAAAGTTTCTGTTGAGAAATCAGCTGACAGTCGTATGGGTATTCCCTTGTAGGTAACTGAGTTTCTTTCTCTTGCTGTTTTTAAGATTCTCTCTTTATCTTTTGCTCTTGGCACTTTAATTATGATGTGTCTTGGTGTGGTCCTCTTTGGATTCCTTTTGTTTGGGGTTCTCCGAGCTTCTTGGACCTGTAAGTCCATTTCTTTCACCAGGTGGGGGAAGTTTTCTGTCATTATTTCTTCAAATAGGTTTTCAATATCTTGCTCTCTCTCATCTTCTGGCACCCCTATAATTCTGATGTTGGTACGCTTGAAGCTGTCCCAGAGGCTCCTTACACTATCCTCGCATTTTTGGATTCTTTTTTCATTTTGCTTTTCCGGTTGGATGTTTTTTGCTTCCTCGCATTTCAAATCATTGACTTGATTCTTGCGCTCCTCTGGTCTGCTGTCGGGCGTCTGTATAATATTCGTTATTTCAGTCCGTGTGTGCTTAATTTCTAGTTGGTTCCCCAATATAAGATCGAGGGTCTTATTAGTTTTCGTGTAGATCTCATTAAGTTTATCGGCAGCTTCTAAACAGTTCTTGAGAGACCTTAAAAGTGTGGTTCTGAACTCTATTTCTTCCATTGACAATTTTGTCCTGTTTCTTTGTCTCCGCATTTTGTTATGCTTCCTTGGTGCACCCCCTAGTGGTCTTTGTTCGCAGTCTTATAGATAAATCTTGATTGTTGTAGCTAATTCCAGGGAGGGTTTGACCTCCAGGCCAAGTGGCTATGAGAATCAGCTGTGTCAGCAGTGAGAGAACTTCTGTCCTCTAGGGAGGTGCTAATCTAGCCTTTGCCTGAGGCTATCCGGCAAATGGTTCTGCGCTGGGCTTGGGCGGGGCGGGTCGCACAGGATCAACAGGGTGGGCCGGAGAGAGCAGTTATGGCGGCTCTCAGTCCTGTCCCCAGGGGCTCTGCCTCTCTGAGTCCCAGCACCCGCTGCAAAGCTCGGAGAGAAAGCTGCACTCGCTCTGACCGAAGCCAGACAGTCCCGCTTCTGCCGTTTGAGTCTGGGTCCCTAAAGACTCGCCCGGATCTGGTGCTCAGAGTCTGCGACTCCCTCCCGATTGAAAACAACAACCGCGCCCTCCGCCGCCAGCCCGCTCCGCGCACTCCGCACCTCAGAATTTGACTTCAGCACTGCGCCTCTGAGTGTCCGTATGCGTTTCTCTTTCTTCCTAGTTGTAGGACTTCCACTCAGCCAGCGTTCCTGTGGTTCTGGGTGATGTCCCTTCCGTTTTTTGGTTTCACTTTTGAAGTAGTTGTTCAAAGCAGCAAACTCCGGCGGTAACCTATGCCGCCATCTTGGTTCTCCCCAAATTCCTCCTTTTTATAAGGACACCAACCGCATTGGATTAGGGTCCACTCTAGCGAGCTCGTTTTACTGACCTTATCTTCACATAAGGCCACATTCTGAGGTACGGCGGTGTTAGGGCTCCATCATATTTTTTTGGCGGGGACACAATTCAACCATAATGACGAAGTTAATAATAATAAAAGTGGGGTTTGAGCCTGGGTCTCTGGCTGGCTATCCAGGATTTTTTTTATCAGACCTGCACTCCAGGGTGCCTTCCCTGACCCCTCTCCTATGTTCCTGTGATTCCTGAACGTTCCTGTCCCTGTCCTATAACCATGATTAGGTAATTGTGCACCTATCTCCCCGAGGAGACTTCTGCACTCCCTGTGAGCAGGGACAGTGCCCTTGGTTCTGATGCCTAGTACGGCGCCTGGCCCAGACAAGGGGGACGAATGGATGATGGACAACGATCCAAGGTTCATCTTCGAAAGGATGCCGGTCCACACTGCCATTTGCCTTCCAGATTGCACAACCAAATGGAAGACTCACCCCTGCGAACAAAATGACACGCACATCTGAAAACTGGAGCAATCCTTACCGGGTTGATTGTGGCACGTTGTGGGCAGCAGCTCCTCCATGGGAAGGTGGAGTCAGGAAAGTCCAACCAGGGAAAAACACCCTGGTATTCAGCTGCTTTAGAAACGAAGCAAGTTCAGCCAAAGGCTACTGTGCCCTACTTACAGGAATAACGAGCCTTAGATTTAGCGTCTAATTTAAAAAGTAGAGTTAGACAAAGTGGAGCTACATCTGTGGAGCTCGTTCTGTGGTTAATAAGTGGAGCTCATGAGAAGACCTGTGGGAGTTGTGCGTGTTTGAAACCGGGCGAAGACACGTCAGAAGGGCAACGTAATAAGAGTCTTCAAGTGGAAACGCAGGCATGTTGATGAGCTTTCCTGTCGCCGCTGGAGACAGAACAAGGGCAGTTTATGCTGCAGCATGCAAGGGCCGGCTGGCTGCGAAGGAAGGGTTTCCCAGTGGAATACCAAATATCGGGGCGGCTTGGATTCCAGGACAAGCCGTGGTCTTGCATCTTCTCTCAGTGAAATTAAAACTCCCAAACTCGATTGAGCCAAGCTCTTCCACTTACCAGCTACAAGGCCTTGGAAAAGTTGCATTATTTCAGGGAGGGGCTATTTCCTTACCCATAAAGGCTTAATTTTTACCTCAGCGGGTGACAGGAGATTGGAAGAGAAGCCTGAAGCACGGTTCCTGGTCCATTATATGCACTCCAAAAAGAGCATTAATAATGAAAATGATGGCAAATATTTCTTTATTACTTACTGTATGCCAGATACCATTCTAAGCACTTTATGTGCTATTTTATTTTGGTTTCATAGCATTCATTCAAGATAGAGGCTTTTATTTCCATTTCAAAGGTGACAAAACTGAGGCATAGAGGCAGTAAGTAACTTGAGGGCAAAGCTCTCACACAAACCCACATAGTCTGTCTCCAGAGCCTGTGCTTCTAGTCACTATATTAATAACCTCTACATGTTTCTAAACATTAACTCTTTAAAATAAAAGAAATTGGCATGTTCTTTAGAAATTCATAGTCTGGTGATTCTTAGCCTTTCATTATCCTATATAATAAAAGCCTAATATGCAAATCAACTGAACAGCAGAACAACCGGTCACTATGATGTGCACTGACCACCAGGGGGCAGACACTCAATGCAGGAGCTGCCCCCAGCCCACAAGCCCCAGGCCAGCTAAGGCGGGTGTCAGCGGGGGCCCCAATCCCCCCACTGGTTGCCTCACAGATCAGCCCTGATTGCCAGCCAGGCCTAGGGACCCTACCTGTGCACAAATTTCATGCACCAGGCCTCTAGTCTTTTATAGTTTTCCTTCCATGTTTTGAATGGTTTTATTTGCTAAAATACAGCAATAAGCAATAATTAATTCATTTTTCATTTTTCTTAAAGACATAAGTAGCAGCTCCCAATCAACATAAGGTAACAGCATGATCTGCATTGGAATGATTCTTGTCAAAGGCAAAGCAACTTGATAATGGCGGTGGCTCATGCAGCTTTATCACTGCAGTTTGCACCAGGTTTTCTGAAATATCTATAGCAATTAATTGGCCCTCTTCCTCCAAATATTAAGTTCACAGAAGTTAAAGGGGCTAATTAGCAGTTCTCAGAACATGTGGTCAGCTATTTTTCGGATATGTCTACTTAGGGTACAGAATGTATTTTCAAATTATCAAATGTTAAAAATGAATGTTTTAAGGTAGGAGTCAAAGTGTCAATTAACTGGACACAGGTGAGTGTGAAAGGGTTATCTGCAGCCAGAAGCTAAGGTGGATGGAGAGAGGAGGGCTTGGTGTTGGAATTGTACTGTGCGTGCGTTGTGCGTGTGTAGTGCGTGTGTGCGTGCATGCGTGTGCACAGAGGGCAATTGTCAGGGGGAAATAAAAAATTGTGTGCTAGTAAACCACCTTTTAGGGAAACAAGTTCCTGATTTGTAGCATCTGCCAATTTCCATGCTATAAGTACATTACCACGCCCAATTTCAAACTACCAACAGTTCAACAAGAGGTTCTATATTTGTATTTATTTTGTTTTTAATATATTTTTATATTTAACAATTGTCTCTTTCAAGCCAGAGTGAGTCTGCTCCAGCAAACTCTTGGCAATAAACCAACAAACTGTTTGCCTGCAGTCTCGGGGGAGAGCCTAGAGATCCTGTTAGTGAGAATGAGTGTCAGCCTGCACAGGGGAAGGGGACAGTAGTCAAGAAAACCTAATTTCTAAGATGAAGTCTTAAAACTGAAGACTTGTAGCCAGAAAAATGATTCTGAGCCAAGGAAGACACAGAGAAAAAAACATCTCAGAAGGAAGCCATCTAGTTACTAACCGGGAATGAGAGCCTTAGATGCAGGGGCATAGCCCAGAGATGATGGCTGATGAGAGGAGGAGAGGAAGGAGAAGGGGAAGATGCTGCCATTCACAGCGGGGAGCAGCTGGCCTCAGACCAGATGTGTTTCTCTCCCACATGATCATTCGAAACCCTTGCCCCTTGTGCAATACGCTCATCCTTCTCTCCCTAAGGACCTCCAAGCATGTTTGGCAATATTGGAAAGTACCATTCACCAGGAATTTATGGAGAAGTCTGAGCCTAGTGTCAGCATGGAAGGCCCGTTGGGGTGATCCAGTCATTTAAACCAGAATGTCGACACAGCATAGCAATAGAAACTGTGGAAGCAGGCAGTATTTGGAGACTCAGGTGGGTAATCAGTAGGCAGTTGGATTCCTAGAAGTCCATTAGCAGATATTAGGGTCAGAGAGATAAGGTGGGACACTGGTACAGGGGAAGAGGGAGGATAGAATGTGAATGGCAAACATTTCTAAGCTGAGCAGTTAGCTCAGAGACTGCTCGTCTTCTACCCCAAATCCACCATGTTCCCTTGGTCTCCAGATTTTTCCTTGAAAGACAGCAATGGTGACTGGTTTCAACAGACAATTTGGGCCACATGAACAACTTTGAAAATAGAAAAAGTGCTAAGGAAATTGTTCCAGAAAGAAAGCCAGAATCTTGGTCCCTGAACAAAGAAGAGCCATCATAGCAGTCATGGACTGGCTACCTCTGGATGTTTCTACATGAGAGAAAATTAAGCTTTTATCTTGCTGAAGCCACTGTTATTCCCTGTTTTGGTACCAACTGAAATTCTCGTCTGATATCACCAACTAACAAGCCAGGTGCTAAGGGATAGGAAACAGAGACGGGGATTTTGTTCCAAGAATTCTAGTACAAGGTGGGAGAAGAAGGAAGATGAAGCTAATAAGACTAGGACATAAGAGAAAAGCCAAACTAGCCACACTACTCTGAAAGAAAGAACAACTTAAATCCAAACCCCAAAGCCCCCCACCAAGCATTCCCTTTGCCACTGAGCCACAGGTAGGAAACAGACAGTCATTACACTAAAAAGTGAACAGCCCTGGGACTGAAGATTTCAGACATGTCAGTATGGTTCTCATCTGGAAAATCAATCACATTTGGCATCTTACAGTCTGGTGGTCAAACTCTCTAGGCTCCCCTTTATCTAGCATTACAAACCCCCATCATCTCAGGACTGGATTCTGGTACCTAAACATGGTAGGAGAGGAGGGGGTGTGAGGAAATGGAGATGGTGGGCATGGACCACTCTTTCCAGCGGCTTGAAGGAGAGAGATGGAGCTAGAAAGAAATAAGGGGCAGAGAGGCTTAAGTGATGGGGAAAAGGAACGATGAAGTGATGACTGCCATGAATTCTAATCAATATTAGGAAGGGAGCAAATAAGTGAAAGCTAGAAGTCTACATACACAAATGCCATTTTTTGATTGTTCCAGTGTGCTGGGAGTCTTGTCTGAGAAGGAATGATTCAAATGTCCAACTGCTTCTTTTCTGCTTCCTTTACAATAATGAACGTGCAAGGCAAGAATACGAACACATTGGTGTCTGGCTTCCTATCTACAGTGACATGCAAACTGCTCTCTCCAAAGTCACTGGAGACATCTTATTTGCCACATTCAGTTGACACTCTTCACACCCTATCTTCCATGCCCTCCTTGAATTATTGGACTCTGTCATCCTTTTGAGAACACTCTATTCCTCTGTGCTACCCTCTGACTTCTCATCCAAACCCCTGGATTGCCTCTTTTCAGTCTCACACTGGCGTGTCTTCCTTCTCCTGCCTCTTAAATGTTGGCACTCCCAGTGTCCTGTCCTTCCTCTACACAGCAGTCCCCCCTTATCCTCGGGAGACGTGTTTCAAGATCCCCCGTGGATGCCTGAAATCGCGGATAGTGCTGAACCCTATACTAGTATATACTATATTTTTTCCTATACATATAAACCTATAATAAAGTTAATTTACAGATTAGTCACAGTATGAGATTAACAACAATAACTAATAGTAAAATAGGACAATTATAACAATATATTGTAATGAAAGTTATGTAAATCTATTCTTTACTTAACCGATTTTTGAGGTGTCACAATAACTTTTTTATTTTTATAGTAAAGGAATCATTCAACATTATTCCTGTCTCCTGTCCCATTGGTTTCTCAGCTTATAAAGTTTGAGTTCTATAAGCCTGCTTTAATCCAGAGAGCTCCGGGGCCTTACCAAGTGCGAGAGGAATAATGGGAAGCAGGGTAGGTATGAACCAGGGGCAAATATGCCTAACTGATACCTCATTACAATCCTCATAACTCTGAACTGGCACATTAGGGAACCTCCAGTGTTATTGCATCAAGCATCTTTTCTGTGTGGATTTTGACTCTTGCAAGAGTGGAATATCTTCAACAGTATGTATGTGTCTGTGTATTTTTATAGGAGGCAGAAAGGGGATCGCTAATTACAGATCTTGTTTATTTCAGTTTAGTAGAGAGAAAAGGCCCATCTTCCCCTTTTGGAGTGGCCCACCAGAGCTTGATAAAAAATGTCTCAAATGTCTGGAGTGGCCTGTGAAGCCCTAAAGCCATTCTCAGGTCTGAGGTGACTCATGGGCATGCTCAGCCTGCTCAGTGCAGCCGAGAGGCATCTTACTGCTGGTATTGGGAAGTATCCTCTCTTTTTTAACCATTAAAAAGGTATCCACTTTTTAAATGAGACACAATTTATGATGGCATCCTAACTCTCTTTTCTCCAATTCCCCTTCTGGTAGTTTCTTCTCCTTTCTCAGTATCCAAGGCTCTTGGGCTTCAATTGCTCTTTCCCTTCCTCAAATCTAAACCTGCCCAGGATTGATGATTATATCTGAATGTACTAACAGGGATACTTGCCCACGAGGGGAGGAACAAGGCTTAACCCAAAAAACTTTATGTGTGGAATGTCAGGGCTCAAGGAGTCAATGGCTATCTTTGAGGGCCATGTTAGGCTTGGTAGTGGACATATGTAGATATATGTTGCTTCCAAGCATCCACTTTCTTTATCCCATTCTCCATAGCCTCCCAAGTTTTTGGGAAGTCATGTAGTTTCCTAAAAGCTGAGCCCACCTCTAACTTCAGGTATGGAACATGGACTAATAAGCTCTCACTGCCCCTGGCCCTTGAGATTGGTTCAAGAATGGGAATATGACATGAGTTGTTGATTCAATGAGAGTGAATCGTTAGACGTGTGCAGGAACCATCAGACGTTTCTTCGCCAAGCGCTGGATTAAAAAATTGTAAAGGCTGAAATTGCTGCCACCATGAGAAGAAAGCTTCTATTTGAAATCTGGAAATGAAGCCAACGTGGTAGATGGCAGAAGGGCTGGTCAACGAGAAAGTAAGTCCTCGGTGATGGAACTGAACTGCTAGATCAACTTCCCTTGACGCTTCAAGGCTGTTCAATTGTGTGAGGCAATGAGTTTCCTTTCCCTTTCATGCCTGTCACTTAACTGAAAGGAAGATGAGACTGGGTATTTGAAGGTTGGGAGGAACTGAGGTCTGTTCAGGTTTCTTCAGGCTTATGAGGATATAGCACAAAGCCTCAGAAAGTCCCTTGAAAATTGGTTCAAATTGAGCTTTCAAAACCCCAGTTTTTTAAATTGCCTCAGAAATTGGTATCTAACCCTATTCTAGTGCTCTACTATATTGGTGCATTAGCTGCTTTCTGCTCCAATTGCTACCAGTTACCTGGCTCGTCTATGGTCTCTCACGTTCAAATTTTGGTTTGGTCAGTCAGTTTCAATTCCAAAATCTCTTTCAGTCACTGGCAAACAGACAGACATGTGCATGGTCCCCTACAGCCTGGCAGATGCTAAGACGCAGTGATAAAAAGCATGGTGACGAGGGGTAAGGACACGTTCAGCAGCAGCCTGTGAGTGTGGATGTCACCCTGAGCTCTCTCAGAAAGGGGTCTCTTAGGCACCGTAGATGCTGTCCAACACAGTGTGCAATTGACTTGGTTACACTCAGATTTCAAACTCCGATTCTTAGATGGAGGTTTAAATCTCAGTTCAGCTCTTTTAACTTTATCTAGACTTGAGGGGTCTGGTCCAGATTTGTAGAGTTATTTGGAGCTCCGTCTATTGAAATGCTTTCTGGGATAATTATCTCATTTTCTTGCAGCTGGGCGCACTACTATTGAAGTTTGGGTGTGCCCAGAATAGACCCTGAATTAAGAACGTGAGTAAAATAGTTTATTTAGGAGATAATCTTTAGAAGCACAGGTAGGACAGGGGGAAATGAGACAGGGAAGGGCAGGAAGCCCAATAGAGGGTAGAGTACCAAGCATATTGCCACTGGACCCTTGGCCTTGACCTACTGGTAAACTCTGGAAGATAGTGTAGGACATACCTGGAAATTGTTGAACAAGGGGCTGAGGTAGCTATCCTCCAACTCCCGTCAGTTATTGGTTGACTGGTGCTCTCAGAAGCAGCTATCTGTCTGGCACTTTCAGCTGTTCTGTGTGCAGGTCAAGTAGATCCATTTGGCCTGAGAAATCCACGAGGCAAAGAGTTACAAGAGCTCCTGGTTAAAAGCCCCTGCGGCTCATTACGCGGCCCGTGCAGCCAGGCAGAGAGCAATTCAACCTTTCTTGTCTTTTTGTGCCATTGAGGTCCTCATTGGCTTGGATGACGGCCATCCACATCGGGGAGTTCTGTCCTGGTTCAATCCCTTGAGCTTTTCCTGTACTCTGCTCCCATCTTTGTAAACTGTTCCTCTGTGAATATACGCGCCTCAAATTACCCTAATATAAATTTGTTCCACTGGGACCCTGATGGGATAATGTGTTTTGAAACAGCAGCTAACTGGTTTTGAACTCTGTTACCCACCCAACTACAACCATACAACATATTCCCTGGGGAGGGCAAACCCCTTCTTAGCAGAGGAGAAGTTTTTTCCTGAGGACTGGCCATATCAAAAGCAGAAAGAACTGCCCTGGCTGGTTTGGCTCAATGGACAGAGCATCGACCTGCAGACTGAGGGGTCCTGAGTTTGATACCAGTCAATGGGCTCAACCCCCCAGTAGGGGGGCAGCTGATCAATGATTCTCTCTCATCATTGATGTTTCTCTCTCTCTCTCTCTCTCTCTCTCTCTCTCTCTCTTTCTCCCCCTTTTCCTTCCTCTCTGAAAAAAAATCTATTAAAAAAAGAAGAAGCAGAAAGAACTAAGCTAGGAACAATTCAGTTCCTTTCTCCAAGTTCATTAGTTATAGACACCACTTCTGTCTCCTTAAAGAAGAGGAGTGAAGTGGAATGAGGACAGTCTCCCCATTACTACCAAAGAGATGGACGTTATGGGCCAAGGAGGAGCTGCTTGGAGGAGGAGAGGATGGCCCCTACAACTCAGTGAACCTGAGCTCAGCAAAACCCGCTCACCTGATGCTTCACACTCCCAGAGCCGTGGGTCCCCATCGGAGGTTCACACCTGGTAACAGAAGTGGTGGTTGAAGTGGCCGTTTGCAAGCAGCTGAGATCAATTAGAATTACTCATGGTGTGTGACTAATAGTAAAATAACAAAGTTATTCCCACCACAAGACGGAGTGCTTGCAATCTGTATTCTTAAGATTGCTGTCATTTTAAAAATGTATTTCCTTTGAATGTCCTCAGCACTCACCAGCCTGTGAGCATGAAGAGGTTATGTTTCTTAATAATATTTGGCAAGATTTATATTCCTACCTGTACTGCTCCCAGATTTCAGCCCCATTCCCCATTGAAATCGCCCTGAGTTTTCTTCTCCCCCCCGTCCTCCCCTCCCTGACGTGGTGAGCAGGCATGGGCCATGGCATACTCAACCCCACGTTGGGCACCATATGTGCCGAGCCAGCTTAGCCAGGTTCGGTGAGCCTGAGAGGGGGTGGTGAAGGATGGAGAAAAGACAGACAAGAGAAAAAAGCTCAGTCTGGGTGGGATGCTGTCCTCTCTGATGGAAAGCTAGCAACAGCACCACAGCCTGAAAGCCCTGTCTTTATTTCATAGCCAGATTCCACGAGGCAACGTAAGGGCGTGGTCAAGATGTTTACCGCATTCTCATGGGTTTCGATCCTACTCAACTACATGCACCTGAACTCTATCAAGCCCACATCACTCAGCCACGTGGGACCATGTGTTAGGACCATAGGTTCAAGCTTACAACTATAGCCTTTGGCTATAATTGTGCTGGGAGGGCTCTGCCCTCCAAGCTGGAACTTGCAGGTGGCTGTGCCATGAGGGCTGTGCCCTCTCATTAGTCTGAGGCTTGAACCTGTGCAAACACTGTGGCTGCTCTCCACCCCACCCCGCCCCCTCTGTTTGGAGTCCCCAGGTGGTATCTCAAGGTGGCTCAGTTCTTAGGATCTTGCCTTTCTGAGGTTTGTGAGAAAAGCAGTTATTTGCTAACCCTTTGAGAAGGCAGCTTTTCAGGGCCTCCGCTGCTGGTGTCCTTGGTGATGGCGCCTTCAGACTGTGTCCTAAAGCCTCCAGGGGCCTGTGCCAACAAAGTCATGAGTGTCCTGGGCAGAAATGGGTTGGACGATCTCCCCAACTTGGTGATGCCCTTGTTCTCTGGATCTCAAATGGTACTACATGAACTGCAATTTCCCCCAGGTCCTGGGTGTCTTCGTCTGTTTGGGCTGCTGTCACAGAACACCATGGACTGGGGTGGCTTACAAACGACGGAAATTTATTTCTCACAGTTCTGGAGGCTGGAAGTCGAGCTCAAAGTGCAAGCAGATTTGGCGTCTGGTGAGAGTCTGCTTTCTGGTTCACAGAGGGCCATCTTTTTGCGGTGTTCTCACAGGGAAGAAGGGGTTAAGCTCTCTGGTCTCTTCTAATTCCATGACGGGGACTCCACCCTCATGACTGAAGCACCTTCCAAAGGCCCCACCTCCAACTGCCGTCACTTTGGGAGTTAGGCTTCAACATATGAATTTCGAAGGGAACACAAGCAGCTATTCCAGGCTGACCTCAGGTTTTTCTCTTCAGGTACCTTTCTGACCCCAGATTCGCTTGATTAGACAGGCTACTATGATATTTCCAGATCTGGGAAATTCCAAAACCTCAGTGGTCAAAAAACCAACATACTGTGTCTCTCCTCTTTGCCTCTTCTCCTCCCACTCCTTCTCTTGGAACACATACATTTCGCACTAAGGATGAATTTTTCAAATCTCCTATCTCAGTGACTATTCATTGCTAATCAGGATAAAAGAGGGTTTGTCTCTCCAATAATTTCTATTTCACAATAACATGCTAGGACAATTTCACTATACTTTAGAGCAGCGGTTCTCAACCTGTGGGTCGCAACCCCTTTGGAGGTCGAACGACCCTTTCTCAGGGGTCGCCTAAGACCATTGGAAAACACATATATAATTACATATTGTTTTTGTGATTAATCACTATGTTTTAATTATGTTCAATTTGTAACAATGAAATTGGGGGTCACCACAACATGAGGAACTGCATTAAAGGGTCGCGGCATTACAAATGGGTCTATTTATGTGCTATTTTTTTAATTGCTATTTTTGCTAAGGACTCATGAACAATCCAAAACTTGAATTAGAGGTAATCTAAACATGTTTTACTTTAATTTATGTCAATGAAGTCTCTTAGATACAAATGAAACTCATTTTTATAACACGCAATGAAGACCCTATCACACCTCATGCAAATCTGTTCTCAGACTTCTTAGAAAATAAGCTGAACAAAGAGGGACTAAGTAAAATGTAATTTTAATATTACACTAACATGACAGAATAGGAGGAATAGAAGGGTCAGATTGCTGAACACATTTTTAGTATCAAGGTGAGCGAGCCCAGAAGGTTTCATTTTAATTATCCACTAGAGATGATATTCTTAGGGAGTTCAAATAGTCATTATTCAACTTGAACTTAAAGTAGACATTGAAAAAATCCTGATGAACTCAGTAAAATCATCATATTTCTGCAAAATCCTTAAAATTCATTTACACTTTTCCTTTGTTTTACTATAAGCTTTTTGTCTATAATTAAATGAGAGAACCTAGCATACGAATTACCACATATGCACATAATTAATGTTAGTTTCCTTTCTTTCCCTGTTGTATAATAAACTTAAGGAGACATTACATTTCCAGTCACATATTTATGTAGGGTTTTTTTTTAAGCCATTTTTAAAACAGTGTGTAAATATGCTTAAAAATGAAATTAAAACTCCAGGGGAAATTAGAGCTATGTGAAGACAAAAAAATTTTAAGTGCTTAAAATATTTATTAGTATTATTATTTTAAATTGGTTTTGAGAGAGAGAGGAAGGGAGAGGGAGAGAGAGAGAGAGACATGCACGTCCCCTACCTGGGAATTGAACCAGCAACCTTTCAGTGCATAGATGATACCCAACCCACTGAGCCACACAGGTCAAGGCTTATGTGCTTAAAATATTACATAATCACATGCATAAATAGTAAGCTTCTTAACTTGATCATAGTTGCATGTATGTTGTTGATGCTTATATTTTTAACTACTATTTTCAGGCATTACAAATTCACACAGAATTCAATTCAGAGTAAAGCCAGGGGCCACAGATAATCAAGTCAAAAGGAATTCATATTTAAAATAAAATCAAAAGGGCTTCTTTAACAATGTTAGATCACTGGCAGAAATTCGAAACCTAAAGAATATTATTGAAATGACTGATCTTTTTGTTCTATTAAAGCCTTCAACTGATTGGATGAGGCCCATCTACACTATGGAGGACAATCTGCTTTACACAAAGTTTAGTGATCCAAAAGCACCCTCACAGAAACATCCAGAATAACATTGGACCACGTATCTGGGCACTGTGACCCAGCCATGGTGACACATAAATTGACCATCACCAGGGTCTTGGAGTCCAGAACTTGTTCAAGCCTATAGAGCCCATCATTAGTCACTGGGTTGTTTCTAAAATTCTGGGCTTCTGACCTTGAGTCCCCGTGAGAGATTTCCAGAGCACGAGAATTTGGTGATGTGTTTTTATAAATTCTAAGGTGAGGAACAGGAATGGAAAGGAGCTGGCTGGGAGTCAGAAATGTTAGCCATCATTCAGCAAATGCTGAAAGCGAGAATCAGGCCCCAAGTCGCCAGGAATCATGAAAAACCTCAATCCTGCCTAGATAACGTTATGTGTAACTATATAAAACCACAAAATGAGAAACAAACTCAAAATGAGAGAAAAGAAACTAAACCATCAGCATAACTGTAGAAACATCTGGAGAGACCCTCAGGTTTAGGCAGAGTGAGGGTTTCACTACAAAGTCCAGTGCAGATGTGATTACGCACCAGGTGGGGGGGAGAGGGTGAGGGCAGGCGGGCTGGCAGGCACTAGGCTCCGCGGGGAGGCTAGTGTGTTCCGGGAAGACTGACCTGTGCTGGGGCAGGTGTAGCGTTCAGACTTACAGAAAAGCTGAGAAAGCAGCATATCAAGTAGCAGGCAGCTCCTTCCCATCCAGGTGTCGTTCCCCACCCCTCCTCACCTTGGCAGCATTTTCTGCATCTCACTCAGCTCGTCCAAAGCAACACCCCATCACGAGGAGTGTGTGATCCATGGCAGAAATTCATATTCAAACCCCAGAAATCTGTGAATTAATGATTGTGGAGCTTCCTGCCACAGTGCTGGGCAGTAAATTCCCAAGCACTGCACAGCCTCTCCTCTACCCAGGGAAAATGAAGAATACAAATTGTATGCATATTTAAAGGACTCAGATAATCCCCAAACCTCATTTCAATGCAAAAGCTTTTAAAATTTCGACTTCCTGCCTCCCGAAACAGCTGTTCTTTTGGCCAATTCTTCCTCTAGCCTTTCTTTTGCAAACCCTGATGGAGGCAAACAGGCAAGCAAAAATGTGGGCCCTGCTTCTTACGCATTAAAAGTGTCCCTGAAAAGTTGTATATAAATTGTGCATTTTTTTTGCCGAAACCGGTTTGGCTCGGTGGATAGAGCGTCGGCCTGCGGACTGAAGGGTCCCAGGTTCAATTCCGGTCAAGGGCATGTACCTGGGTTGCGGGCACATCCCCGATGGGGGATGTGCAGGAGGCGGCTGGTCGATGTTTCTCTCTCATCGATGTTTCTGACTCTCTATCTCTCTCCCTTCCTCTCTGTAAAAAATCAATAAGTATATTTTTTAAAAATAGTGCATTTTAAATGCACCCTGAGTGAGGGAACTTTCAGTTAAAATCACTGTGAGGTAAAGGAGTCTTTTGATCTTATGGTTTTTGTGTTCTAGTTTAGCTGCCTCATAGATCTGAGTTTCACAAATAGTATTTGCCTAAAGTAGGCGGTAATGGAAAGGTGGGCAAGAAATACAAATTATGAAGGGCCTACTAAGTGCCAGGTAGCATGCTGGACACACCGCAGGGTACCCAGTGAGAACAAGGTGGACTGTCATCTCAGCTTCCCAATAAGTATCGGGTAGCTCAACACCAATGCCAAGGACAGGCACTGTGTGTCTAATGAAATGCAGACTCCAATATTCAGCCCAGTTATGGAACTGCAAACAGGCAACTGCTTAAGACAGACAATGAATCGCGTTTGGTTTCCCCGCCTGAACTGGAGAAGTGACTCTTTGTCCTGCCTTTCCCTCCTGCTAGGCAGATGCTGGCTTCCCCAAAGAGAAAGCGTTCTTTGTGAGCGGTGCCCTCGGCGTCCTTGGGTATTGGATGGCAGCTTCTGCAGGCAGATGCTGAGGAAATCTTTCTGAGACTATTTACATAGTAGTCATCTCTTGAGCACATGTTTATTTTTAGCGGTAAATTATCAGAGCTTGTGAGGCTGAAACCTCAGCTACTTTTTGCATATGTTTTCGGTAGCCAAATTCCAGACCAGGGCACTATAGACCAAATATCCGTGTCCAGACCTCATCCTCCCGTCGTGCCAGGTAACTGAAATTGATTAATGACTTACCCATTTAACAGTGGCCACCGAGGGCCCACGAAATGCTTGTTTTCAGATTATTCATAGCTGGAAGCCCATTTGTTCATCACTAGGAGGAATGAGCTGAAATATTTCTCTTTGTGGAGGTCGAGACCTTAGATCAGGGATCTCAGGTCAGAGTCAGAGCATCTGCAGGGTCAGAGCAAAGAAGGGCCAAGACCCAAGACCTGATGACGGGCTGCTCACATTGCTGACATGGGGTGAAGGCTGCCTTGGATATTTAGGATTCAAGATGCTGCTTTCGGCGACATCCTTGATACTGACGAGAGTGACAGATAGCTCCAAACCCTTCTGGAAGAGTCCTCGGAAACACAGTGAACTCATGCCCAAGAGAGCTGTGCGTGGGGCACAGCTGATGAAGAGCAGAGCATCTGCAGGCCCATGGCTTCGTGCCTCATTACCCTCAGAGATTTAAGGATGCAGCTCCACTAACTGCCAGGTTTAAGGGAATTATAAATTATGTTTTTTCTCTTTAAAGTCAGGATTCCTGGTTCTAAGCAACAGGTAGTCAATTGAGCTTCTTATACTTTCAATCTAATTTCTCCTACTGCTTCTTAAACGTTCAGGTACATCCAACAAACAAACACCCCCCTCCCAAATGGACACAGACAAAATGTTTTGCGTGTGTGTGTGTGTGTGTGTGTGTGTGTGTGTGTGTTATACAACTGAAAGTCTAAGAAATGTATCCAAGAGTTCAAATGATGTCATCAGGAGCCGCGACTCTCTCCATCTCTTGGCTTTATTCCAGCTGCAGTCTCTTTCCACATGGTGGGCGAGTTTCACATGGTCCATGGTTAGAAATCACAGTGGGAAAAAGAACTTCTGGTGTCCACATATAAATCTCCAAAAAGAATTCTGACTGGCTCTCCTTGAAGCACATGTACAACTCTGGACCAATCACAATGCCTTACGGGACACCATTGAATAATCTGAGGCGTCATGTGCCCACTCCTATGGCCAATGGAGGCAGGGCTGTGTGATTAATAGCTCTGCCAGGATCTAACCATGCACGGAAGGGGTAGATTTTCCAAGGGAGGGATGATGATAAATAAAAGGATCCACACTGCAACATATAAATGGTCCATAAAACACTTACGGTGTTAAACATAAGTAAGAGGTTAACAATGACTCCTCCTTTCCATTCATACTCTTCCTCTGTTACTCAGTGTGTTCCTTGATACTATGTGGAATGTATGGACTTGGGATGGGTCCAAATAAGTCCTGGGCTATGTACTAATCTACACCTGATAAACCTTAGGTTGTTGCTGCCTGGATTAAGACAAATTCTGTGAGAATAGCATGCCATCCAGTGATGCTTGGTAGACAAAGATAGAGAGAAACATAAGCTTTCTGGGAGGTAGCACGTGGCTTCATTTATCTTTGTTTCTGCTATAACACTGAGCACTTACTAGCACACAGAGGCTTTAAATCAATTTTGGTTGAATTGAATCAAGTAGGCCAAAATGTCATCTGGGGCTCAGTAGGAAAACAGCTACAAAAAATCTCCATCCTCTGAGATCTTCTAGTTCCCCTAAACTCTTTCATACCGGAAATTCCTTTTCCCCACCAAAAGGATTCCCTTCCTCTAATGACCTGGGAAGAGCCAGGCAGATGACATATGAGGTTAGCTAGTAGAATCTCTGAGGTTTTAAAGTTAGGCCTGGTTTAAAATTTTCCAGTGTTTAATAACATTTTCAATATGTTGGGTTGCCTCAGATAAATTATTTAATCGCTTGGATCCGTAGTTTCCCCTGGTATTACTATACTCAGTGAAAGAATAATATTAATTCCTACTCACAGATTGACATGAGGAATAACTGACATCGTATTTGAAAAACTTGACACCTAATAAATAGACAGATATTGGGGTTGCCGTTGAAAGCAGGGACCGGTACTGATACTGGGCAAGAAGCTGGAAGAAATGCCTGGGCTAGTAAAGGGCTGGAAGGGGAAGTTGAGGTTTCAGAAAACAAATTCATTCACTTAAGACTTGCTCACAACCATGTATTTGTACTATTGTGACTACAAAAGCTAAGATCATGGGTGGAAAAGAGGTGTCCATTGATCCTTTAGTTGCCTGCCCATCTTGCATCGTTGGGGTGCAGCCTCTACAGTTTGATCTCAGTATATTTTTTTTATCATCCTCTGGTGGCATCATAACAAAATTGAAGAAGTAGCTCTCAGAGTGAGACAACAATCATCCTGAGGGTAGATGCCAAAAATCTAGTCCCAGAGGTGAGGTGGTCACACCACTCAGTGGCATTGTTATTAAGCCCAAAGACATATTTATTTTTATTTTATATTTTAATATATTTTATTGATTTTTTACAGAGAGAAAGGGAGAGGGATAGAGGGTTAGGAACATCGATGAGAGAGAAACATCGATCAGCTGCCTCCTGCACACCCCCTTCTGGGGATGTGCCTGCAACCAAGGTACATGCCCTCGACCAAGGTACATGCCCTCGACGGGAATCGAACCTGGGACCCTTCAGTCTGCAGGCCAACGCCAAAGACATATTTATAAACTTCACTAAAATCTGAAAAATTCAGAGAAATAGCTTAGTATTTAACCTTTATTTTATAGTTACTAGGATATAAAAAGTCTCTCCAGAGATAGAACCCTCCACTCTCACCCCACGGCTTATGTTGAATTAAGTAGTATGATATTTGAGGAAGTTTTACATTTCTCCCAATGCAAATCTATTTAAAGGTCAGCTATGCGGAATTAAAAATAAAAGCCCAAAGTGGGCTTGCTGCTAAAGCTTTATATATCCCGTTTATAAAAGAACTGGTTAGCTTATTGCTGCATATTGATATTTGGTAGGCCTGTTGTTATATGTCCATTATTTCTGTGTTGTTCCTACTGGGAATATGGATCTTGTGGTGGTCAGTGTATCATCATTCATTTCTTTTCAACATGTTTTTTCTATCATTCATTTTTAACATGCGCTGTTATGTTCTGAACTTATAAAGAATTTAACTTTACACAGTTTCAAAAATATTTTTTACTGTGTTGTTAAAAAGAACAAAATCTAAAGTAATATGGAGAAACTCTCAGTTCCATATTAGGCCTCTATGGCACTGGGCACCAGGATTGGCCTGGGGCTGCTTCTGTGTGGCTGTCTTTTCTTCCTTCCCACAGGTTCAGGAGCTGCGTCTGGTTTCCTTTAGGGAAATAGAAAAGACATAACTGACAACCAAAGACATATATACATAACACATAGACACAGCAGTGTGGTGTTGGCCTGAGGAAAGGGGAGTTGGGGGAGGTGGAGGTGGGCCAAGGGGGGAAATAGAAACTCTAAGGGCAGTGAGATTATATAGCTTTTGCTAAATACTGTTTATGCCCTAAGAAAAGATTATGGAAAGATAGAAGTGATGAACCGGCAATTGAAAAGTGAGGTATGGAAAACAGAGGTCTTCCCTGGTAACTTACAAAGGGGCTCTCATTTCCCATAGCAGAGGGGCAGAGAAAGCTGAAGACTAACCCCAGACCCAAGAATTAATCAAGTGACCAAGCCCCAGAGAAGGTTAAACATCCAACCAAGACAGGTACGCTATGTCAAGGTCAGGCCCGATTTGGAGAAAAGTGGGGTCTCACTTTTGGGATAAAGACACCTGGATGAGTCACCCATTAAAATTTGAGTCACAAATTCCTGAACCCTTTGAGTTTTCTCAAATCACCCATTCCTCTCTATTAAGAACTAACACACTCCCCTGTCCTGAGACAATTTAGTGCCTCTCCCCCACATGAGAACATGTGCCTCCTCAGGATCTGTCCCTAACCCTCTCTCATGACCACTCAGCCTATAACTGGGGTGAAGTCATAATATTAACCAACTAGAGAACTTCAGGGGACTGATCGGGGAAACAATTAGACCATGCCCTAAAGGAGCTGCAAGAGCTAGCAAACATATACCAGTCTGAGCAAGGAGCATTTCCTGGGATGAGAGGAAGCCATTAAAAAGCTTAGTGAAATAAACATGAAGGTCCAACAAAAGATTATGGGTGAACTTGATAAAGGAGGTAGGAATGTGTGGGGGGCTGTTTCTTTTCCATGTCCCGCATGGAAAAGGAAACAGTCCATTTGCTGAGTGGAGGAGCTGGGGATTAAGAAATTAAAGAAAGACCAAGACGCAGAAATAGATTTTAAGCTGGGGCCAGGTGGGTGCCATCCTCTCTGATGGAGAGGCGGCCAAAAGCGGGCTGAGCCACACAGCAGGTTTATTTTAAAGGCCTAGATTTACATACCTAGTTCCGCCCCTGCCTGATTAACATGTCCAGCCTTAGTGGGGAAGAATGTTCCCAGGGCGTGGCTCTGCCTATGCTCTGAGTTCAGCTGACAAAAAATGCCTAGGTGCCTCCCAGGCGGCCCTCTACAGGAATGTAAGATTATATAGGGCAGACTTTATTGATTTGAGATCACTCTCCCAAGATACAGGAGTAACAGGATGGAAGGGACCTCTGGAGACAGTTCAAGCTTGTTATTAATGTGGCTCCCGGAAATGTGGGAAAAGTGATGGTCTATATAAAGTTGAAATGCCCAGACTGCCATGGCAGACAATGGAGGAAGCAATTAAAAAGCTTAGTGAAGTAAGCATGAAGGTCCAACAGAAGATTATGATGTTTCATGTGATGCCCAGAGGATATACTATCAACAGTGATAGGAACAGGGGATCAAACCCTGACTGGGAATCCAACTGTGACCTCCTGGTTCAACTCGATGCTCAACCACTGAGCCATGTCATCTGGGATCCACCACTGTGATTTTAAATCCTCCGTGTTGGAGATCATTCCTTTCATAGGGATAGCACCATACTGGTTACTTACTAGCTGCTCAGTAAGTAATAACTGGCCTTGGCATGGCAAATACACATTTTTATTATGTGGATTACATTCATAGAGAACATACCAAAAGCAAAGTACTGTGCTAAGTGTTGTGCAAGGTATAAAGATGGATCACAGAAAGATTAAGGAGCTTACAACACAATGGGAAAGACAAAAAGTATACCTAAATAATTACACCACAAAAGAGATGTGCAAATATATGCTGAGGGGAAAAAAGGAGAAATTAGTTCTAGCTTGAGGACTGACCAACGAGCTAGTATGCCAGGGTCTTGTTGGTTATGAGAATGAATCAACTGAGAACACTTATCTATTGAAGAGTCAGGGCAGAACTATCAGTATGTCAAGCCAATTTCCATGAAGAGAAATCAGTACAGATTTTCATGGAAAGCGGTTGGATTCTTTCCTCCCACATTTACTCAGTGTGATGTGGATATATATGCCCTGGAGAAGTGCACAGTTTTGGCTGGTGAGAAGGTAATGAGTTAGTTGTAAGTCATTATTACAAAGAAGCTATTACTCCAGAATGATACTCACTGAGGATTCCTCATCTGGATGCAAGGCACACACTGCCTGATTAAGGCTTGGGGAGAGTTGGTGCACCCTAATGTAGGAGAGGGAGGGGCGACTCAGATACAGTTTTAAGCTGAAATGTAAGACTGGTCGCAAAACAAAATGAACTCTGAGAGACAAAACAAAGCCGAGAAATCGGCTCTCAGGGGCTGACCCGTGAGCTCAACAACCAGCCAAGAGCTCCCTCTGTTTTCTCTTGGAGCGAACTCGTCTTCCTTTAGCTGTATGTCCCCAAAGGGTGGTCCAGCTCTTAGGTCTCTGGTGTGGCAGTTGAGGTCTGGGAATGGCAGACGGGATCCGCTCTAGGAGCTAACTGGCCCCCTTGCTCATCCTGCTCCCAGCCTGCTGCTGACTCTGCATTTGCTATCCATTCACTTCAACCCATGGGAAGGCTGGCCCTTTAGGGGCGATGCTCAAAGTAGGAAAACATCTGTAATGGGAATCCCTTAATGTCAGGCAGGCCCTTGGCCAAAGCGATGAATTCCTGGCTCCTTCTCAGGCAAAGAAGCAGAGACAATCTCACACTACCTTCTATCAGATGAAAGCATGGTTTTATTCATTTTAATCTTCATTGTTGAAAGTATTACGTATGTCCTCTTTCCCCTGAAAACATGGCTTTATTTCTAATTTTAAAAACCCAGCTGGAATGCTTCATTTTGTCAACTTGACTGGGCTATGGGGTGCCCAGAATGTTGACTAAGATACCAGTCTTGTGATTATATTGTTCATTTTGTTGAAATGTTCAGTATGACACAAATGATAGAGATACAAATGATAATCTGATTTATTCTCTTGACTACATTTTTTTGGGGAAAGTTATAGAGTCAGAGAGGATGACTTAGCTAAAGTAAAAAAAAAAAATTTGTGGTTTCACTGGAACTAGATAGTAAGACTCACAACTCACATGAATTTCTACTAGAACATTCCACCTCCTGAGAAACACTCACTTCATGTGGAAAACAGAACTGTTTGCTTTCTACATCATGGTGTGAGTCTGAAAGAGTTTCTAGTTGTTGTTTCAAGAATTTTTTGAGGCACATGAGGTAGGTTTCATTACTAAAATCTCACTAGATCTATCATCTGAGTTTTGTCAGTGATATGTTATTATGCAGACAATATATATGCCAGCAAGAGGTCCTATGGCTAGAGTGCCTGAATAAGCACCTGAATAAACACCACAGCTTCCATGTTACTCAATAGATCATCCAAAAAACTCAGTCTAGTACCCACAGGTAACTAAAGAGCCACTCACTTCTTTAATTGTGCTTCTGAAAGAACTTTTACCTTCTGGTCATTGTACGGTTTTATTTTATGATCTGGTTTACAGCCCTTAGAAACCTCCTGGGGGCCTCTCTTCCTCTCTAGCTTCCTCAAGCACCAAGTGTTGGAGAAAGTCATTCTTTCAACTCTTCCTCCTCACTTTCTCACCGGCACCCTTCTCCAAGGCCCAGCCCCCTTGGCCCTGGCCTTCAGTTCTCCTCTCTGCCTCCCCTCACATTTCTGGTCCTGTCAGCCAGGGGTAGGAGCCATGTGAGCTGTTGCCTCAAGCCCTTGGGCTGTTTCTTTCTTTTATAGAAATAGCTTCATTTTCTTGTGGGCTATCTTTCTTCCATCCATAGTTGCCTGCACAGTACCCTCGATTGCCCATTGGCAGAAAGCTGGCACATCTCTGAGAGTCAGCCAACCTCCATCCAAACTCTGATGTGTGTATGCCTGTCCTTTTCAATGACCCAAGACCCTTGTACCCCTCATCCTACAGACAGACGGTATTGGTATTGGGCCTTGACAGCCAGAGGGCTGAGATCAATGGGAAGAAAAGCCCTGAGCTGGTGCAGGTGGGACCTCTGTTGCACATGCTACAGGCTCATTTTATCTTCCAGAGCAATCTGTGGAAGGGCAGGCTATTCTCATTTACAGCCCATCAGACGTGGCATTTCTGTTACATGTTGGCGAGCGCTTCAGAGCAGTAGGGAGAGTTGTTCTGACTAATTGTAATTCTATTAATCACATCGAGTGTCCTGGGTATATTTTTCCTTTTTATGCCAAAAAAGTTGTCCATTTTCCAATACGACATTTTGTCCTTTTTTATACTAAAAAAGTCCATTTTCAGATATAAAATAAACATGTTTTCCCCCACTAAAAAATCATGCCCTTCATCTGTTACAAAGAAAATATTAAATTTATAAGCATACTTATACTGTAATCATTTCCTGTGGTTACTTTTCATTTTTATGCTAATATAACAAGAATTTATGTCATGCATTACTTTTTCATAATACATCTGTTCTGATAAATACAGGAAAAGAAAAAACACCCATAAATATGTCTTTTAATATCCTTATTAGCAAAACATTCTTTAATCTCTCTCTCTTTAGGGTTGCCAACACTCCTTTCTCTGGAAGAACAGTCCTTCATTCCAAGAGTATGTTCTTCCTGCTTTCATTGGTATTTCCATGTTGCTCCTTTTATGAAGATCTGGTGATAGTGAACAATAGGACTTGGTATTGTTGCTTTAATGTCTTACTTGACAAAATAAAAGCTGGTAACCGTCTCTTAGTTCCCCAACTTATCTTTGCCATATTACTGGTCCAGGAAACCCAACCGTCTGGGAACCAGGGCATGAGGCCATGCCACTCCTCTTTTTCTGTTGGTTCTCCAAGTGCTTCCTACCCATTCTCTGTGATTTAAAACAGACAACTAAAACAACAAAGACTTTGGAATGCAGCTCAGTAATAATTGTGTAAACATGGCTTTTCCTCCCAGGAGGGCTTCTGCAGTCATTAGCAATATGCACTTTCCCATGAAGGGAGGGAGAAGGGAGAGCTGGCCCAGGAGGAGTGAAACCAGAGCCACCCTTGCCTCCCCTCTCCTCCTGGATCCGAGGCCCAGAGGACTTGCTCCAGTGGTGGGGAGGAGAGAACCTCTCTGCCTTTTGCTACCCTTACAATCCCACCCAGAATCATATGCCCATCCTTTTTAAGGAGCATATACCCATATGAGTATACATGCTCATATATGTGTGTGGCAGGGGGAGCAGACTTATATGGATAGGGAACATCATTGTGATGAGAGTCCAGTTACATGTGAGAGTGAGAAGCTCCTCAGTCTATGCCTGCTCCGGTTCAAAGAAATAAGTTGCATCACCTTAATATAGTTCCCACGGACAAATTCTTAGAGCTGACAGGTTTTTCCCCCTCTACCAAGAATGACTGAGTTTTCCATTTGGATAAAGCTTCATGCGTTTCTCATCTGCCAGCTGAAAATTGCAAACAAGAAAATTCTGCTCACTGGAGCAGTTCCTGGAGGAGAGGAGTAGTTTCAGCTGATCCAAAGACTTTATAGTGCCTGGTGGCTTTTACTTTGAACTTTAAGAATCAAAGGTTTATTTGTGTAAAGGAATATGGCTGATGATTCTGTTCAGTTGTACACTCCTGACGATGGAAAAATGTGAGACAATAGAGAAAGATATTCTAATAGGCTCTCTTTTATAAGTAATAATTAATATTGCTACTTTTACTTCAGATGATCTTGTAGGAAATTTTACTTTAAAACTATAGTTGTTGATACACTTACATATCTGATATTGATTTAAATGAATTTTTATGTTCAACTAATATTTATTTTGTACCTCGTATGTGCCAGGCACAGTTCTAGGTGCTGGGCTTCAGCAACCAACAGAATCATTAAAGCTGTCGTGTAGTAATTCCCAGACTTAAACTAGCATCTCCTCTGATGTTGCCTGCCGGGAGCCGGTCCATCCTTGCTGTTTCAAGGGACCTGGCATATATGGCATACGGCTCTTAATATGTTTGCTCACCTTCTTGGCACTGTGTTTTAACCAAGGTCACCTCTCCGAGAAAGGTTGAATCCCCAGGTAGGGATTTTCCCCTGAAGTTAGGGAGGGAATAAAACCCCTCAACTAAGTGCCAGGCGGGTAATTAATCCCTTTAACTACGAACAATCATGCTTAAACTACATAATCTTTTCTCCCTGGAATGGAGATAAGAAACGCCCTAACCTTTGTAATAGAGATTGATAGGATTGAATCAACTGGTATAAATACAGTTGTAACAAGACAGAAACACTCAGAACTCAGAACACAGAATTTAGAACACAGAACTAGAGACAGAAGAACTTCGCTGGAGAGAGCATGCCGGAGGATCCTGGACAGGGACTGGCCTCGGAGCCTGGAGGTGGAGCCTGGCGAGAGAGCATGGCAGGGGATCCTGGACTGAACCTGACTGCGGAGTTTGGCAGGAGCGCCTGACTAGAACCTGGTGACTGGACCTGCCTGGAGAGCCTGGACAGAACCTGGCTGGAGATCCTAAGCAGAACCTCTCTGGAGATCGAGACCAGAACTTGGCTGGAGATCCTGGCTAGGCTGCTGATCAACTGAACGCTGTCTCCGTGTCATTCCTTCTTCGCCGACTCCGTCTACGCCTTTGGGGACCCCTGGACCCGCTGGGGTTGGATCCCGGCATCTGGTGCCTGAACAGGGACCCCTAGGTAAGCCCCACTCTCGGGATGGATAGGACTCCACCATAGGAAAAGGGTGGATAGTCTTCGCCGACTCCGTCCACACCTTTGGGAACCCCTGGAACAGGATTCCCGTAGGTAAGCCCCTCTCCCCCATTGTGAACCCCCACACTCGGGACGGATCAGACTCCACCGTAGGAAGAGGGTGGATAGTCTTCGCCGAATCCGTCCACACCTTTGGGAACCCCTGGAACAGGATTCCCTTAGGTAAGCCCCCCCCATTGAGAACCCCACACTCGGGACGGATAGGACTCCACCAGGGTGCTACAGACCCCCCTATAGAGGATAAGTAGGGTAAGAAGGTGGATAGTACAGAACTTAGATTGAGAAGATGTGCCATACTGAGTCCAAAGAAAGAAGACTCTGTATTGATTCTTAGATTGAGAAGATGTGCCATACTGAGTCCAAAGAAAGAAGACTCTGTATTGATCTTTAGATTAAGAAGATGTGCCATACTGAGTCTAAAGAAAAAAGACTCCGTATTGATCTTTTAACATATATGCTTATTAGCAGAGGAATTAAGGTTACTCCCAGTCAGACAGAACATTTTATACAAGAAATACGTCCATGCTTTTCTGAGGAAGGAAAGGTGCCGGAAAGGTAAATGTAGAGGCATGGGAGAAGGTAGGCCCAAGGAGCCTTATCCTTAACCCCACTGCAGCCTTTCCACCCCGGGAAAGTGCAGGATTGGCAAGCTCTCCCTGGGGTGATAGATCAGGACTCAGGTAATAGCAGAAAGCGCCAATCCTACTCTTAAAATGGATACAAGAGAGTGTTTCAGGTTTTTCTTTTTAATGCCTGCTTTTAAAAAATAAAAAAGGGGGAATTTGCCGGGAGCCGGTCCATCCTTGCTGTTTCAAGGGACCTGGCATATATGGCATACGGCTCTTAATATGTTTGCTCACCTTCTTGGCACTGTGTTTTAACCAAGGTCACCTCTCCGAGAAAGGTTGAATCCCCAGGTAGGGATTTTCCCCTGAAGTTAGGGAGGGAATAAAACCCCTCAACTAAGTGCCAGGCGGGTAATTAATCCCTTTAACTACGAACAATCATGCTTAAACTACATAATCTTTTCTCCCTGGAATGGAGATAAGAAACGCCCTAACCTTTGTAATAGAGATTGATAGGATTGAATCAACTGGTATAAATACAGTTGTAACAAGACAGAAACACTCAGAACTCAGAACACAGAATTTAGAACACAGAACTAGAGACAGAAGAACTTCGCTGGAGAGAGCATGCCGGAGGATCCTGGACAGGGACTGGCCTCGGAGCCTGGAGGTGGAGCCTGGCGAGAGAGCATGGCAGGGGATCCTGGACTGAACCTGACTGCGGAGTTTGGCAGGAGCGCCTGACTAGAACCTGGTGACTGGACCTGCCTGGAGAGCCTGGACAGAACCTGGCTGGAGATCCTAAGCAGAACCTCTCTGGAGATCGAGACCAGAACTTGGCTGGAGATCCTGGCTAGGCTGCTGATCAACTGAACGCTGTCTCCGTGTCATTCCTTCTTCGCCGACTCCGTCTACGCCTTTGGGGACCCCTGGACCCGCTGGGGCTGGACCCCGGCAGTTGCCTTTGAAGTAAAGTATTTGCATGGGGCAATATAATGTTATATGATGCAGAAATTGAAAGTTATCAACAGATACAGAATTGCTATTATTTTGTCCCCGAGTAAGTTATCCAGAATCCAGAGCCCAGAAATAAACCCAAGCCTATCCTGTCAACTAATGTTTGACCAGGGAGCCAAGCATACCCAATGGAGAAAAGACAGTCTCATCAATAAATGGCGCTGGGATCATTGGATATTCACATGTAAAAGAGGAAAACTCTATACCACTCAAAAAATTAACACAAAACAAATAAGATACTTAAATGTTAGACCTGAAACCATGAAACTCCTAGAAGAAAACATAGGAATAAAGCTCCTTGACATGGGTCTTGGCAGTGATTTTTTTGGATATGACACCTAAAACAAGCAACAAAATAAACACATAAACAAGTGGGACTACATCAAACTAGAAAGCTCCTGCCCAGCAGAGGAAACCACCAACAAAGTGAAAAGACAACCTACAGAATGGGGGAAATATTGGCAAACCACATATCTGATAAGTTGTTCACATCTACAATATATAAAGAACTCAGCACAATAAGGAAAAACCCCCACAAGTAACTCAATTAAAAAAAAAATAGGTAAAGGATCTGAGTCGACAGCTATCCACAGAAGATAGACAAAAGACTTACAGATAAAATAAAAATTGTTCAGTATCATTAGGGAAAGACACATTAAAGCCATGAGCTACCACCTCACACCCGTTCACATGGCCGTCATCAAAAAACAAGAGATAACAAACGCTGGCATGAATGTGATAAAAAACGAGCCCTATGCCTGGTTGGTGGGAATGTAAATTGGTGCAGCCACTGTGGAAAACTGTGGAGGAGCCTCACAACATTAAAAATAGAACTACCATATGACCCAGCATTTCCACTTCTGGGAATGTATCTAAAGGAAATGAAGTCACTATTTCTAAGAGATATCTGCATTCCCATGTTCATAGTAGCATTATTTACAATAGCCAAGACATGGAAAAGACCCTAAGTGTCCATGGATGGGTGAGTGGACAAAGAAGATGTGGTATATATGTACAACGGGATATTACTCAGCCTTTGAAAATGAGGAAGTCCTACCATTTGTGACAACATGAAGGACCTCGAAAGCACTGTGCTAAGTGAAATAAGTGAGACAGAGAACCACAAATACTGTATGATCTCACTGATATGTGGAATCTGAAACAACAACAACAACAGCAACAAAAACCAAAAACCAAACTCATAGAAAAAGGGATCAGACTTGTGGCTACCAGAGGTGGAGGGTGGGGGCAGGGGAAATGGCGGAAGGTGGTCAGAAGACTCAAACTTCCGGTTATAAGCTAAAGAGGTACCAGGGGTGTAATACACAGCCTGATGCCTGGAAAAAAACACTGATCTATGAGATACAGGATTTTTAAGAGAGTAAGTCCTAAAAGACCTCATCAGGAGGAGCATTTTCTTCCTTTTCCCCCCTTTCTTTTTATTGTATCCATAAGAGAAGATGCATATAGCTAATAACAATAAACCTATTGTGGAATCATGTCACAAAATACGTAAATCACACCATCACGCTGTATATCTTAAACTCTTTTTTGGGGGGAGGGTACATGCTCTTTCAGATTTTATTCTGTAAATATTTTTCTTACATGGCAAGGATCACATGCATATACATTTTTTAAAAGATCTTTCTGTTGAAAGCATTACATAGGTCCTCCTTCCCCTCCCCCTCCCCCCCATGAACCTCTTCCAACCTGCTCCCATTCTTCCTCCCCCACCCCAAGGCCCTCACCACCTTGTTGTCTATGTCCACGGGTATACAAAAATGCATACAAGTTCATTGGTTGATCTCTTCCCACCTACCCTCCCCTGCCTTCCCTCTGAGGCTCAACAGTGTGTTTATGCTTCTATGACTCTGGGTCTATTTTTGATCATCAGTTTATTTGGTTCATTAGATTCCACATATGAGTGAGATCATGTGATACTTATCTTTCTCTGGCTGGCCTATTTTGCTCAGCATAATACTCTCCAGGTCCATCCATGCTGTTGCAAATGGTAAGAGTTCTTTTTTTTTTTTATTGCTGCATGGTGTTCCATTGTGTAAATGTACCATCATGTATACCTTAAACTTATAAGGTAATACATGTCAATTATTTTTCAGTAAAACTGGGAAACAAAAGTTCCCCCAAAGGCAGAAGGATCACAATTAATGACAGGCGTGCAAAAGATGGAATCTCTCAAAATAAGTAATGCATGTAAATAGAAAATAATTTTTGAATTTCATAAATTCCTGTCTTTAAGACTTAAATGGCTGAAGAGTCAGGAAAAGAGCCTGGATTTCACCTGCCAGGCAACGACAAGGAAATCGTGATGAGAAAAGCCATGATTTCTTCCTGAAGACGGTGTGATTGTAAATTATCTAGATAATGGTCTCACTTAGAGAATAAAGGTGACCTGAGAGATAAGCTATAATACATGAAACTTATGAAATGCTGTTTACGTCTCTGGATTCTTCAACAAGGTAGAGAGATTTACCTTTAGCTGCAGCAAATCACCAACCCAGGGACCGTGAGCCTGTGGAGGTGCGTGGTTCTGACATCCAGCTGAACCACGTGGAGCGTTTCTCCTGTTGGATTCTGGGCAAGCAAATGATCAACGGGGAGCAACAGGAGGCTCGTTTAAGTGAATGACACTCTGGAATGTGATTTACACCTGGCTACAGCGGATTGATGACACATCTTTTTCTCTCTCTATATTAACCTGCTGTATTATTTGGCCACATAATGCCAGTTAAGGGCCTTTCTATTAAATTTCAGCCAGAAGCAAATTCGGCCTAGAGAGGCCTTTCTGCATAAACCTGGGTTTTTATAACAATTAATAATACTTGTCTAATCCAAAGGGGATCTGCTTATGAGCGATTAAAAAAAAATTAAGCCTCATAGTTACTTGTGAAGCTCCTTTTTTGAGTCTTCAAATTTAATTTAATAATAGCAATCCTTGTCCGTGTTCCATAGGCCAGACATTTCCCCAAATCCTTTACAGGCGTTCTCTCTCATTTAATCCTCCTCATAAAATCCTGTAACATAGGTACTCCTGTTTTATAGAATTCATTTAGAGTTTGGAGAGGCTGTGCAAATTGCCCAAACTCACCTACCTAGTAAGAGGAAGAGTCGGGACTTGAAACCAGTTTGAGCCCAAAGCTCACTCTTCTACTCCTGGACACCACACTGAAGCGACCAGAAGGTGAAATCGAATTCCAGGATCCTGAGCCAATTCCTGGTAACCGAGAGAAAATAATGGGAATATTTCCTCCCAGAGGAGTTTCCCACATCGCCTCTCCCATGCCACCCAGGGAGCATAATGATGCTATTGTGCCGGCAGTATGGATTTCTCGGTTGAGTAAACACTCACCTAGCCAGCTGGAACCCGCACCCAGCAGCTTCCTCGCAGAAATTAACACTCACTATTTATAACGTTAATTACCCTGTGCAGTACAGTTCTTTCACGAAAATGTATGATGTGTGCTCAAAAAAGCATTTTTTCCCTCACAATCTTGCTAATCAAAAGAGTTGGCAAGAGATCATAAGGACATCATAAGCCTTGCATAGAATGTAAGAAAAAGAAAAATACAATTGAGCAGAAAGAGGATGTGTTCATTTCAGAGATGTTTTTGCTTCCTAATGATCAGTCTTCCTTCAAGGCCAGATGGCCATGTTTCTGATGAGGATGGTGCTATATTCTGTTTCCAAGTGATGTTCAAGTTTCTCTCTGACTCCACAATAACATTGTGAGAAAGGAAAGAAACACACATATCATTGTAAAGTTTTGCATATCTGTGTGTGTAGAATGTCTTCTATAAGGGTAAAGATGTAAAAGTAAATCTAGAATTTCTGAGGCAAGACGTTTATAGAACTTAAATCTTTTAAAATAGAATTTTGAGTTTAGTAGTAAGACAATTAGATGCAGTAATGGGGAAAATTTGAATCTTTGTCTTTCAACTTATTCAAGATTCAAACGCCCTACATATTTATAGCTTACAGTTGGTATTTCTCTTTAAATTTCAAAAATACATAGATTTAGAGAATAATAAATTATTCAATAATCATTAGTAGGTCAGCACTTGCCTACATTGAATACATTTAAAAATTTTCAGCAAAGATACTTATTTCTAAAGTTTAAACCAGAAGATGTATATTGTTTTTTAAAAACTCATTTTTGGCTTATGGCTGTGCTCAGAGGTGTGTGTCCAAAGCTGGTGCCGATGATTCCTGGCCTCATTGGCACCTCATATGCATCGTTTCTAAAGTGATGAGCTATACCTAGTGAGTCACAACCCAGCAGTAAGCTGTGAAATAAACTAGCGATAAAAATAACAGATTAAATAGAATGGGGTTAAAGAGTGAAAAATACCTGTGCATCACACACCAGAGAGAAAAAAATAGTATTCATGTAACTGGTTTCACACACATGTGCAGTGTACGGGGTTAGGGTGTAAAGTTAGTTCTGTAGGTCACAGTCAAACAGTTTGAGAAATGCTGAGAGAGATGACTTCCCGGTGTCCTCCAACTGTGTGATACCCTTAATCGGTTTGTTGTGCAAATGACTTCGTGGCAGAGACTGCAAACCAATTGTCAATCAGAATGAAAGCTCTTCTTTATATCATAAGGTCGTGCTGTGTACCCAGCAACTATCCTTCCTAGCTCCTGGTCTAACAGGGCGGGCCCACGTGACTAGCTCCTGCCGATGGAGTGTAGCAGCGTGGTATGTGTGTGTCACTTCCCCACGGGCGTGGTTAAGGGGCCTGGGAGTGTTCTCACGCTCTTCTTCCTTTTCTGCAGGATCAATATAGACAAATATATTGACCTTGGGAATGCCGTGTTGAAGATGGTGGAGCCAGAAGATGGAAACAGCCTGGTGCTTTAAAAGCTGTCTGAAGTGCAGCCCTCGCCTTCCTGGGACACCTGTTTTGGTTTTCACATGAGGGAGAAGTAAATTTCTGTTGTGTTAGGGCCTTTATATTGTACATGTTGGGGGTCTGCTTGTCACAACAGAGCGCTACCCTCCCTGATCCAGCGATCCCCCGCAGCTGGAGGCACAGAATTACTGGTACAGTTCCATGCGCCTGGCACAGATGGAAGGGATGACAGAGCCTGTGTTCCACAGTTTTGACGTTTAATGCTTTTGACCCAAACTTTCTGGACTCCAATTAGTTTCCTCGCCTAACTGTCCAAAGGATGGATGATAGACAGAACAGCCCTCTTTGCTGCGACAGCCTCTTAATAGCAATTAGGGAGATAAAAGATAACATTTTATTTTCTAAAGGGAATCATAGTAGGCTTAGGGTTTTTAAAAAATATATTTTTTATTGATTTCAGAGAGGAAGAGAGAGATAGAAACATCAATGATGAGAGAGAATCATTGATGGGGACTGAGCCTGCAACTTGGGCATGAGCCCTGACCTGGAATTGAACAGGGACCTCCTGGTTCATAGCTCAACACTCAACCCCTGAGCCACACAGGCTAGGCGTAGGTTTAGTTTTAAAATAGCTCACTTTCAAAGTAATATTTTGTGTTTCTGGGATCCTTCACAGTTTAGAGATAATCTACATCACTTGATTCTGCCAACAAGAATGGATTGCTCCATTTTACAGATGAGAAAATAAAGGCTTTGTGAAATTGAGTCAAGTTTGTACCCAGAGTAGCAGATCCAGCACCTCAATGCCACAACTGTAAAGCTCTCATCCTTTTCTCGGCTGGGGTCGTGAGAGACTGGATTTTTTTGCAGCTGTATTTCCAGCGTCAACCTGGGATGTAATGAAGATCTACTGCCCTGGTTGGTCTCACACCCCTGTTGCCTTTGCTGCAGGAAGATGCCTCCATTTTTATTTTATTTTTTTCTCCCAGCAATGGAGCAGTGACAGCAGACCTGGGATCTGAGTCAATTAAGGTTGTGTTAGACAGTGAAGGATGGAGTGGTGCCCGTTCTGCTGAGTAAATAGAGTAATTTTGGGGCGTTTAATGAGATTTAAGCATTTTGCAAGGTTTTCCAGGGAATTCAAAACTCTCTTAGACTTACAGCATATGTTTTAAGCCAAATAATGACAACATACCAGTACTCAGCACTGTTAAGCATTAAATGAAATCAAAAGTATCCACTGCCGTTTTTGCATGTTTAAATATAGAACAGCGTAACACAGAACAAAATGCATCCATATTTTCTGGGGGGAAAGAGTTCTTATCAGTGAAGCATCCAATGAGACAGGCCTTGTGTTACTTGCTCTTCGTCGTAGTCTTGGTGCCACTTCTAGAGGAGGCTGCTGCGAAAACAGGAGCTTTTGATTTTACCGGCCGAGAGGACTTCTCCAGAAATCACACAAAGATTAAGGACAGCACCCACCTAACTATTTCAGAAATGATATTTTTGTAGCTGTGTGTAAATGAAACCATTTCCAAAGCAGAGGTCTCTGTAGGAAACCTCAGAGCAGCGTTTCCATGATTAAATGCGTGTATGAGCTAAAATGTTTCCTAGACCCAAGCCTGGCCTGTCTAGTTGTTTTTGGACGCAGTGAGATGCCAGGCTCTCGGGCAAAGCCTGCAGCGCTCTGCTGGGTCCCCGGCTGAGAGGCGCACAAGCCAGAGATGGGCCTCTTGGGAGGGAGCTGGAGCCGGGGCGGGGGGGGGGGGGGCCCGGCTTCCTTTTCGGCCACATCTGGCCGGGGGAGAACCGGGATAGTCAGTGGAGCCATCCTGGAGCGCATGGCCTGGAGCTCGGCTGAAACTTGCAGAGCTGGAGTTGGAGGTGGCCCGGCCGCAGGCAGAGTCAGAGGGTTGGGACGGACAGCCACAGCTCGGAGCTAGGGCACACGTGTACAACCGGGACATCTCTCTCACACGGGCTCCTAGGGAAACACGCCTTTCATTGCAGAGCTAATCTAGGTTCGTGACCAGCCCAAGACATGCCAACACCGAAAGCTCTGCTCTGAGTTTGGATGAACTCAACTGATGAAATGGTCTGCAAATCAGTGTGTGTGTGTGTGTGTGTGTGTGTGTGTGTGTGTGTTTGTGTGTGTGTGTGTGTGTGTGTGTGTGTGTGTGTACACACTAAAAGTTTCTTCCCAGCATTAGGGAAGGAGAGGAGCATTTTCTGATTTAATGACTTGAATGGCCACAACATTCCCATTTTGGAGACTGAGTCCACGCGGGCGGGGCATCCTGTGAGAGCCTCCTACTTGAATGGGGAATGAATTTAAAGAAATTGCCAATCCAATCAGCATAATGAATTGCCGTCACAGTGAATAATTAAAGCAGTGGACAAGACTGCGATGCTGAAACCATCTCATACACAGCCCCAGCACAAAAACCCTGAGGCCTGGGAGCCGCCTGCACCGGGAAAGGCTCTCAGCAGACAGTGTTTACAGAGCTCATTGCACATTCACTGTGATGATGAGAGAAATGGTTTTCCAGACACGCGATATCTACAGGAACAAAAGTGCCAGCATTCGCACTCCCCCCCCACCCCCCTGTATCAGGCTTTATAATTTTCTATAAATGTGAGCAGGAAAAAGTCTTAATAGTAACTTTGGGGGGGGGGGGAGAAAAAACATATCCCATTCAACAAGGATGCTGAATGTAAGGGCACTGTTTTGGATGTAACATGTGGTCTGGTTGCTTATATATTCTCAAAACACACCTGTGGAATGCCTCCTAGGTCAAAGGCAACATGGGCGGGGCTCACGGGATACAAACAGAAGCTTCCAAATTCCTGGCCTTTAAGAATTTACAAATTAGAAAGTGAAGCAAAAGAGACCACAGATACCTATAAAGTCAGGCACACTGTGAGGAGAGATATTAGACGGTACAGGCACAAGAACGGGGGGTGGGGTGCTGGGGTGGTGGGGTGGTGGGGATAATTCTGGGGATGAAGGCAGTTTTAAGAAGGAGGTCACATCTGCGGTGGCTTGGAGGATGAGTGGGACTTAGCTGGGGAACTGCAGGGAGGGGAGAAAGCATTCCCTACAGAGGGAGGAACAAGGGCATGGCAGGGAGAATGTGGGGTGCTTGGGGAACAGTGGGGAACATGCATGAATGGAATCTGCACACAGGCCTAGCAGAGAACAGGAACGATTATAAAATTCCTTTACAAGTATTGTACAGAGGGAGGGCGTTCCCATTTCCTCCAGGGAAATTGCATTCCTCACCTTGCACACCAGCTGCATTGAAGACATAATTGGTTGTTTTAAGTCCAATTATATTTAACTCAGTTGAAGGTAAGGCTTATGGATTTTGATATTACTGATGATGGGGTATGCATAATAAGGCCTTTGATAGAGGTTAAAACAATGGTACACAGTGCAATGGCCTGCCCCTGGGCCAGGAAACAAGCGAGAGATGACAGAAAATGAGAAATGAGCCAATTAAGTTACGCAAAAACATCATGCTTGCAGAGAGGCACACACACAAGACCAGTCTTCGGGGTTGTACTTCAAAGTCTAATTTTCCTTCCCCTTTAGCCAGAACGCTTACTTCATTAAGATTTCTTCTGAACCATTTAGTAATTGGATTACTCTCAGGAAAAAAAAAAAAAGGGAGAAAAATGAATCCAATGACTAATTTTAAGAAGGACTTGGAGGGACAGATTTGATTTAGAGTTTGTTATTTCTGATATCTGCGTTTCTCCATGAGGGGAGAGAGATTCTTGCGTCCTTCCATCCTCACAGGTAATATTATAGATTACATTCTACTTCCGGTAAATAAAGTTAGTGAATATAGAGCCAATCATAGGTAGCTAATGTGGAAGAAGAAAGGGATAGGACCTGATATTCTCAAGGGCTGTAAATAAATGTCTTAAGTTAAGAGATTTCGTCTCAAACAAAACTTTTTTTTAAAAGGCAGGGCATTTTAACAAGAGAAAGTAACCCTAGACCCATTGGTTCAAACTTTATACAAGACTCGGTTCTGTAAATATCACTTTCCCCATTTTTCCATCAAAACACCCAGTTTCCTTCATAGCACTTATCACGCCATTACTATCTTGCAATTTTTTTTGGTGTATTTTCTGTCTTGCCCAGGCAGAAAGAGGCTGGGATCATAGCTTTTTTGTTTGCAAATGTATGTCTTGCCGTTAGCACGGTGCCTGGAAAATATCATCATCATGATGGCTGTCTTCTCATGTAATAAACATTTATTGAGCAGGTAACTATATGTGCTTTGTACGTTCCCTCTTTGAATATGACACTGAAGGTGAGGGATACATGTTTGTTGAATAAATGAATGGGTTTTCTTGAAGAAATGTCATAGTATTTGAGCAAGTTACTTAAATGACTTAGGAAAGATTAATTGGATCTCACTTATTGCATAGAATTGGAGGTCTTGGAGAGATCTTAGGAAGGAAAGAAATACCAAATAAAATAGGAAAGGGTGGTTATGGTTCAGACCAAAAACTTTACCCGTTTTTAGCCATTCTTCTCAAAGTAGCCTTATCATTTATTTTCCTCATTATGAAGCTCAGGCAAGCCTTCCGAAGAGTTCATTCGATTCTAGAAGCGTTTCACTCGCCCCCATGCATGGGCGTCTTTCCCCCACTTTGCAGAAGGAAGATACTTAATGACAGGTAGCAAAATTTTAGGTTCTTCATAGTCACTCAATACAGTCACTGATGATGAGCTTAAAGCTGCCGCACAGAGAGAGCTAATTTTTTTATTGAACAAAATTTCAAATCAATATAATAAATTTCTTTCTTAAGAACCACATGGATTAAAAATGAAAGGGCAAATTAAAAGCTCACTATTGGGCTAACAGGGATCTCGGACCTCTGTTGTCTCCATCCACAGCACCTAATATCATGCCAGGCACATCAGCAAACTTGCTCATCATTGATTGTAAGTAAATTCTCTGAAGGGAATTATCTTGTCTCTTCTTCTTGAGTTATACTAGTACAATGTTAAAGGAATGACACATTTTTATAAAAACAATCCTATGTTTCCCTTAAATATAGCATTACCCTCTATAGATAATATAGATAATATAGATAACATGAAAACAAGCAAAAAATCATAGGAAACAGCAGTAGAATCAAGCATTTCATCTAAATCTCTTTGGTATTCTTAACCTATAGACTAATGCTTCTCTCCCCCTCCCCCTGACTTCTCTAATTTATCTTTACTGCAGAGTTAAGCTGATGGCATTCTAGAGTTCAAGATAAAGATCAGAAAATTAAGTTCCTCAGTTTATGACCCATCACCATCTGAATTTCTAGCAGTTGCTTCTAGTTTATCATAATTCTTTATTGGGTTTATGAGAGACTAGTTGTTAAACAAAAATATAAGAAACTGTCTGTCACTGGTAACAATGTACACACTTTTGTACATGATGCATTCATGCTCGCATTGTGAAATATTGCATTTACTCTGCATATGGATGATCTGAATATGTGAGCTATAAAGGGTATCTGTCTCTTATCTGAGTTTCTTCACTGAAGCTAGGGTGCTCTTTTAACCTACACATGTCACAATAGCAATCTCACGTTTAAAACTCTTCGAGGACACTCTTCAGGTGAAATTCAAAAGCAATCCAAAATTTAAAGTGCTAAGTTGTCTGGCAAACACCTAGGAACTAGGGGTAGAAGGGCAGGGAGGGAAGTAAATGTATTCTACTAGTAAAGGTCACGTTTTTCTGAGGCAGGAGAGACACAGAGAGAAAAGAGCCTAACAATGGGAAACAGGGCATCATATTGGTAAAATAGTATTTTTTTTTCAAATAGTAAAGGAGAAGTAAGTGAGTAATGACCAGAAGAGGGTAAAAGGACTAGAAATTTAATAGAACAGAAAAATATTGTGAACTTATCAGGGGAAAAATGGAATGAAAAGCAATCGTATCACATCAATAAAAACAGGAGAAAAAAAAGAAATGAAAATATAGGGTGTCCCCAAAAAATGTATGCACACTTTGAATAATTATTAATTTCAATGTTTCTTTCTTTTCAGATTTAATCCATTGGACTTTATGTACATTTTTTTGGGGGGGGGGATATCTGTATAAAATAAAGACAGAAGGAATGAAATCAATTACATTAGTAATGGTAGTACATGGGAGCAAACCTAATTCTTCCATAAAAGACAGAGACTATCAAATTAGAATTAAAAAACAAAACTCAATTTATACTGATTAAAAGAGAATCACTTAAAATGAAGAGAAAACCAAAGGAATAGAGGAAAGAGATGCCGGGCAATTGCAAAACCAAACCAAACCAAACCAACCCAACAAGCAAAAACCCCAGAAAAGGTAAAAAAAGAAATCAGAAGAATAATATTACTATTAGACAAACTGGAATTTAAGATTAAAAGTGCTAGGACAAAGAAGCAATGATAAAAAGCCTAATCTATGAAGAAGCTATAATACCTATAAACTCATATGCACCAAACAACCTATAAATAAATAAAGCAAAATCTACTGGGAAGGCAAGGAGAAGTTAATAAAAACTGTACTAGGCGATTTCAAAACATTTATTTATTTATTTATTTATTGCCCATCAGAGCTTTATTGATGGCAGATATCTCATACCAGTGTATCCAAAATAAATTTTAAAAGGTGAAAAAATACTTTTGTTCATTTCTTAAGTTTCTTTTAAACATTTAAGAGGAAGGAAGAGGGAGAGAGAGCTAGAAACACCAATGATGAGAGAGAATCATTGATGGGCTGCCTCCTGCATGCCCCCTACTGGGGATAGAACCCACAACCCAACGGGAATCTAACCTGGGACCCTTCAGTCTGCAGGCCGATGCTCTAAACACTAAGTCAAACCAGCTGGGGCTATTTCTTAAGTTTCTTATTCCTTAGTGTCCACATTAATAAATCTTAAAGTTCATGTGGGATATAATGACAACATGTGAGTGATATAATGTACACTACACTGATGGAAAAATTAATTAAATAGCAAAAACCTAACAATCTGGGAAATGCCACTCAAGCCTCTCTATTTCTGCGTTAGTGATCTGGACACAAGTCAAAACTTCTCTTTCAGAACCGAGATTCCTAAGACAAACCCTTCAACTGTTGCTTTCTTCTGCCCAAATTGGCTTTATCCTAACTTATCATCCATGGAAATCATGATCGCCTGTCAAATTTTATTTTAGAATCATATTCCTCAAGAAACTGTTCATTCACTTCTCTCTCCAGACAGAAATTGCCATTTTTTTCTCCTTGGAATTCCGATGAATATCTTATACAGATCCGAAAGCTTTTCTCTTGCTTATTGGTGAATGTCTCTCTCTCCTAGGAGACTGTATGTTCTTTGAGGACATTCACTGGATTACTGTTTTAATTTAATAATAAAGGCATTTCCACCCTATTAGGGACTTCACTGACTTTCTTCACTTTAACCTTGATCCTCCTCTAGTCAAGGCACCAAACATGGGCCTACCACAGCCAAGGGGCGGTAAAGAGCACCTGGGAAAAACAATTTAACCTACCATAGTATAACACAAATGAAGTAGACATGTTTGTCATGGTATGTGCTGTCTGAGAGGGTTGAGACTGTCCTCAAAGGCATCAGAGAGCTCCTGAAAGTTTCTCTGTTCCGTGAGGGTCATGCAAACGGCGAACAGCAGGCGTGTAATACCTGGATGGAGAGGAAACAGAGAGTGTGGATTGAAGACGGGACTTGACTGAGTAATGCCAAGTGGAGAGGTGGCCATGAGAACCCAAGCACCTGATTAGTCACCTTGGCAGATCCCAGCACAGGCAGAGTGGCTGCCAATCAAATCCCTCCTCCTCTTCCCACTACTACTTACTTTAAAAAAATGTATTTTTATTAATTCCAGAGAGGAAGGGAGAGGGAGAGAGAGAGATAGAAACATCAATGATGAGAGAGAATCATTGATGGGCTGCCTCCTGCACACCTCCTGCACACTGGGGGTCAAGCCCACAACCCAGGCATGTGTCCTGACTGGGAATTGAACCGTGACCTCCTACTTCATAGGTTGATGCTCAACCACTGACACACGCCAGCCAGCCCCACTATTACTTCTATGTTAACCCACAGAACTCAGCACCCCATAACCTGGAGAAAAAAAGGAGGGAAAGGAAAAATCTGAAAGTGGACCTTGAAACACCTGATTTTTATTTGGAAATGACTAAATTAAGGACTAGGCATTAGGCAGACAAAGCTGATTCCAGTTAGTAAATAAACTTATATTTGTGCTCATTGGAGTTAATGACTTGAAAATATCACACCTGCACACACATTTATATCCCTTATCCCTGGCATAGTAAAATGACTGTTTATTTGAATCAAGGATCAAATAAAAATCGAATAATTAATATCTAAAGTTTCTTATTTGTTACTGGACTTTGGGTAAATCATTTCTCATTTCAGGCTTCAAAGATTTGCTTTTATTTATTTTTTTGCTTTTCACTTTAAAGAGACAGTTATGTTTCATTTAGATGTTTGATGTGGTTGAGATGTGGCAATTTTAAAACTAACGCATGTCAAAGAGAGGCCACACACGAAGGTTTACTTCTCAGTGAAAGCCAGGTCTGTTGATGACTGTCTGGACTCTGTTCTCAAGACTGATTCTTTGGTTTCATGTCAGAGCCTTCACACCTTGGAACCCATTTTTTTCTTCTCTATGAAATTCAGATTGAAGTAAAATAAAAATAGTAAAAGAAGGTTCTACCACATCTTCAAAGACTTGGTTACACACACAAGCAACACAAACACTCACTTATCTTTGAAGTTGAACTAAATTTTTTAATTCTCTGATGATTAATGAGGTTAAACACCATTTCATATGTTTATTGGCCATTTGGACATCTTTGTAAAGTGTCAAATCAATAGCCAGTTTTCCTATTGAGTTTTCTTTTTAAAAAATTTTTCTCTTTTAAATGTTCTAGATTCAAGTCCTTTGTCTTAATAATATTACCTTCCACTTTTTTGTGGAAGGGGGTACATTTTCATTGCATGGGTGGTATCTTACATTTATAAAAAGAAATTCTGAATTTTACTATAGTCTAATTTACACATCTTTCTTTTATGCTCAGCACTACTTTTGTGTCCTGTTTAAGAAATGTTGCCTACTCCAAGGACACAAAGACCTTCTCCCATGTTTTTGTACTCTCTTCTGAAGGTTAGTTTTCAAATACTTAATTTTCCACACGGTTCTGCTCTCACCTTTTCTTTTTTCTTGTCCTCTTGCGGCACAGAAAAGATTACTCTGCTACGTTTCCAGTTTTATATCCTGGGATCTGTGTCTGCTCTACATCATCACTGTCGTTAAATATTGAATCTGTGCGCAGCGCATCCCCCAAGAGCGACATCCGAGTTTAAATCCTGGAGGTGTGAAAAAGGAGTGTTTGAGAAAAACCCTCAAATTCTTAGCGATTCTCCTCCCTCCTAGTTTGCTGAGATTTTTATGTGTTTTCATAGTTTATTGCCCATGCAGAATGCCTATCCGAATCCAAACCCCGCAAAACCTGACTGAGCTGAAGCTGTGTTTTCCTTAAGGTAACAGAGGAAGTGAAAGGGCACTAACTCCAACCCGGGAAACCAGGCTGCAGGCCAATGTTAGCTCTGAGCTTGCCTTTCCTCGTAACCATCCGAAACAAAAAAATAATGATTGATTTCAAGGGCTTAAAGTGTCATCTCCACTTCGACTTGATGGTTTTAGATGTAAGCTACATCTCAGTTTTATACTTGGGAGAAAATCTTAGGAATGTTGGTCTCTGGGATGAAACCTTATAGGGGACAAAAATAATGGGTTCCTCTTGTGGAATTCTTCCAGAATTTTATTTTGTTTCATCAATTTGACAAAATATGTTTTTTCAGAAAAAATGAAGCCATTATTTAAGCATCACCTGGAAGCTGCTGTAAAGTTAATGAACACATTTATGCTCCATGCCAAAATTCACGTTCTCTGCAAAATGGAAACCACTAGCAAATGACTGCAAAGCGGACTGTCCCTGGCATTGAGCTTGGGGACACCTGAACATCAAGGCCAGTGCGTGGATGGCGTCACTCTCTCATTCTGGTCTGTCATTCTGGCAGCCAGACTGTAGTTCCACAAATGGTGTCATAGCTCCAGGGCACTAAATAGCCATAACTGTGAAATACACCTACTTAAAGGAAAACACAACTAATGCCTTCTTTCAACTTCAACTTTCTGCTTATGAATAGAATTTTGTTGAGGTCTAGGAATAGGAAATGCCAGCTTCTCTTTTCAGATTTAATATGTCACTTCTGTCCATCAGTTATTTATCCCCTGCACATTGAGCTCCTAGTTTGTGTCAGGAACTATGTTAGGTGTTGAGAATATTAAGATGAATAAGTGATGGTCTCTGGATTTTATAGGGGGAGGGACAGATAAGTAAAGAACAACTGTAGTATATGGTGCTAAGTGCTATGGAGAGGAATGACAGGGTATAAGTCAATACACACAATGCAATATGCAGGTGAAGTGTTATAGAATTGTACACCTGAAACCTGTATACTTTTATTAACACATATCACTCAAATAAATTCAATAAAAATGATAATAGAAAATAAGTATAAGTGCACTAAGTCTTCTGAGATCCAACATCAAAACCATCTATATATAAAAAAGGCTAATATGCAAAGTGTCCACTCCAGAGTTTGACCGGGAGACTGGGAGTTCGATTGCTCACTATGACGTGGGCGGACCACCAGGAGACAGTGTGGAACAGAGGAAGGCCCTGGCCAGCAGCCAGCAGTTGGCAGCCAGGGAAGGGAGGCCCCGGCCAGCAGCCGGAAGGCCCCAATTGGTCCTGATCGCCGGCCAGGCCCAGGGACCCTACCTGTGCACGAATTTTGTGTACCAGGCCTCTAGTTAATGATAAGTAGAAATAAAAAATCTTGGATATATATTTTACCAGTTTAGGGGAACTAGCATGAAATCATTTTGTTTCCAAGATCTTTATAGTGATTGGAAAGGTTTTGAAAACTGGGAAGGCTTTATGTGTAGTTTTTAATTCAGTGGTTCTCAACCTGTGGGTCGCGACTCCTTTGGCGGTCGAACGACCCTTTCACAGGGGTCGCCTAAGACCATCCTGCATATCAGATATTTACATTACAATTCATAACAGTAGCAACATTACAGTTATGAAGTAGCAACGAAAATAATTTTATGATTGGGTCACAACATGAGGAACTGTATTTAAAGGGCCAGAAGGTTGAGAACCACTGTTTTAATTGAAGTGATTTCAACCCTCTGATGCAATATAGATATTTTGGAAGCTGCTATATGTAATATTTTTTCCATAACCAGATGCAATAATTTGGTAAACACAGAGGTGGAAGAGATCACTAATTTTCCTTTTCCCCTAGTAACCTATGTTTATTATGCCAATTTTAAGTACCATGTGATCTAATGGATATAAGGCTTATATTTTCCACATCACTAGACATCACAAACATGACAGCTCTTATACTGTCATTATACATCAAGGTTGGTACTTGATTATACATATATACAGAAATTATTTACACATGTTAACCTCGCTACTTCCTCCTTTCAAACCAACCTAATTTTACCATGAAAGCAGCTTTTTAATAAATGGTATAAGAAATACAGCAAGGCACCCTTTAAAAAAAAAAACGTTTTCTCATTACCACCTCAAGAAACATACAAATAAGCATGTTGTACATAATTTAATAGAACGTCACCAGTTTATAATATACAACACCCTATAGTTGTTTCTTAAAGTGCGGCATAGATATTTTTTTAAATAAAATGTTGCTTTAAAAAGTTGCTTAATTTGTAAAGAAAAACCCGTGCTTCTTCTCTGTGCTCAAATCAAATCAAATGTTGCCCTTTTAGGTAAAAGTCGTTTAATACACACGGGAATCCTACCATGACAAAAAATCCATACTGAAACATAAAATTGGTCAAGTGCTGGCAGGGGCTCATCCCAGGCAGGTGAATTTCATGGCCATCAATTTGCGGAGCTGCAGAACCTTGAAGAGCAGATGGGAGGAGGCGCACAGAAAGTCTTGCTGGAGAGGTGGGGCTGGTAGAGGTAGCGTGGACAGGAACCCACAGGACAAGCCACTTTGGGAACCTCAGAGACCGTCCCCTACGGAGAACCAGTGCTCACACCCAGATCACAGACCACGTGGACAACCCGCGCTCGCGCTCGGAGAGAAGAGTCCCCTGGGGAGAGGTGAGTGTAACAAAGGGCAGTGGCAGTGGCGTGAGGGAGCAGAGGCCAGCCCAGAAGGGAGTATGCGGCCACCCCTAAGTCACAGCCAGGCTTATCGACAAGGACCAAAAAGTGACCAAAAAAAAAGGTTTCAGTAATGTCTGTTTCATTTGTAAAACCCAGAACTTGGAGGATCCATTCAAAACTGTAGTTTTGGAACTACCTCCTAATGCTCTGAAATAAAAGGAAACGTGAAATATAAAGTGATTTTAATGCCCCCCCCCAAAAAAAAACAACCACAAAAAAACCCATGCAAAAAAATGGGCATGCCATTCAGAGACGCTTCTCAAAGGAGGTGATATATCAGCTGCCAACTGGTGGGTGAGTTTGATTTTGTTCATCAAAGGCTAGAGTAACTTAAGGAAAGGGAATGCGTGAGAAGAGTCAGTCCCTCATCAATAGCATGCAAATAGCAGTCAGGAGGACCCTTGTCGGAATGCTGGAGAGGGAAGCTACAAAGATAGGAGAGGGAGAAGTCCTGAGCGGTGGGTGCTCAGACTTAAGGATTTGAACTTTCAAAAACAAAGTGAAGACAGTGTCCAATGCTATGGAGTCGAACAGCAGAGGAGAACAGAAAAATCTGATTGGATTTGTCAGTGCTGAGGTCACTGGAGAGTAAATCAAGATCATTTCAGTTGGGTAATGGATGATAGTAATGGATCGCGGTGGGTGAGAGTCCATGGGAAGTGCGGAGACTGACAGATGTCTCCTGAAACCTTGGCTGGAGGAGGAGGAAGCAAAGGAGGTGTGATTGACTTGTTTTGTTTTTTTAAATTTTACATTTTGACAGGATTTTGGACTTTAGAGAATTTCCAATAATGCAAGTAATTCCTATATACCTCTTATCTGTATTTCCTAAATGTTAATATTTTATCACATTTTCCGCACTTGCTTCTCTCTCCAACAGCCTCCTTCTCCCACCATTATTTTTTTCCTGAACTGGTTGGGCGCAAGTCACAGATATGATGCTGCCTTACCTTCACATTTCAGTGTATTTCCTGAAAAACAAAGATATTCTCTTCTATGACCGTAACACAGTGATCAAATCAGAAAATTAATGCTGATACAGCACTATGTCTACAGATCTTCTCTAGATTTCACCAGTTGTTCCAGTAATGTCCTTTATTACAAAAGAACATCCCAGACCAGGTGTCGAGTTCAATTGTCCTATCAGCTAGTCTCCTTTAGTCTCGATAGGTCCGTCTTTGTTCATTCATACTTCATGAAGTATTAGCATACTAGAAGAGAACAGGCCAAGTATTTTGTAGGATATCCCTTGATTTTGGTTAGTCTGATGTTCCCTCCTGATTACGTTCTGGCAATACATTTATGACAGGAATACTACAGAAGTGATGTGTCTCTCTTAAGCATCATATCAGGAGGCACATGATGTTGATTTGTCCCAGTGCTAGTCATTAAAATTTTTTTTATAGATTTTAAAGAGAGAGAGGAAGGGAAAGAGAGAAATATCGATTTGTTTGCCACATTTCTTTATGCTTTCATTGGTTGATTCCTGTATGTGCTCTGACTGGGGATCGAACCTGCAACCTTGGTGTATTGGGACGGCGCTCTAACCAACTGAGCCATCTGGTCAGGGGCCCAGTGCTAGTCATACACATAATTTGGTCAATGTGATAGTATTTGCTAGATTTCACCACTGTAAGTGTACTATTTTTCTCATTGCAACTAATAAGAATCTTATGGGAGGTATTTTGAGACTATGTAAATGGCCCACTTCTCTTCAAATTTTCACCCCTAGCTATTGCATCTGTTGATGATTCTTGCCTGACTCCCTTAGCATTACACTAGTTGCAAAATAGTAATTTTTTAAATCCATTATTCTTTCTATATTTATTCATTTGCTTCACAGTATAAGGAAGAGCTTTCCCTCCTCCACTTATTTAATTGTTTCTTCATTCATGTCATTGTGAACTCACGGATTCTTATGCATTCAAAGAGTTAAAATCATTTACTATGGGTAGTTTTTAAAGGTACTTGAGCACTTTTACAGGCAGGGGAAAAGCCAGGTGGGCTACAGAAGAAAGAGTACATGATTGATGCAGCAAAGCAACTCACTCACCTTTATTCTGCATCTCTGTTCAACTCTGACTGGTCTAGTTGCTAAGGGTGCAAGGACCAGTAAAATAGGGCCACATCCCGAAGGGAGTTCATATATTGGAAGAGGGGGAGAGTGGAGGGACAGTCCACTGGGAAAGGGGACAGAATCACTTACCAGTGTGATTTGCAAGAGCTGAGATATGACAGCAGAGCTGTGGGTAGCATTGAAGGGAGAATGATTCGTTTTGGTGGGTTGGTAATGATTTCCAAAGAAATGACCTCTGAGACAGATCCAGGAGCTGGATGGAGGGGCAGGGAAAGGATAATAGAAAAGAGTAGGAAAAACCTTCCAGACAGAAGTGAAAGCCATGAACATATGGAAATTGCTTATTAATTTCCCTGGAAATTTGGAAAAATAAAAGGCTTTCAGTGAGTTGACATCAAGGCCATGTGGTCGCCTGAGGCTTAGGCTGCCTTTGCTCAGTCCTGGGATTGAGAGAGAGTGTGGACACGGCAGTTCAGAAAAGAGTTTGGTTTTTAAGGGAAATCCCTCCCTGACCAGGCCTCTGAGAAAGACACCTTCCCACCCACCACCATGGTTACCACAATCACCAAAACAAACGAACCACTTGAAGGAGCTAGTTGCTAAATCTGAGTTGGCTTGTTCAGGAAATCCTGTGGGAAGGTGCAGTTCCCCTTAAAACGTTTGCTTCTGACTTCTGAAAGTGTACTCAGGCTATTTGCATGAAGAGAAAACGAATCTGACTGCACGTGAATCATGTAGGGTTTTTTTTTTTTTCTTTCTTAAAACCACACTAACAAGAAACAAATGTAAGCCAGATTGTAAAAATTCTGTTTCAGATTTTACCTTCATACTGAAGATGAAGAAATGTGGGTAATTTAACTTTCAATAGATTAATATTTTATACCTGGAAAAAGCCGTACTCCGAAGGAGAGTTTTTGTGATTTTTGTTTGTGTTGTTATGTTTTTCTTAAAGACTAGAGAGTCAGGTTAACATGGTTTTAAATACCTGGAAGCAAGAAAAAGATTGCATCGGTCACCCCATTATCCAGTCCACATAATACTCCCAAAGAAATTTAAACGAAAGGACTCTGAATCTTAGATTTCATTTTAGCAAATGCCGTCTAGCTGCGAATGTAGGTCACATCGTTTTGGCATCCTGTGTGGGTTTCCAGCTGTCTGCTGAACACAGACAACAGAAGACGACGTGTTCCCTTGCACAGCACACTTCAGAGTGAATTTCACGTGAAAGCCTTAAGCTATTCACTTACTTAAGCTTATTTTTCTTCCTCAGTCTCACTTCTGGCTTTTGCTTCTCTCTTCAGTCCGGATTTTTAGGTGGTAAAGAAATACAGCATTTTACTCTCTCTCTCTTCCCAGTGGACTTCAGTTTTCTACGAAATTGAGTTACAAATAAACTCAATCTTGAATTAATCTAATTAGGAACCACTAGTGGCCTGTGATGGTTCAGGTTACTCCCAATGTAAATACATTGGGAACAAACTAACATACCAATGGACTTATTGAGCTTTGGGGGACAGGAGGGCAAGTGAGATGGAAGCATGCCCCATGTGGTTTAAGAGTTAGTGTGGACACTGACCAAATGAGGGAGTGAAGGGTAAATGCTTTATGGGTGCCACAGATGACAAATGCCGCAGGAGCAAATGTAAGCCAGACTGTAACACATTCAGTTTCAGATTATACCTTGACTCTAAAGATGAAGAACCCTGGCTAGTTAAACTTCCAATAAATTGAAAGGAGAAAGAAAAAGAAGGGTGTGACATTCTGCACCCATGTGGCTATTCACCCAGATTGAAATAGCCAAAGGGCTCCCTTACTTTGCCACTGAACAATCTGTGACCCTCCAGCAGGTCAGTTGAATAAATTCCAGAACTATATGTTGACCTCTTGATTTTAAGTCACTAGTGCTCACTAGAATGAGCTTAAACTAAAAGTGGACACTTATAAGAAGAAGAATCTAAGGTTTCTCATAGAACCCCAGTGCAGGACCGACTCCTGACCTTTAGTACAATTGGGCTGAGAAGCTGGGAGTCAACAGAACCTCTCTCCTTCTCCTACCCTTTGTTCTCCTACCACAGGCTGACTTTCACCACTCCTCCAGCCCTTGAGCTCCCCACAGCTCTCAGGGTTAGGTGCTGCCTCAGAATTCTGCATCCGTTTCTCAGAGGAGAGCGTCTGACCAGGTCAGCTGGCAAAAGGTGCCCCAGTCAGCCCAGGCCATGGCAGTCATTTACTGAAACATGGTGGTGGTGGTGGGAGTGGGTGTGGGGCAGTGGCACTTCCCAAGGAAAGGAGAGCCTCTCTGAGCTGGACAACACCCAAAATGTGTCTCAGTGAACACTTGCTATCCATAAGCCACAGCGTGGCTATCTGCCCGCACATAGAAGAGAGGGCATTGGGGTGAACTTAGTTCAGAGATGACCAGTGTGAGAGAAGGTATAGAAAGGGGGGTTGAAAGTGCTAGAGAAATCCAAGGAGCGGAGAACCTAGTGATTGGAAGGTTAGGAACGGCATGATGGAGAAGACATTGCGATGGGCCTTGACAATGGGTAGACTGCCAAGATATGCATAACAGACGGAAATGGGGGCAAAAAGGGGTGGTGCAATGGGCAGAGAGAACACTGCATACAGAGAGAGCCTGGGGCAAGAATGCCATGTTCTGAGAAAATGAGGCATAGTCCCTCCCCATCCCCCCTGCATCACTCACAATTAGGTGACAAGAACAAGCAAGTTTTTAAAAAGTAGCTTTAGGAAGATAAAAGTTTATTTTTCTGTCACATAAGGGAGTTCTGAGGTTGAGCGTTCAGGGTCGTTAGGATGACTCTGAGCATCAAGGACCCAGGCCCATTCTGTTGCGTTGTGCTGCCATCCTCAATGTATGACTTCCAAGTCCAAGGTGGCAACCTAGTCCCAGCCATCATATCCACATTCTGCCTAGCTGGATGGAAGGAATAAAAAGGGGCAATCCTCTACCATTTAAAGATACTTCCCACCAGATGTACCCATTTCTGTTTACATCTTATTTGTCAGAGCTTGGCCAAAAGGATATTCCTATCTGCCAGGCAAGCTGGGAAATGTAATGGGCCTGTATGCATATACAAATGGAGTGAGCTATGTCTAAGAAAGAAATCCAAAAATAAATACTGGGACACATACAGTCTCTTCCACTCCCATGTAGCCAAAAATGGCGACACGAAATGAGACTAGAGAGTTAGGGTTAAAAGCCCTTGAATGCTACGACGTCAAGAAGGTTGTTCAATTTGGTTGGCAATGGACAACCAGCCAAGGTTTTGGAGCAGGCAAGGGATGTGATCAGATTTCTACTTTAAAAATTTGCCACTCAAGGGATTATAAAACAAGGCAATCGCTATTAAGTGTCATTTGAGAGTTACTCCTGGTTTACAATCTATAGGCTGTGTTGGAGGAGGGAGAGAAAAAAAGGTGGTGATGAAGAGAGAATGATTAAGAAGTTGCCATTAGACTGGAGTATAAGCAAGAATTAATAGGATCTAAACTGGGCCTGCGGCAATGAGAAGATGGAATAATGAGAAAAGGGGAGAGGAAAAAGGCAATTCCAAAGTTTTAAGCCTCAGGAATTGAAGATAGATGGTGCCCTTAATAGAAACAAGGAAGTCAGGAGGAGGAGCTGGTTGGAATGTATAAAGGGAAGACCATGGGTTTGGCACCAGGTCTTGTGGTTGGGGCATCCGGGTCAGCGACGTCCAGCAGCATGGCTGGAAATGAGGGGATGTGACCAAGAGTCTCCAGGACAACTATGGTCATGCTGCTAGCACTTGAGTAGCAATGCGTGGCTCAGGAGTGACGATGCCACTGATTCATGGCCTGTGCTTGTGTCTCTGAGAAGCTGAGAAAGCAATGAGCCTCCATCACTCTTAGTATTGAAATCTCAGATTATTCAAGATACTCTGGGCTCATTTAGCATGGGAAAGTGAGACCTGGCTGTTCTAATACTGCTATATTTCCAGGAAAACATCAATAAACCTGCAAATGTAATTTTTGACCTCGGTTTTAAGTGGAGGAGACTGATGTCTAGGTGAGCACTGAAGGCTTTGCAGAGTAATCTTTATTTCAGGGTTTTATAATTTGTTTACAAATCAACTATGCATTCACCCAATAAATGTATTAAGCACAGCTATGATGTACGAAATACAGTGCTTATAAAAGAGTGGGTAAGGCAGACACAGTCCCGTCCCTGCCTTCGCTTAGACCTGGGGTTGGCAAATGATAGCCCATGAGCCAAATCTGGCCTGTTGCCTCCTTCTGTTCTGTCTTCAAGCTAAGGATGGATTTATATTTGTAAGTGCTTGAAAAATAATCAAAAGAGATACAATATTATGTGATACATGAAAATGATCAGGAATTCAAATTCGGTGTGCATAAAGCTTTTCTTTGCCCAGCCACACCGAGTCAATCACATGTTATTTCTGGCTGCTGTTCCCTGGGAAGAGCAGAGCTGAGTAACTGACAGAAACCGCATGGATCGCAAAGTCTCAAATATTTACTATCTGGCCTTTCACAGAAAAAGTTTACCACCCCTCCCCCGACCTTGCCAGAATGAATCGAACACATGGTCACACACATGAATATATATTTAAGCAAAGTGAGTGGGTTTTACCACTATTGTCTGGTCTCTCACCAAGTACCTTTTCCCATTGCCACTCACCTTCTAAAATCAAGGCCTGTGGTGGTTGTATCCGAAAGATCACCGCCAATGGATTGTGGTTCCCAAGATTCATCATGTGGTCACTCTTTCGCCTTAAATGTGGCTAGCCTGTCACTTGCTTGTAACCAGGAGGATAGGACAGAAGTTAGGCTGTGTGACTTCTAAACTTAGCCGGAGGGTACTGATCTAACCAGTTACCAGGTAACTACGTTGGGTAGACAAGGGGACGGGAAGGGTGGTGTTGGGGGAGGGGCTGGCCAGCAGTGTAATAGAACTCATTCTCATCTTCCCTAGGGAGCCCTCAATAGAATATGCTTAGAACAAAAATAAAAGAACCCTTAAAAGCATGGTGTCTAGAGATGGGGGGATTGGGGGGGGGGTATGCAGGCAAAATCCCAAAGAATCAGCTGAAATAGTTGCAAGTGATTGCCCTTGGGGACATGGAAGCTGCGCGGGTTGGGTGAGTGGGTGGGTTGTGACATTTCCTTAGTTGGGGATATAACAGAATTTTTGACTTTCCCCTCTAAGGGCTTTATAACCGGATGGGAAATAAGCACTGAGAGTGGCAGGTGTATTGGGAGGGAGCAGGGAGTGGTGTGAGTAGGGTCTGGAGTCATAAGCAGGGAGGTGGGAGACCAGAGAAAGGATTTTAAAGGCAATAGGAGGAAGCGAGTGCAGGGAAGACTTTTCAAAGGGGAAGGGTGAGTCCAGATTTACATTTGAGCAAGTTTCCTCTTGCTGTTTCTATCTGTATGGAGCACAGGTAGAAAGAGGAGGCCCCAGTGGCTACGGGGAGGCCAGATGGTCACGTGAGAGAGCGGGGTGGCTCGGATGAGGGTGGGAGAGTGGTGGCAGTCGGGGTGGAGAGAAGTAGAAAAATTCAAGATGTGCTTTGGGTGTAGAACCATATAAGTAACTCTAAAGGAGCCTCAGAGGAGGGATGAGAGATTTCCCCCCCTTTATTAAAAACCACTGTAAGCAACTTCAAAATCCCAGCTAGGAACGCTAAAATTATTCCATTGAAAAACCATTCAGAGTCATGTTGACTGTAACATTGCAAATTGCCAAGGACATTCATTTCACTTCGGGCTGAGTGCCTCTGGGGAAATGCTGGCCCGCTCTCTGTGGCCTTGCATCCGACAGCCCTATTCTCTTCAATGAAGCCACTATTTTGAAGACGTGTCATCTGCTTACCGTCAACACGGTTCGTGCTAATGCAGCCTCCCATGGCACCGCAGCAAAGACCATCGGAAAGGCAGCATTAGATGTGCAGGGTTTTATATGTTTTTTCATATGCACATACATGTCAATTCCAAACCACCATCTTTAGAGCGAAGCATCATAGTGAAAATAGAGGACAGTCGATTTAACACTGCTGGGGGAAAATGTACCAAACCTTATATTACTTAAAAGTCAATGCTCTTTCTCTGGCTCCTGCTTGATTCCTGTGTTTAAAGTGAAGAGCTTTGCAGTCAGTCGGCCCACCTCCCAGCCCCCACACCCACACCCTCTGTCCTTCCAGGCCATCTGGCAGTTCTTGCCATGACTTAAAATTTTTCTAATATTTGCTAACAAAATTGGGGTGTCATTTCTTTCCAGAACAGACCGTTTTATTCCCCTGGGGATGGAAAAGGACTCCGAGGTGTTCTGATAAAAGTTCGATTGAAAAGAAAAAGAAAAAAAAGGAGTGAGATCATTCCCTCCGAGCTGCGTCCTCCCCACAGCGGCACCTGGGTGCTGCGGCCAAGCAACTGGATTGGCTGACTGCTGAGGCAGCCAGACATGTCGCAGAAACAAGCAGCAGCTTGTGTGTCTGGGCTTTCAAACCAAAGCCCACACGAGAGATCAGAAAGAGATGAATGGAGTTTGCTCACTCTGCTAATTTTTTGGTCTAATTTGCTCTGCATCCCTTTTGCATCTGGAGCCGTTTCAGAATGTTGGCAGGGAGTGAGGCAGCAGGGGGAACAGGCAGAATCTCCTGGAGCTGTGTGGCAGGCAGTTGCTTCCAGGGCCCAAAAAGCATTTGCTTGGGCTCTTTGTAACCCTCTCCTCACCAGACCTCCAGACTAGCACATATAAGAAACATCATAACAGCCCGGCTGCTGTGGCTCAGCAGTTGAGTGTCGACCCAGGAACCAAGAGGTCACCAGTTCGAGGCCTGATCAGGGCATATCACCGACCAATCAATGATGATGGTCCTCTCTCATCGGTGTTTCTATCTCTCTATCCCTCTCCCCTCCTCTCCCTCTAAAAATCAATAAAAACATCTTAAAAAGAAAGAAACATCATATCATTCAACACTCAGATTTCACAGATGCTAATATTTTCCCATGTTTGCTTTCTATCTTTTGTATTAGGAAAAACAATGTCACAGGTATGGCTGAAGCCCACTTTCTCTCCCTCCACAGCCCCGTTTTCTCTCTTTTCCTCCGGAAGTAATCACTCTCCTGAGGCTTGGGCGTATCGTTCTTATCCATGTTTTACACTTTCATTATATATGGATATGTCCGTAAAAATATGTGTTGTAGTCTGGAACGTTTTAAGAGCTGTCATACTTTATTCTGCAACTTGCTTTTTTTTCAATCAACAGTCCCTGTTTTTGATTTTTATACATGTTGATGCAGGTAGCCCTCGCCGATTCATTTTCACTTCTAGGTAGAGCTCTGATGGAGGAAACACCACAGTGTACTTACCCACTCTCCTTCTCGGTGAACATTTGGGTCCTTTGTCTTACTGCAAACAATTTTGCAGGGAATGTGGTCGATTGCATTCATAGACTCAACGCTTCACGGATCCCTGTGATCATACCCCTTGTTGGGTGACTTTGCAGTTGCTCCCATTGGAGTATATTTTTCTGTTTGGCTGCGTGACTCGCTGTGGCCAGTGGGATGTTAGCAGGCATAAGCTCCCCAAAGACTTGGAAAGTCTCTGTATGATTGGTTTGGTGCTCTTGTGTTTCTGCCATTACTGTGATTAGAACATGCCTGGGCTACTCACTAACCTAGGAGGTGGGTAATCCACACGGGGCAGAGCTGGGCCGCCTGGCTGAGGCCAGCCTGTATCAGCTGGCTCCCAGGTGGGGGTGAACCACCCCAGCTGCCACCAACAGAGCCACCTACCTCCAGCCAACCTACAACTGCGGGAGCTCAGTAAAGGTTTCTTCTGGAATGCCATTGAGATGCGGTGTTTGTTATGCAACACAACATCTGATAACACAATCAAGATCCTTGTAAATGAAAGAAAAGTTCTAAGACTTTTATCTAAAAATGAAATTGCTGGGCCACAAGGGATGCACATTTTCAATTGCACTAGATATTCCAAAATTCCTGAATTCCAAGGGTTTGGACAAATTTACTCTTTCGTCAGTGGTACATTCCATTTTCCCATGCCCTTACTAGTACTTTTATTTTGCAAACCTTTTCTTATTTCTCTTGGGTTGCCCTCCTTTCTAGTGAGGCGTAGAGTCCCAGCTGAGCCTGTCTTACAGTTATCGAGGGCCGGGCTCTTGATATGCGAGTCAAGAAGTCACCTTGGAAATAGATCTCCAGCCCCAGCTCCTCCTCCACAGCCATTCCCTGTCCCCTGAGTTGTCCCAGCTGAGGCCCCAGATGCCATGGAGCAGAGAAGAGCTATCTCAGCCCTTCCTGAAGCCCAGCCCACAGAACCCAGGGCATGATAGCATGGTTGTTGCTACACCGCTAAGTTTTGGGGTGGCTTTTTATGCTGCAATGCCTGAAATGAACCCTAGCTGTGTCTGCCTGCCGGGACCCTCTTAGTCCCATTACAGTGCCAGGGCGGACCCCGGGCTGCCTCTGGCTGATGGTGCATCCACAGCTTGGCTCCTGGCTTACTGCTCTAAATTATTGTTTCATTTTTTTAATCAAGAAAAATTTTTGTGTTTGGTTTTGAGCTACATCTTTTAAATATTCTCCTGATATATTACCTCTCATTGCTGTACGCCTGGAGTAGAGGTGGTAGGCAGCAAACCAAACTTACAACGCCATCTTGCGTGGCTTACATTTTGAGTAAAAGACCTCATCACACATGTAGCCAACTCACTTAGCTCATTCATTTTTCAAAACGTTAGTTAGCACCTACTGTGTGCTCTTTTCTAGACACACCGGAGGATACCAAGCAAAGTTAGACACATCCTTGCTCTCAAAGAGCGTGCAGTCCGGTAGGGAGGACAAGATGTAATTAATAACTATAATATCAGTTGTGTGAGTAAGGAGATACTGGAGATATTTTAAAAATGAGTTCTGTGTCTGACAAGCAGCGGTGGGGTGATGGGAAGAGTGTCCTGTTTGGGAGAGAGAAGGGGTGTCCTCTATGGCCTTTTGGAGGAGGAAACTGTGACTCCCAGCGTGTTGTAAACAGGAGCTGCTGTGACCTTGCTCCGTGAGGTGGGTAAGGGCAGGAAGAGCGTAGGAGCTAGTGTTTATTTCATAAGTATTACAGGTGGCATCCTGTGATTTACATTTTCATTTAACTACTGCAGCAACCCAGTGGAATAGGTTTTTATCACTTTGCCAAATTTGCAAAAAATAAAATAAAATAAAATTCAAGGTTAAGAGAGGCTAATGAATTTGCCCAAGACCACATAACCGGTCAGTGGAGAAAATGGGATTCAAGCCAAGTAGAGGGAGGAAGGAACGTGAGGTTGGGATTTATTTCGTTAGCTCCCTCCATGTGAGGTCTCCAAGGCTGGCTGCTTCTCTGGACCAAGGGGTTCTTGCCAGGCACCCTCCCCAAGGATCAAATGAATAGACGAAGAAAAAAATACCTTGACAATTAAGCCAGTGTATTAGTAGGTCAGAATCATATTGCTTTTGACCATGAGCAAGAGTAGATGCCAAGGAATGTTTAACAACATATACAATTCAACAGCAAAGTATAATCATAGGAGATATTTAGAATTGTTACCATAGAGATGTTCTTGACCAAACATGGAGATGTCTAAACTAACTTTATCCATTGGTTAAGCTTATGTGCATGCAATGGATACAGACACCAGGGGGGTGAGGACATGAGTTGGGGGGGGTGTCAGGGCAATGGGGGGGGAGGATAAGGACACATATGTAATACCTTAATTAATAAAAAATAAATAAAATATTTACAAAGCTTCCTGTCAAAAATAAAAATAAAATAAAGTAGCTTCACCTCCAAGTAACTGGAGTCTGCAGTAGGATGGATGGATAGATAGATAGATAGATAGATAGACAGATAGATAGATAGATAGGCAGATAGAGATAGATAGATATAGAGATAGATAGATAGACGGTAGATAGATAGATAGAGATAGATAGATATAGAGCGATAGGTATAGAGATAGATGATAGATAGATAGTTAGGGAGGTAGATAGGCAGATATAGATAGATAGATAGATAGATAGGCAGATAGAGATAGATAGATATAGAGATAGATATAGAGATAGATAGATAGACGATAGATAGATAGAGATAGATATAGAGCGATAGGTATAGAGATAGATGATAGATAGACGATAGATAGATAGATAGGATAGATAGATATAGAGTGATAGGTATAGAGATAGATGATAGATAGATAGTTAGGGAGGTAGATAGGCAGATAGAGATAGATAGATAGACGATAGATAGATAGATAGATAGATAGATAGATAGATAGATAGATAGGATAGATAGATATAGAGCGATAGGTATAGAGATAGATGATAGATAGTTAGGGAGGTAGATAGGCAGATATAGATAGATAGATAGATAGATAGATAGATAGGCAGATAGGCAGATAGAGATAGATAGATATAGAGATAGATAGATAGACGATAGATAGATAGATAGGATAGATAGATATAGAGCGATAGGTATAGAGATAGATGATAGATAGTTAGGGAGGTAGATAGGCAGATATAGATAGATAGATAGATAGATAGATAGATAGATAGATAGATAGATAGATAATTTGTGTTGAAGATCCAGCAACTCATCTTCCTTGGTATTATTGTGGACTAGATAGTTCTTAAATTACTTTGAAGAAAATCTGGTTCGAGTACAGATGTGTGGAACGAGTAAAGAGATCATGTCGAGCGTCTGCTCTTCCAGCGTCTCCGTGCATTTACGTTCCCTTGTCTGGAGGCGTCCACTGGCGTCTGCCTTCAGTCGGGGGCGGCCTTGGCTGTGGGGTGCTGGGAGGTGCGCCCGGCAGGTGGCTTGAGCAACCATGATTACTTTTCCACTTGGAAAATAAGGGCGCCAACATAGCCAGCCCGAGGCACGTGGTGTTTGGATTGAAAATCCACTCATCTAAGCGGATGCAAGCTTGGAAAGAAAACGAGCCATGTGTGACTTGAAGCAATTTTGTGCTCAGAACCACTTCTTGTGGTTCTCTGGCTGGATAGCATCAGCGGATGGTTTTCCTAGGAACCCAAACGGGGCGGAATGTTATTGCGGCCAGAGGAGGGTGAGATGCAGAGCCCCAAATCTCTGCCCACATGGTGGAACCGGAGCCGGGAAGAGAGGCGGCCAGTGTAAAAAAAAAAGTTGCCAGCAAAATGTTCTTTATGGTTTACGAGTTTGAATTCCATGCATCGTCCCAGATTCAAGCCCCTGTTACATAAAGAGGGTAAGCCGCTCTGGATGAATTTTAGCACAAAGTGGATTCTGTGGTTAACTTCTAAGAGAACGAGCATTTCAGTCTGGCTTCTGACTGCAGATTTCAGTTTCTACTCTTTTAGTGTAGGCTCCAGGAAACGTGCGTGTGTGTGTGTGTGTGTGAGAGAGAGAGAGAGAGAGAGAGAGAGAGAGAGAGAGAGAGAGAGAGAAGAGAGAGAGAGCGCGCAAACTCTAGAAGATCTTTGAAGTGTCTGTTTGCCCTTCACATCCATCCTCAGCGCCTTGGAGTCTAACCTGTCCCTTTGCCCTCTGGCTTCCAGCTGGGTCAGGTCAGTAGGAAGGGCTGGAAGGAGTCCGGGGGATGCAGGTATTTATTCTGCTGGCTCCCTCCTTGAGGGGTCCCTGAAAGTGGATGGAGGCCTGAGCTCCTGTCAGGAGGCCCTCTCCACACAGTCCAGCGGTCTCACTAATTCCTCCCCGCACAGGCCCAAGGGGCGAGTCCTGCCTGGGCCCTGAGTGCCTTACTGCTCCTTGTGCTTTTGCTACTCCTGTTACCAGCCACTTTATTAAACTCTTTGCAAATTGTCTTCTTTCCCCCCTTATATTTCTTCTGCATCCCGCATTGTTTTGGCCCTTGAATGATCAAAATGAAAAGAAAAAAGGAAGGGGGTGGGGCGTGGGGAGGAAGGAAGGAAGGAATCAGAAGCCTGTGCCTGTGGCGTCTGTGAGTTTCTAAAGCAGAGTGAGCGATGTTGGTGCCTCTGAATGTTGGTGCCTCTGCCAATTGCAGAGGGCACAGTCGAAGGCTCTGGGTGAGCCAGTGGGAGCAGCAGGGGTCTCAGAGGTGCCTTTGAACTTGATTGAACTAAAGAACCGAGAGGCAAGTGCTGGTCACCTGGTGGTTGTCTGCCCCTGAGACCCGCGTTCTGGAGGTGGAAGCTATCGGATTTCTCTCAGGCTCTGTGCTTGTTCGATACCCATTTGTCATACTGTTTGCAGGTTTATTGGGCAATAGGGGCCTGGCCTTTTTTTGTCTGCTTGTTAGTTTTTTCTTTTAATTATTGAGACAGTAGTTTTTCTCTCCTGACTAAACTGGGTGTTCAGGGTTTGAACCCACCAGACTAGATATTTACTGAGCAATTCTGGAGGCAGCACATCCTCTGGAAGATCTGACTTAAGGGAAAATCTATTTTTGTTTATTTCCTGTTAGAACCAAAGATCTGGGAAGTAAATATGGACGAAGCTGGGGGAAAAATCCATTGAATAAAATATGTGATTTTGCCGAGCATTCTATAAATTTAGCATTTTACAGAATGGTTTAAGCTAGGTAATTTGGTGTGTAAAGCACTGAAAAATTATTTAGGGCCCAATTGGCACAAGGTCTGTATCAGACCAAAGATCAAGATAGATAGGGGTCCTCCCTCAGGGGGCTTCCCTGCCGCCGGCACTCAGATGGCCGAGCAAAATCCGCTGCCTCAAATGATTGCATCTTAGGCTCAAGTTCAACAGGTCAGACAGGGTTTATCAAGTACAGATTGTCATCATTCTTCTGCATGAGGGGCTTTAACAGTTCTCTTTTTGCTTCCTGAACTTTATATTTTTTGCCATAAACCACTTTCATCTTTTATTTTATTTTTTAATGTATTTATATTGATTTTTTTACAGAGAGGAAGGGAGAGGAATAGAGAGAAACATTGATGTGAGAGAAATACTGATCAGCTGCCTCCTGCACGCCCCCTACTGGGGATAGAGCACACAGCCAAGGTACATGCCCTTCACCGGAATCGAACCCGGGACCCTTCAGTCTGCAGGCCAACAGTTAGGGCAGCACTTTCATCTTTTGTGGTTGTGTCAACAGCAACTTCAAGGACACCCAGCTCTCCACTTTGCATGCAGTCCTTGCCACATCTCTCTGGACTGACTGTGGGCTTAGGGCAGTGGGATATTAGTCCTTTTCTTTGTGTGAATGCTTAGCTGGTGAGTACTTCCTGAGCATAACACCAGGCAGCAAGTGTCCAGGAAGGGCAACAACCTTACAGTGCAATGAACAACATGAGCCTCAAGCCCTGTGGTCAGAATCCTCCCATATGGCTTTCTTCTACAACTTTCTTTGACCAGAGAGGCATTCTGCTCTGCCTTCAAAAGGACTTTTATGAGCCAGATGTTCAACTCATTATATTTTGTGACTTTGGAAGAAAATTCAAGCACCTGCAGAAATGCTAGGAGGAGGGAAATGCTTAGAGAATGGGAACAAAACACCCAGCCCGCACAGGCTACTGTAAGCAACCAGGCACCATGTGCGGGAGGATCCTCCATTGTCTGAGTCAACAAAGCAGGAAACACTTGCTTTGTTTTATCACTAAAGAGATATTTCTATACAGCTGGAGTCCTTTAAGAGATCTCAAAGAAACCCCACTTTATGAAAAATACTATAATAAGGGCAATATCTGTATTTATTTTAAAAAACAAGCAAAATTCTATTATCTTGAAGACACTGAAATGTGTTATGAATATCTGTTCTAATTCAGGAGTGAGTCACAGTTCAGATTAAGTCCCAGAGTCTGTATCATTCAATCGGACTGTTCTGTAACTACAAACGAACCCACTGGTCTCCAACAGCAGGCAAAGCGTTACATCCACTTTTAACTCTCTCTTCTCTCCCCCTGTTATCTGTGACTCTAGCCATGAAACACTGAGCTCAGACAAAGCTCTCGCACTGAAGGGCAACTGACTGTGGGGCAGGGAAGAGTTCACAGTCTGTGCACATCAACGGGATGCTAAGAGACAAATCTGCACCCGGATGTAGGGCATCAGGGAGCAGAGGAGGGAGTGGGGGACGGTGGTCCTTTCTCACCATCTGGCAGCCGAGCGGGATTGATGGATGCTGTACCCACCAGCACCACCCACATGTATGTGTGGGGGTGGCAATGGTGGTAACGGTGGGGTGCAGCTGTAATTGTCACATATGCTAGTTTTTTAAAAAATATATATTTCGTTGATTTTTTACAGAGAGGAAGGGAGAGGGATAGAGAGCTAGAAACATCGGTGAGAGAGAAACATCGATCAGCTGCCTCCTACTGGGGATGTATGTGCCTGCAACCAAGGTACATGCCCTTGACCGGAATCGAACCTGGGACCTTTCAGTCCGTAGGCCAATGCTCTATCCACTGAGCCAAACCGGTTAGGGCCACATATGCTAATTTTTAAAGAAATGTGTTTCCCAGTCCTCCTGGGATAGAATACCAAGTTTTATGTCTGATCTTGGCATTTTAGAATCAAGAGAAGGGGAGTTGAGAACTTCCCAACCCTGCTTCCTATTTCAAGGCTGTATGAGCATAGGTGCATATCATAAGGCAGCAAGTCTGGTTCACTTGTTTCCTTTCTCACTCCAGTAGTTCCTATAGGTATTGAGTTTGCAACACCAGGTATGGATTTGCTCCCCAACAGTAGATTCCTCAGGCAAGACATTCAATCTCAGCCATGTTTGTGGAGTCCTCAGATATGCACAGGAATGCATAGGATTTTTGTGCTGGGGTGGTTCGCAGAGAATGGGGTCAACATTATTATTTTTGCCCTCCTGTGCTACATATGTGCCCTGCTGCCATCCTGTGTGTGTGTGTGGGGGGGGGGAGTGGGGTGAAGGGGGGTGGGCAGAGATGTGCCTCTTGGGGCCCTCTCCATGGACTAAAAACTCAGACACAGAGACTCTGGCCACAGCACTTACTAGTAGATTTCCAGTTTCCATAAGCATGTCACAGCCATCTCACCTGTAGACTATCACTCCCTCCAGGGGCCTATCCTATAGAATAAAAGGCTAATATACAAATCGAATGGCAGAAAGACCAGTTGCTATGACATGCACTGACCAACAGGGGGCAGATGCTCAATGCAGGAGCTGCCCCCTGGTGGTTAGTACACTCCCACAGGGGGAGTGCTGCTCAGCCAGGACCCAAGCTCATGGCTGGCGAGTGCAGCGGTGGTGGTGGGAGCCTCTTCCGTCTCCACAGCAGTGCCAAGGATGTCTGACTGATGGCTTAGGCCCGCTCCCCGCAGTGTCAATTGAACATCCCCCAAGGGCTCCTGGACTGGGAGAGTGCACAGGCTGGGCTGAGAGGACGCTCCCCACCCCAAATGCACGAATTTCATGCACCAGGCCTCTAGTATACATATAAGCAGGAGACATCTCTGCCTCTCCTGAGAAACTCCAAGCTATCATCCCCTTTTAGCTTTGGGGAAGCTGCCTCCTAGGGTTAAGCCAAGCCCCCACAATAACTCAGAACACCAGCCCCAACCCTTCCACAGCTGGCATAATCTGGTTTAACACCTTTGCTTTGTGCCAGGAACTGGAAGGATTTTATTCCCTTAGAGAAGGGAAATCCTAACCTTTCAGAGACATAACACAGGCAATGTGCTGGTATATACTTCACTCTTCCCTGGTGAACCTATTGTAGCACAACAGTTACAAAGTGAGAGCCCATCAGCATTTTTGTCAATGCCTTATCCTGTTATGTCAGTTATTTCAGTTTCCTTGTGTTATCTTCCCCACTGGACTGTATGTTTCTCAAGGATGAGGCTTCTGTTACTGATCATTTTTACCCCCAATACTCAGCATAGGTTCTGCCATATAATATTTGCTCAATAAATATTATTTCAATAAATGAGTGAGAGGCAGTGTTCTGAGCCGCTATGTCAACATTTAGGGGAACACAAACCCTAATGCAGTTATTGTCAAAGACCACCTTCTAAAAATAGCACAGCTCTGTAGAAATCCGAGGATCTACAGTGACAAGTGGTTCAATTTATCCCATTAAAGTAAATCCCTCCTTCAAACATGTATTGGTGATAACTAGAGATTCCATTTCTGAGTAGTTTCTTTTTTTTTTTTTCCTTTTTCTCCAGTGAGTCAAGGTCAGGATATTGTCAAAGCTATCATCCTGATTTAGCCACCCTGATCTCTGTCATTTAAGATGATCCGGAAGGAGTGATGGCACATTTCTTACACTGGGGTTATGATTCATTTGATTGTCTCTAGACAGTCTTTGTTTGTTCTGGAGGAAGGTTCTCATTTCTCTATAACACAAGTTACATGCACAGGTAAATTAAAACAAGTTTTGCACTGTGATTTCCCATTAATCATGATTATCAATTCATGAATTCCTGAGAAGCCTGTTTGTCAGAAATGTGATCTTTCACCTCCATGTTTGGAAGTTGAATTAAGGATAATTGCATGCATTATGCCACTTGTGACAGTCTTTGAGCTGATTAGCTCGTAGAGGACTGATTAGGCGAAGGCTATCGTGGTATAAAAGTGTGCATTATAATAGGCTATGTAGATGAGCTTGTAGTGATATTGTAGATGACACAAAACTAAAAGAACAGATTTCAATTCAAATTAGAGGTTCTCTTAATTATACACCACAGGCATCAGGAGCATGACAGTCCCTGAAAGACTATGTAAATTCAGCCCCACATTTTTATCAACTGCCCATCACGACTGTCCTGCTCTTTGCTGAAATAAAAAGAGGCAGCATAAATAGAATGTTCTGGCAGGTGGGATAAAGATGCACAACAAAGGACACGACACAAAGCTCTCTCCTGTGCGCGTCCCCATAACCGGGCATGCACTGCGGCCCTCCCTCCATTCTATCTGCTGCCAAGCCTTCGGAGACACCTTCTGTGTTGATAAAGGTCTTAGAGAGACCCCCAGACTGTCCCACAACATGTAAAGCTTCTTGTCTTATCTTCAGACAACCTCTCCCATCCCCATGTGCTTTCCTGCTTAGTAGCTTTTGCTGTGATGAGCTCTCGTTCAGTTCTGGTGGCCCAGTTTGCTTTCTGCTTTTTTCTTTTGATTTGTTCATCGCTGATCATTTAATCATAGTTGTTTCTGGCAGCCTCTCTGTGTGTATCCTGCTTGGTCTATGCATGTTGCAATTACGATGTAATCTGGGCTTCTAATTTTCCTAGAGAGCGCAAAGCATCAGCAGTATCTACTCTGAACAGTAAGAATAAACATGGATGTGTCCTACCCCACTTCCTCTTGACAAGCCTTCCATTTAGCTATATATTTTAAGACATCTTGTCTTCGGCAGCTTCAGCAGAGGAGATAAAGCAAAACTCTGGTGTTTGGTGTGATGGTGACTGGGGAATTCTGAATTATCTTGACCTAGACAACTCAGGACATGTAGCGAGGATGTTGTAGGAAAATGTGATTTTTCTTGGAAAACCACTGTGTGGAGGAGAACTTTTAGCAAAAACATGACCAAATCATACAGAAAGGTGGCCTCATAAAGATAGTAAGTAAGTTTTCCTTTGTTTAACCACAGATACTTTGTTTAAGTTGTTTTTTCTAAGACTATACATTTTCTAATGTATATCTTTCCTTATGCTACAACTGAAAAAATTATAAATACATGCAGCTTAATAAAAACATTTGGAGGACAGGTCAACAAAAGTAGGTATATGACTTTCAAAGGTGATTATTTAATTTCCCTATAAGGATCATGGATGAGTTAAGGATATAGGCCCTGCTCTGCGGGTGATAGAGGGCGGCGCCCCAATCCCCTCATCCACCCTGCTCTGTGTGTGACAAGAGGCAGTGCCCCAACTCCCCTATCAGCCCTACTCTGTGAGTGACAGGGGGGAGCTCCTCAACCCCCTGATCGGCCCTGCTCTGTGCTTGACAGGGGGGAGCTCCCCAACCCCCTGAGGTCAAGAGGTATAGGACTGAGGTTAACAAACCTTGGTTCAGATTATATTACAGTGGGACTTCCAGTTCAATATAATGTCTTGTGACCTCAGCTTTCCCACCTATAAAATAACAATGAAACTTACTACACATGTAAGGCAGGATACCGTCCCCTAAAAATGTCCACGCCCTAATCCCAGGAACCAGTGGATACATGAACTTATGTGACCCAAGGGACTTCGTAGGTGTGTTTAAGGGTATGGACCTGTAGATGTGGGGAGCATCCTGGATTATTTGGTGGCCCAATCTAATCACAGGGGTCCTTAAAAGCAGGGAAACTTTGCTGGATGGGTTGAAGGGATGAGATGTAAGAAGAAGGAAGGGTTCGTAGCATGAGAGGGACTCAACCTACCAGTTACTAACTTTGAAGATGGAAGAAAGGGACCACAAGCCAAGAAATGTGGGTGGGTTCAGAAGTTGGGAGCGCTACTCCACTGACAGCCAGCAAGAAAATGTCCTTATTTTTGAGTCCCCATTTCTGTGTCCTGCCCATAACACAAATAAGCAAGGAAATAAATTCTCCTCTGGAGCCTCTTTGATTTCAGTCCGGTAAAATCCATGTTGGACTTCTGACCTCTAGAGCGGTAAGATAATACATCTTGTTGTAAACCACTAACTGTGTGGTAATTGTTACAGCAGCCATAAGAAACCAACATACCATGTGATGGGCAAAGAACATTCATATGAGGGATTAGGAAGGTCGCAGCCTTTTAATATTTTTCTTTCCCATACTGTTTCCTAAAGATGGGGAATTCTTGGCTTGCCCACGTAGCTGCTCCTTACTTTTCTGAAGAGCGTCCTGGGTCAGTTTGGTTTTTTGGACCTTTGTGAGGAGTGAGAGAGGAAAGGAGGAGAGTTAGAAGGGACCAGAGCCTCCAAGAAGGTTCTTGCCTAAAGACTGTTATAAAGAAAGACGCACTAAGTTCACCTTGAGGCTGGGTAGGGTTAAGTGTCAGCCGTGGCTGGGGACCAGTGTGGAAAAGTGGAGGAAGGAGAGATTGTCTGGGGGCAGGGGATGAGTGGCAGGGCCCAGGCCTGATAGGCTGAGAAGGAGAGGGTTGGGAGAAAAGGAGAGAGAGAATTTTTCTGAGGTTGTACTCATATCTCAGATGGTATTTTTCAGGAACATGGGGAAAGATTGGAATTCTTATTTAGATTATGCTTCCTCAAAAACAACTTCATTCTGGATTGAGCCAAAGGTCCATGACCAACATGGTATAAGGACACAGGAATTAACTGAAGTGAAAATGAATTAAATGTTCAAACTGGTACTTTCTGGTAACTTTTTGATAGATTTCAATAGGTAGGTAGATCATGATAGATAGATAGATAGATAGATAGATAGATAGATAGATAGATAGATAAAGGTTAACTGAGACTACCTTATCATAAGATTCTTTTTCTATTCCAGTAGCTAAATCTTTATGGATTGAACATTTTTATTTCAACAATAAAAACTCTAGCTTAGAATTATGTTTGCTCACCATTAAGATCATTGTTAGACTTGGGTTCAAATTTCAGCTCCTCCCCTTACTAGTTATGTGATTTTTTTTATTATTATTGGTGAAGTTAATCTTTCTGAGTCATAGTTACCTTGCATCTAAAATGGGGATAATAGTACTTGTCTTTCAAGTGTATTGTGAAAATTAGGTTTAACATTTGGAAAGTGCCTAGCAGAGTTCTTGGTACATGGTAATAAGCATTTAATAAACAGCAGCTACTGTTATGATTGGGAGACCCGAGGATATTATGGTAATAATTTAACCCAGGATATGAAAGAGGACAAGTGGATGACAGTTGGTAAGACTTAATAGCAATTTTCTTTGGAATTATTGACATAAATAAATGCAAGTGCCCTTGATGGTACATTTTTTTCAGCAACTTCAGTTAATTGTGGTTTCATTTCTGAGACTCTGTTCTCAACTCCTGGACTTGCACAAGTGAAAATTATGTAACATAACATTTAGAGTAAACGAAAAGAATCCCCGTGTTGGCTCCTTAGGGTGTTACAACCTTAACTAATAGAATGCCCTTGGCTTGTAATCAAACTTTCTTTCCTTGAGTTCCCTCCTATTTATGAGAATTCTGATTAAAACCTTGGCTATAACACAGACCTTGGTCAAAACTGAGAAGTGTTAAATTTGATATTTATCATTTTCCCCCTCTAGTGTAATACTCAATCAACTACCCAAGGCCTGTCTTCAGGTTGCTGTCCACTGCGGGGTGTGCCGGCTGTCACTGCTATATTCTGCCCATACCTCTTCTCTTCTCAGCCTCTGGGAGCCTCAGCAGTTGAAGTCTGTCCAGCAAGACTACTGCTTGGACAGACACTGTCTACTTTTCAGTTGCTCCCCCTTGTTCATGGTTTACATGACCTACTAGTTATAGTCACAATAATGCTATGTAGCAAACAACCCCCAAACCTTGATGACTTACAACAAAAACCATTATTCTGACACGAGTCTACAAGTACATTGTGGTTCAGTTGCTCTTGGCTGGGAGGCTCTGTCCAGCTGCAAGTCTCCTGGGCTCAGCTCCAGGCTGTGGGTTGACTTCAGGTCTGCCTCCTCTGTATCTCATCCACCTTGGACCAGTGACTACCCATGGGATGTTCCTCTCACAGTGAAGAGTTGGTGTACAAAGTTAACACAGTTAAAGTCTCTGTTCACAAACATTTCACTAACCAAAGCAAGTCACATGGCCAAACCCAACATCAGTGAGATGATGCAGAATATTTTACCCCTCATTGGGAGAATACTGCAAATTACATGGCAAAATACAGGGGTGTATTAGGTTAAACTACATGAAATTGCTGATATTAATTACACCATTTTGTACTTAACCAAAAATGGCAATTATATATAGTTCTACAGGGAAATGGAAAAATTAGTACATATAATCCAATCTACCACAGATGGCTAATCAATAGACTTTTCTGATTAACATGCTGACTTTCATAACTGATACATTCATTCATTAAATATGTTAAAACTTTTGCCGAAACCGGTTTGGCTCAGTGGATAGAGCGTCGGCCTGTGGACTGAAAGGTCCCAGGGTCGATTCCGGTCAAGGGCATGTACCTGGGTTGCAGGCATATCCCCAGTAGTAGATGTGCAGGAGGCAGCTGATCGATGTTTCTCTCTCATCGATGTTTCTAACTTTCCATCTCTCTCCCTTCCTCTCTGTAAAAAATCAATAAAATATATTTAAAAAAACAAAAAAACTTTAACATGTTCGATTGGATTGCAGTATATTTACTTAAAAACTTTTGGTCTCTCCTTTTCTTTCTTTCTTTTTTTTCTTCAGTCAAGAGGCTTTTAAAATATTCAGAAAGTTGTGCAACCATCAACAAATCTAATTTCAGAACAATATCATCACCCCCAAAAGAAACCCAATACACGTTAGCTGTCACTCTGCATTTCCCTGTTCCCTTTCTGTCTCTATGGACTTGCCTCTCCTGGACATTTCATGCCAGTGGAATCATACAGTGTGTGATCTTCTGTGACCAGTTTCTTTCAATTAGCAACATGTTCTCAAGGTTCATTCATGTCATAGCATGGTCAGCACTTAATCCAAGGTTATGAAGATTGCCACCTATTATTTTGCCAAGAGTTTTAGTTTTGGCTCTTATATTTGGATCTATGACCTATTTTGAGTAATTTTTGTATATGTTGTTAAGTAGGGTCCCAATCATTCTTTTGCATGTGGATTTCCAGTTGTCCCCTACACCATTTGTTGAAAAGACGATTCTTTTTCTTGTTGACCTATATGTTCATTGTTATGATAATGCCGCACTGTTTGGATTACTGTAGCTTTATAGAAAGTTTTGAGATCAGGCAGTATGAGTCTCTCAATGTTAGTCGTCTTTATCAAGGTAATTTTGACTATTCTGGGTCCTTTTTATTTTCCATGTTAGTTTCAGAATCAGCTTGTGAATTCCTGCCAAAAATAAATAAATAAGTAAATGAATGAATAAATACCAAAAAAATCCAACTGGGGTGTTAATAGGGATTGCATTGAATCTGAAGTTCAGATTGGAGAATATTGCCATGTAAAGAATATTATGTCTTCTGAACATGGGATGTATGTCCATACATTTGTCTTTAATTTCTTTTGACAATGTTTTTTAATTTTCAGAGTACAAGCCTTGCATTGCTTTTATTAAATTTATGCTTAAGTATTTTATCTTTTTTTATGCTATTGTAAATAAAATTGTTTTCTTAACTTCATTTTTGGTTTGGCTATTGTATAGAAATACAATCGACTTTTGTATATATCAATCTTGTATACTACCATTGGCTAAACTCATTTATTGGCTCCAGTAGTGTGTGTGTGTGTGTGTGTGTGTGTGTGTGTGTGTGTGTGTGTGTTTATGTGAATTATTCAGGATTTTCAGATTATATGTGAATAGAAATATTTTTGTATTTTCCTTTTCAATCAGGATGATTTTTGTTTCTTTTTCTCACTTATTGGCCTACCCAGAACCTCCGACACAATGTTAAATTAAATAAGAGTGGAAAGATTGGACATCATTGTTTTGTTCTTAGGGAAAAAGCTTTCAGTCTTTCACATTAAGTATGAGGTTAGCTTTGCTTCATAGATGACTAGTCAGTTTGGGGAGTTTCTAGCTATTGAGTATTTTGATTATGAAGGATGCTTTTGGTCTCTTTAAGATTATTTTGCATACTCAAATTAATAATTATTGTTATACTTCAGTTCTTGATGAAAGATCTTCTCCCCTTTAATCCTAATTTTGGGGGTATCACTTTTGCCTAAAAGAGCAATTGTAGCTAAAATACTCTATTCTAAAATATATCTTTGAACTCTGTTTTTAAAAACTTTTAGAAAATATTCAAGTTAAGATGATTGTACACGGATTTATAATTTAATTGACTGTTAGCCAGTTTGCTCACAGCAAGCTATGTTAATGATTCCTTCCATCAAAAGCCCCTAACCTGAAACACCATTGCCACTCTGCAATTTTCTCTTTTTAATTAACTTTCTTTAGATCTAATATTAACTGAGGAAATTTCAAATGAGTTCATTAGTCCAAATATTCGACATCCCTTCCTCTCAACACCTGAAAAAGGAAATTTAAAACAATAATCCAAAAAATAAACAAAAATCCACACATTCTCTATTTTATGTGTTTTGACTGAGTCTGAATTGCAATTGTGAAATGAGAAAATAAAAGTTTTATAAATCTTCCCCTCATCCTTTTTCATCTTCTGATTCAGCATCTGTTGCCTAGTTTACTTGTGTTTCCTTTGTGGTCTGTTCTTAGTCCAAGTATTTCACAGATAGAACTTGTCTCCCCAACTCCTAATCCCCAGTGATGGAAGTGCACGCACTATGATTGAGCAAACACCCCGAGCAGTAAGTACCTTATTGCAGTGAATTTTAACATTGTGGTCTTTGAAGAAACTGGAGGTTGCTATGGAGTCTCTCCCCAGAAAAATGCACACGTGCACAGGGAAATAAAACGTTGTATGCAATTTTAGGAAGTCCTCAAATGCATACAGAGAATATAAAAACCCAACAAGCCTTTGAGCCTGTCTCTGCAGTTAAATAAGCAAGTGCACTAGAAAAATTCCGAAGCAGTGGGAAATCTGAGTCTTTTTTCACCATTGGCTGACATTTTTATGTCCAGTTTCGCCTCTGATGTTCAGCTACTCATCACCCTGGACATCTCTGGTGCTTCAGAGACTCCCGTCTTTGGCAGGCAAATCCTAGCAATGAGGCTGCTTCCCGGTGCAGCAGAGAAGTGGTTAACGCTCTGGCGGATTGGAGAGAAAGAAAGCAATACAGACAGGGAGACAGTATTTCATTTCGCCTTGGATCTCTTTTTTATTGAGTTCCTTGCCCCTTTGCTCCCTTCCCTTAGAGCCGAGAGCTTCCAGCATTGTGTTGAGGATGGGAAAGCACGCGGTGGGGGAAGGAGGACGCTAATTTTTCAGTGTGGCTCTTCAATGCCAAAGACATGACAGATGGATGTGCAGGTTCACACAATCGCCTTTCCCCTCACCGTGCTGGCTGCCACGTGGTGCACAGGCACAATTGGAAATGAAGGCTCATCCAGGAGGGAGGTTTTAAAGTGCGTTATCCATGCACAAGCCATGGGAAATGCAGACAGTCTGCACAGCTATGGAGTAGCCTTGCATTCTAGGTATAGAGCCCTGCTCTGAATGCTTCAGTGCACACACACACACACACACACACACACACACACACACACACACTCACTCACTCCTACTCAAGCAATTGTCTTATAAAGATCTCTCAGAAAGAAAACACATCTTTATCTGAAAGATACCACAAAGAAAAGAAGACGTATGCCTCCATCAATCTCTGTTGACTGACATTCTGCTCACAGATAGACTCCCCTCTTTTAATTTTTCAATCACCTTATCAATCAAAGCCCCGCATTGTTCTCAGTCTCATTTGAGCTGTTCTGAGTTGATCCTATCTACTTGTCTCCTACTCTCTTCTTGAATCGTCTCCTATTGTCTGGGCCTTATGGAAATCATTCAGAGGCTTCCGAGACACACGCTTTAAAGGAGTTATTCATTTCTCTGAATAAACACACACATTTCTTTGGGGAACTGTTTGTGTTGTCTCAGTCAAGTTCAGGCCATCAATCTCCAACTTTGGGTCATTGTGACTTCGGAGCAAGGCGCTGGCACGGAACCACAGCCAAAGAAGAGAGTTCAAGTTGAAGCTGCAAGAAACAAAACCTAGAAGCAATTCCCATAGCCCTGGTGCCTGGAGTTTCAGAGACTGTCCTGGGAAATAATACTTTATGGTGGCTCTGCCTTCATAAATCCTGGAGGAAATGAAACAGAGAATACTGAACTTTCCGTAAAACATCTCGGCTCCACTCCTGAAGCCAGCTGATCCACTTCCCATACTGCTCACTTCAGAGTTCTCCATGGTAGAGCTGTGTAGCTCTGGTGTCAATCTATCGGGGAAAAAACCAAGGTATAATTATTCTCTTTGGCAGCGCTAGACAGTAGACCCTGCACTACTGGTAGAATGGAGCATCTGCCCTTTGACCTGTGAGAATAACTGTCTTTCTTTCTGACACTTTTGAGGGCCGGGGAAGATTAGAAGTTATTGGTGCTTTCTTTTTTTCATCTAAAATTGTTTCACTTGAGGTAATATTTTGATTACTTTTTATGAGCTGCGTTGTCCTTTCTAATGGAGAAACCAAATATTTATACTACAGTAAAAAATAAATCCTTGCCATATTTAGGAAAGCAAGAGAAAGGCTGGGGGAGTGGTTCATCCCCAAGCATAGCAGGGCTTGGGTATTGGGGACGGTATAGTGACATTTTCCCTCTCCTACAACATATGAAACAGTACTCCAGTGACCTGCAGCAGCTAGAGCCTCTCATAACGAACTCACGCTCAAGAAGCAACTGTATAGGAGGAATAGTGTTTAGAAATTACACTGTATTAAAAAAGGAACTAAGGTGTTCCTAATGCTATGTGTGTTCATACATCTCATGTCATTTTATAGGACGCAGAAAAGCATGCAAAACAATTTGCATCTCTTATGCTTAAAAGCCTATTTGAATTCATTCATGTTAATTTAATATGTGTTGAGGTTCTACTAGGCCATTGTAGATAGGTGCTAAAGAGGATGCAACGGTTAAAAATTAGAATTCCTGCTCTCAAGGAACTTAAAATCTTGTATATAATTTTCAAAGTTTATTAGTCTCTTTAACCAAGTCATATATTTCTTGAAGGCAGACATCACACTTCTTTTTCATTCTTTGTACAGTATACATTACTAAGGAAATGGTTGTTCTATAGATTTTCAATGACTAACTAAATAAACATGTTACCAAACTTGCTCTCTTTAGTTAAAAAAAAAATGTTCAAAAAAGTAACAAATGACTAGTACTGGTGAGGATGTGGGGAAAAGGGAACTCTTGTACTGTTAGTGGGATTGTGAATGATGCAGTCACTATGGAAAACAGTGTCAAGATTCCTCAAAAATTAAAAATAGAGCTGCCATACAAGCCAGTAATACCACTTCTGGGCATTTATCTGAAGAAAACAGAAACAATAATTCAAAAACATATATGCATACCTATGTTCATTATAGCATTAATAATAGCAGCCAAGATATGGAAGCAACCTCGGTGGCCATTGATAGATGAATAGATTAAGATGTGAGATACACACACACACACACACACACACACACACACACACACACACATATATATATATATATATATATATATATATAAAATGGAATCTTACTCAGTAATAAAAAGAATGAAATCTTGCCATTTGTGACAATATGGATGGACCTAGAGGGTATTATGCTAAGTGAAATAAGTCAGACAGAGAAAGACAAATACCATATAATTTCACTTATATGTGAAAATTTAAAATAAACACACACAAAAAAACCCCAAATGAATAAACTAAATAGAAATAGACCTATAGATACAGAGAAAGAGCTGATGGTTGCCAGAAGGGAGGCAGGTGGGGAGATGGGTAAAGAAAAGAATCTTGTATATAGTTTTAATAATACTTGTGATCAAGTTCATTATGGAAGCCCTATATTTGCATATTCAAATTTGGAAATTAAAAATTTAAATGTCACTTTGAAGACAGGTAACTATGTACCTGTTTCTTGAAATAAAACCTTGTGTGCAATATGTTCATTGTGCTCTGATACAAGCATCACAATAACTCTGTAGGGAAATGTGAGTCCGTCATGCTATCTCATTGTTCTCTCTCTGTTCATTGTCCACAACTCCAACGGGGGGGAAGGCTGAATAGCAAGCACATGGTTACAGAAAACTTCAGGTGGGCAACAACTATTTCTTCCCATCTGCTCTTTCTACCTGGTATTCTCATCACTTGGTCTGTGATGCACAGAGTCCACAGCCCGAGTTTCACGTGTAGTTCTTAGCATACTTGAATATGCATGCTTGAATATTTAATAGAAATGTCCAGTGTTCAGGCTGGAGTGAATGACTTCTTACCTGGTGTAGCGAATTGCCAACTGCATATGCACCATAGGAAAAGACTTCCCTCCTCAAGTACCCATCATCCCTTTGTCCCTACGTCCTGAGGACCCCCCAGACAATTCCAGTCTCCGTGCCCTTAGCACAGGGCTCAGAGAAAGTCCTCTGGAATTTTTGTTTATTTTCTACTCTTTCCAAGAGTCAACCTTGGTGTTTCTGTAATTTAACACTAGCAGTTGTGGTGTGTTCACTGGGATCCAACCTGGTGAGAACTCCAGCACCATGAGCTCAGATTCCCCCAGTGTCTCTTGGCTGCCCGGGGTATGTTCATGTTACACTCATCACGGGATGCCTTGCTGGCTACTTTGAAAACAGTTACCAAGCACCTAGTTCAGTGCCTGGCATTGACCTGCAGATTTCTATGCACTTTGTCCCATTTAATTCTTATTTCAATCCAGGAATGTAACTATTATATCCCTATTTTATAGATGGGGATGAGGGGAGTGAGTACCAGGGAAATTAAATGGCTTGACCATATTGGCACTTAAATTCAGGGCTCCAGAGCCATTTAAAAAAATATACCTTAACTTTCTCTTCCATTTACAACCTCAGAACAAAGTTGAGCACGAAATGTGAAAAATCAGTCAACTACACGCCGTGTCTGAATCTATAATAGGAAGCGAGCCAGGGTTGCATTTCCCCCTGGAGTTTTCTAAACAGTATTTTTTTAAAAACTCATTTATTTCAGCCTGAACACTGTAACATAACATTTCAGCATTTTCCATTAAAGCCATGAAATTATCACAAGCCAAGTAAACTGAAGAACACTATAATTGTTCATGTTTCAGAAATGTCATTGGCTACGTTAGCAAAGAGGCCTGTTATTCTACATGCCATAAATATGATTGCTTAAGTGGGTAAAATGCACGGTTTTTAAATTCCTAATCAGTGTTTTCAAGCACCATATAGGCATTTTTGATAGCTGTTTCTCTGGGTATTTTGGTTGTTCCCTAGGTTATCAAAGAAGCCAGCACATTGGTGTTTCTCTGGGGACTTACCGCCACCTCCCTGAGCCCCCGGGCTCCCGATTTCTGTGTGTCCTTCCACATTATGTACAAACATGTTCCTGGCTTTGTGTCTGCAGGAAGGGGCTTCCCCTAAATAACACTTCTGCTCTCTCCCCTGAGCCCCTTCTCACTTTCCCGCAGGAGAGGAGAGGTGGTTATGTGATCAATCGAACTTGCAATGAATTAGCATCTATTGGTCACACTCTGGGAACTACTTACACATGGCAAACACTGAGGGGTCCTTCTCTTTCTGCTATGAAGGGAGGCAGCAACCCTAATGAATGGTTGGCTCTGCAAACCCAAATTCTCCCTTGGGGGGGGGAGGGCCCAGCTTGGCCACCCAATTAAAGTCATGTCTTCCCATTGGTGTTCACTGTAATGAAGCTAACATTTGAATATTAATGCTTTCATCTTATGTCTCAGCTCTCAGCTGACTGGAAGAAGTTATTTATTGTCTCCCAAGCCCAAAAGTAATCAACATTTCAGCTCCCACACGTGCCCGCGCCAACCATCAACAACCGGGAGCACCTGGAAAGCTACAAGCAGGACTTGAGACTGTCATCGGTCACTTGCTCCATTTAATGCCGCAGGGAGCTGCACCAAGTGGAGGCCATGATCGCCCCACGGTCATCTGTCTGTCTGGCTCATTGATGTTACCATCTATGGGCTAAGCGTCCTGCAGGGTGATGAGGAGATAAAGATGGTTAGGATGTGCTGTCTGCCTCGTCCACTCGTCCAGTGCATGAAGACGGGGAGGTGTGGTTCCTTGGAAGCCTCATTTAGATACTGGTCACTTGGTGCAGACTTTCATTTTTGTGCCGCACATGTCTTCTGTGCCACGCCAGCATGGCCAAGGGTGACCCTGAGAGGGGGCGGTGAAGGATTTAGAAAAGACAGACAAGAGAATAAAGCTGGGTCTCGGTGGGACGCTGCCCTCTCTGATGGAGAGACAGCACCACGGACTACAAGCCATGTCTTTCTTTTATAGCCAGATTCCACGAGGCAAAGTAAGGGTGTGGTCAAGATGTTTACAACATTCTCCTGGGTTTCGATCCTACTCAATTACATGCACCTGAACTCTATCAAGCCCACATCACTCAGGCACGTGGGGCCACGTGTTCGGACCATAGGTTCAAGCTCCCAACCATAGCTGTTGGCTATAATTGTGCTGGGAGGACGCTGCCCTCCAAGCTGGGACTTGCATGTGGCCATGAGAGGACTGTGCCCTCTCATTAGTCCGAGGCTTGAACCTGTCCAAACACTGTAGCCGCTCTCCACAGTCTTCAACCCCTTATTCAAACTCTTGGAGTCCAATGTCTCATAATTCAGATTTTTTTTAGACTTTAAGGACTTAATATAATGTATGGATTGTATATCATAACACATCTCCAGCCGAATTTAGGGCAGCCCCCGATAACCAAGCCCCTTAATAATTCTGGAATAAAATGTATGACTCGAGTGGAATAACTGCAGATTGCAAATAGCCTCATAGAAGGTCAGATTAAGTTTTGGCATTTTCAGAGAATTTTTGGATTTTAAATTGTGAATAAAATATTATGGTCCTGTGTTTTGAGACCAAATAACCTTTTAAAGATAAATTACATTTCTACCGGCTTGGGCATTTACCTGCGGTCAGTGAGGTCCTCTGGGAAGTGGACATCAAAACAGAATTAGAAGTGGGAGTGACTTTGGGGAAAGGCCTGTAGAAGGAGAAAGGGGAGTGGGCAGTGAGGAGGGGGGGAGAGGGAGGACTGCGGGCAGGGAAGGGCCTGGCTGCAGGGCGGCTCTGGGAAGGTGTGGCTGGCCCAGCGGGAGGAGGCTGGCCATGGGTAGTGATGGCCGCCCTGGTCTCACTGCTGCTCAGTCAGAGGCGTCAGCTCCTGGCGTGCCTGGCGGGTTGTCACTCGGAGGGGAATCTGAGCCCGTGCCCCTTCCGCAGGTCTGCAGACATGGTTCCTCCAGTCACTAGTTTCCAGTTGCCAGGGTGCCTTTCAGGAAGCGTCCTCTGTGTGGCTGGGGTTCCACGCCCACTGGCCACCCCAGGACTATCTAACCCAGTGATGGCGAACCTTTTGAGCTCGGCGTGTTAGCATTTTGAAAAACCCTAACTTAACTCTGGTGCCGTGTCACATATAGAAATTTTTTGATCTTTGCAACCATAGTAAAACAAAGACTTATATTTTTGATATCTATTTTATATATTTAAATGCCATTTAACCAAGAAAAATCAACCAAAAAAATGAGTGTCATAGGTTCGCCATCACTGATCTAACCCACCAGCCCCTCTGAGCTGCTCCCACCCCGTCTCCCAAGCCTACCCACACTGAAGCGATGCCACAAGTTCCCTCCCCAGGACACCCCGAGATGCCAGAGGGCAGCACAAACCAAGAAGGGGTCACTCGGGAGAGGACCGGAAGGGCCAGATGAGCTGGGGGAGCAGGACAGGCAACACTGCTTGCCAAACACGTGGGGCTCATTTCAGATCAGAGAGTCTTCCCTGGGTCTGTAGGGCTGGGCCGCAGCCCTCCCTCCTCTGCAAACCCCTGCTCCTCACCCAGTGGGCCGGCTGCAGGCGAACACTAATGCTGCGCCAGCGCCCAGCCCTCCCAGCGCCTCTGACCTCTAACGCAGTGGTTCTCAACCTTGGCTGCACATTAGAATCACCTGGGAATCTTTTTAAAATCCTGATGTCTGGGCCTCATCCTCCGGAAATTCTGTTTCTTTGTTAGGGGGTGGGGCCACAACATTAGTAACAAAGAAACAGAATTTCCAGAGGATGAGGCCCAGACATCAGGATTTTAAAAAGATTCCCAGGTGATTCCAATGTGCAGCCGAGGTTGAGAACCACTGCTCTAACGGGACATTCACATCCACGTCGGCTCGCTGTTCTCCGGGGAGACAGGCAGCTCGGGGCTCACCACGTGCTTCACAGAGTGAAAGCCCAGAGGGAACGTGCCCCAAATCCCAGCGGTGACAGAACTGGGGCTGCCTGCCATCTTCTCTCTCCTCCCAGCACCCCCCCCCCCTCCCCGCCCTTCAGCTTGTGTAGTGGGAAACTGGCTTCAGGTAAAATTTGTTCCCACCTTAGACCTCAGCTGCTAATGGCAGGGTTGTTAGCTTAGCGGAGCCTGAAAGGTCCAACAGTAACAGGGTAACAGCGTTAAAAGCACATTTCTCTTTAGACAATGATTCAAAAGTCCCCTTTAAAAATGCATTGGATCATCCTGCCAGATCCTGGGGTGGGGGGCGCGGGTCTTGCAAAGCTCACCACCTCTTTGCCCATTTTTTTCTAAGATGTGAGTGGATCACTGTCCCCTACAAGCGGCCAGCCACGCAGAGTGGACAGACCTGCCTACGTGGACCGAGTGCCTTTGTGGAGCTGAATGTGATCATCCAATAACATGCACAGCACACGGTGGTGTGCGTAATAGCCATTGTACTACATGGCAATTAGGCATAAATGGCAGCCGTTCCCATAAATGCCTATAATTAGATTTGGAGTTCCTCCATGGGTGGAGGAAATGGACAGAGAATCTAGAAAAGGCCATTGCATGTTTCCTATAGTGCAGTTTTTTCTTAAAGAAGAAGTACCCTCGGCGGGCTGCTCCGATGCCCACATGGCGACGGAGCTCTGAGTCCCTGGGTGGTGGCAATGCTGTCCTGTCCCTGCTCCTCCATATACGGGAGGGGGAGGGGAGACGTGCACCAGGAGGCTCCTTGGGAGCTAGGATGCCATTCTGCTACCACAATGGGGGGATTTTTGAAAAGGACAGGAAAATACTTTTCCTTGCCAAAAAAAACATGGAAGAAAGTGACTAACGTGAGTATTATTTTTGAACAGTTGAGGCACATTTCTAGTTTTGGCTTTTGGTTAATCGTCTGGTAGACTCTGGTCAGGGTCAGCGTGGACTGAGCTCTGGATCCTGTGCGCGCCTGGGCCTCTTCGCCGCACTCACTCACGGCCACAGGGGCAGGTCCGAGGTCTCTTTTTGTGATTCTTTCCCAACTGGGGCTCATACTCCCTTAAGAGATGTTTATGCCAGCCCGGGCTCGGGTGGAGGTCCCTGCTCCCACGCAGCTCACATCCTGGTGGAGAAAGGAGCCATGGACAATAGGTGGGCATGCTATAGCCACGTGGAAAGGCGGGGGGGGGGGGGCGGGCAGGCATGCTGTGGGCACCCAGGGCACAGGCTGAGAGCCTACACAAAGAAGGGGCGACAGAGACGGGTCTCTGAGACTCTGGCAGAGTTTTCAAGGAAAGAAAGGCCTTCCAGACCGAGGGGCCTGGAGACCTGGAGGCTGCCCAGGAGATGGTGAGAGCCGCTGTGGGGGGTGAAGCTGGGCAGCAGCTATGCTGGGCGCGGGGCCTGGAGCCCGGGAAAGGGGTTAGGAGGACCCTCTGTAGGCACCAGGGGGTGGGGCCCATGCCGGGCCCAGAGCTGGTTCCCCGTCATGAGGCCCCAGTGCTCAGATCTTGGAACGGCCTTTCCTGTGGGATCCTTGCGAGCACCCAGCTGCTCCTGGCCCTTCCTCCCCTTCCCTCCACCTGTTCCCCGCCCGGACTCCGTGGCCAGCTGGAGGGGGTGCGGGAAGGAGTGCACACAGCCTCGGTGCCAGCGCCCCAGCTTCCGCACCACTGGCTCCCGGGCAAGGACCTCCAGCAGCTGCCCCGCTTCCCCAGGGAGCCCAGACAGTTGTCGGTTCTGGCTCGCGGTGAGGGGAGCTGGTGGAGGGTTGCCAGGCCTCTGGCTCGGGCTTACCTAGCTCTCTGGCTTCTTAGGAAAAGACTCAAGTGGACGGAGGAACTGACTTTGAGGAGGTTTGAGTTCAGAATCAGAAAGCAGCCCCCACTTAGCAAGAGAACCCTGCCGCTCACCTGCACCCCAGATGCCCGGGGTCCCTTTTAAGCTAGTCAGAGCCTCCCGCAGTCAGGGATAAAAGGCTGAACCCCTCGGAGGCTGGCGGGGGGCGGGGGTATCATGCATATAAACGAACTCCAGCCTCACCAAATCATCTCCCTTCATGTGGAGAGAGAATGAGAATTTTAAAAGCACAGGGCAGTGAAGTTGAAGGGGAGAGACCATTGCCGAAATGTGTGAGGCACTGTGCTTGGTGAGTTACGTACATCACATAACTGATTCTCACCAGTGAGGTGGGCATTATTGTTTCCATTTTCTAAAAGAAGACATTACTGCCCAGAGAATTTAGATCACTTGCCCAAGGAGGCTGGGGCTTCTAGACTTGTCCACCTGCATGATTCTGGGGGAGGAAAGCAGAGGATGGAGTCCCTGGGGACCAACGTCCCCATCTTGGCTGTGTGGCATGAACAGGTTGTCCCAGGAGCCAGTGTCCTGCTCACACTCCAGCTGGGCATGGGTGTCACTAAGGATATCGGGCATTCAGTTAAGCACAAAACGCTCAAGAGGTCATCATAGGATCGTAGGACCAGAGGATTTGTCTTACACATGATGTCCCCCAATCGTCGTTTCACTGAGAAGGATCCAAGGCCAAGAGGATGGCAGCGACTTGCCAGGTTTGTGAAAGAGCTGGGACCGGAGCCTCGGTCCTGCCCAGCTGCGTGAGATATTCGCTGCCTCCTCGATGGACAGTCTGCTCAATTGGACCAGGTGGCGTTTGGGCAGCGCTTCTGCTTCCGCCAGTAAAGCTATTGGCAGGTCCACGCTTGGCTGGGGCGCCTGTGGGAGAGGTGGTTGGCTCTCGGGTGCCTGGCAAGGCCAGGAGAGAGGGAGAAACAGGAGCAAGGAACGACGTCTACATTTTTATCTAAGCTTCAGTCCCAGTCATGAAATTTACCACAAGTAAATGCTCTCCGGGACCTTCTCTCCTTTGAAAAGTATTTAGCATTAACAACATAATTTTAATGCCCAATCAAGGTCAATAAAAGGAGCTTTTGTCTATGCTTGTAATAACTCTGAGGCCTGATGACTCTATCGGGTATTAGGAGGCAGTTGTGGGCTATGCACTGAGACCAAAACATTACGCACGTCACTAAGGTTGGTGTTCACAGAGGTGGCGTGTAATGGCGGAGCAGGAGACGTGGTTCTCCTGGCTGCCAGTGTCTCATGTTGTTCCTCTCTACTCCTGGGGACATTTCTCAAAACAGGACATAAAACTCACTCATTCTAAAGTGTAAATAGCTAACGATGCTCAAAGTAATATTTCTTCCAGGAGTATTTTTGTTTTAACACCTTAAGTCAGACAACTAAGCTTTATTGCAGAAGCAGCAGGCTTCATTTCACAGTGGAAGAGGCCTTTCTAAGGGGAAGCAGAACATTCCTAGTGCTTCTGAAATCACGCTATGCTAATGGATCCTTTAGTCTTTCAACTAGAGGAGTCCTTTCTCCTTACAAAGGTAATAGCTACCCATTCATTAACGTAAACTCAAATGTCTAGACTTTACTTAACGCTACGAGTAGGTACTAATAATGGGTTAAAATTTATTGAATGTTTATTGAGCACGAGGGGTTACAAGAAACATTTTACATGTGAAATGAACTTCACCCTCCCAACTCCCTGTAAGGTATTTTTATGATCATCTCAATTTTATAGAAGAATTCAAGTTTATAGAAGTCTAGTAAGTTGCCAAGGAAACTTTTAATGTTCCCATTTCACAGCTGAGAAAACTGAGCCTTAGAGAGGAACTGAAGCTCTTAACTACTCTTTGCTCCCTTCCTCCTGTATTCTGTAACTCTAGTTAACACAGAAAAGAGGATTTGCTTCTGTTCCTTTTATTCTGTTTTGAGTTCTGCTCTCAATGTGATGTTTAGTAGCAGGCTAAGCCATTACATCCCAAGTGAATATAAATAAGTCAAATTTGGCCCATGTTCCAAAACCAAATTGATAAGGACAGTTCACTTGTGGACATATGTGATTACACTGTTTCTTAAGCGGACATGGAAACCATGATGGTTATGATCCTTTGAAAAATTCATGGCTGAAACAGATCCAACTTAATTATGAGATTTGCCTTATGAGGCTGTGTATACAAGTCATCAAGTAAAAGAAAGAACAGAAGGTCACAGAATTCACATCTGGGCAAGCATATGGATCAGTGTCTAAACACACACACACACACACACACACACACACACACACACACATTTCCATACATCTGGCTTGAAAGAATCAGGAACTTCAAACTTTAAAGACAAACCATCTTTACTTGCATGCTGGAGAAATAGCATGGGATGCGGTGGAAACAGAACTCTGAGCATGGCTGTGGGACAGTTCAATTAAACGCTAAATGAATAGCAGTGCCCAAACCCCGTGTAGCTCATTAAAACCCAGGGTCTGAATCTCCCTCCATCCCCAGTGTCTTTCCTCTTTGTATCAAAGCACAAGAAAAAGGACTCTGAAGCGAGGCAAGCATCAGCTAAGTACATTCAGATGTTGTCAAGCTGAGCTTTAGACCCAACGGTATTCCAATGGTTCAGAGCCCACAGGAGGTAAGGCGAGAGTGAAAATGGCCAAGTCCTAAGCAAGACTAAGGCATACCTTTGCTTATTGACAATTACATAAGTCTCAAACTTCCTTCCAAAGTGAAGCTATGTTAGCCCCCTGCTTGGAATGAATGCAGCCTCTGGAGATACTCTGCCTATATTTGAATCTTGACGTCACCAGGTAGTAGCTGACTGCGTGGCTTAAGTCTCAAATTCCTCATCTGTGAAACGGAGCTAAGCATAATATCTACCACATAGGGTGGTGTAAGGATTGGATTATATTGAACCTGCACAGTGCCTGATTCAAAGTAAGTTTTCAATGAATGTTACCTGTGATCACTAGTCATCAATATCTGGGGAAAAGAGGAGGCTTTTGTACTTGCCCAAGGTAAATCCGTGTTACACAAGTGAGAGCATAATAAGCTGATCTTTATGAGAGTAAGTTTAACTGGTTTAGCTGTAATGGGTATTTTCTGTATCTGCAGGGATTTATTTCGGTAACACCAAACATCCTTTGTCATACTAGAATTTAACCAGAAAAAGTGGGGCTGCCATTTTTAACCTTTGTATTTTACTCTCCAGATCAAAAAACTCAGTAAAGGTCTTTTTAAATGGCAAAATATTAGGCAGATATAAGTCAGTGTCTGTTTGTTACCATGACATTGTGAGTTCGATGTTGACCCTCTGGAGTTCCACTGTCCCAGACCTTGACCAACCCTACGCTCCACCAACCCCTTCTCTAATATGCACATCCACTTCGAATCAGCAGGTTGACTGGTGGGAATGATCAGAAAAGTTCTATACTCCAAACGGAGTTGATACCATTGTAATTAGCTACTTATTAATCATAGGAAAAGAGCAAAGGGGGAAGCCAGACATTATAGACATGTCATTTGGGCAGCTTCACCAGGAAGCTGAAACTTTGCACTCCCCAGGGAACCACCAGGCTAGTCTCTGCAGAACATTGTGGGAAGGAATCCAACAAAGAGAAGAGAGACTCATGCCCAGTAAAGTTGAGGTGACAGAAGGCAAAGTACCTATCTGTCAGTCACACCTGGGAACAAAGATCATTGGCCAGAATGGGTGTGCCAGCACGTGAACATTTGGGAATACATAATCTCCTAAACAAAGAAGTTCTCTCTCTTGTTGCTCTCTTATGACGCGTGACTCATGAGGCTCTCTTGTTCCTGCTTCCTTGCATTTGCCTGTATGGCACACAGCCATGCGGACCCCACACCCAATGGACTGATGGACTGCAATGAGAAACACAAACTAAACTAGCTTGATGCTAACGTGGACTATGCCCTAACATGGAACAGAAACTCTAGACACTGGCTCTGATTTTAGCTCTACTGATAGCCCAGCTATACTTCTTCTGTGGTGGGACTGAAGGAGAGGGGACCTTGAAAACTCAGGAATTTGCTTCCACAGAAATAAAGCTTTCCATGACATCTTATTCTCCCATGTAAGTCTCAGAAAATTACTTTTTTGGGGAAATATCACAAGAAATTCACCCCCACTAGCAACTGGGGGAGACAAGGACCTGCCCCCTCCATCAATAGAGTGAATGGAAAATCCTTGAGATGGCTAGAAAGGAACACTTAGAACTCAAATCTAGAAAGTCTGAGTTGTTTTTAATTAATATCCCTAACATATCCATGTGGTGTTATCCTGGCCAACATGAAAGTGTCCACACAGTGAATAGAGAATCCTAACTCAACTTTCACACTTGGAAACAGATGTGCAGATTATGGCAAAACCTGGCAATTCCACATTGGCCTCATTTATTCATTTGAGAACCAAATAATAGATCACAGAGAAGTCACCTGTGTATGCCAGTTTCATTGCTTTTACCCCTCTAAATTACTATTTGTCTGCTATTTTATCCCTGGCCTCCCTCCCCACTTCGCCCCCCCCCCCCAAAAAAAATCAGGTTTCTAAGACCAAAGTAAAGCATAAGACCATTATCTCAGTAATTCAAAGTAGTCCTTTGAATTCTGGCTTGTTTTTTTCGCTCTCTAAAGGGAGGCCTTTCGTAGTTGACAGAAGAAGAAGAAGAAGTATGGGAGAAGCAGCCGAGGGGCATCCACCATCACAGCAGGAGAACTGTGTGAACCCCAATACGCCAGTCCTCAGGCTACACAGCAGAGGAGGCTTGGGGAGCACTGTCCTCAAAGCCCTTGCTACGCAGAGTGTAGATAATAGACCAGAAGCATCCGAATCACTCGGGGGCGTGCCAGGAATGCAGAATCCCAGGTTCTGCCCCAGACCTTCGGAATCAGACCCTGCATTTTAACGTCCCCCCCCCCCCCAGTGATTCGCCTGCACATTGAAGTTTGAGAAGCCGTCTCTGAGGAACTCTCCCCCCGCGAGGCTGAGAGGTGCTTCCAAACTGCTTGTTCAGCTGCCTGTGATCCTGCGTTTGCCAAACCCATCTCAGCCCTGCCTGTGACTGACAGCTCTGAGGACAAGGGTACAGTCAGTCCCATATCATTATGCATAAGTGTTCCTCCTCACCTATTAAAAAGGTTCAAAAGATACCGAGCTACAGATATTCCACATAATGACCTTCCAAATTTCTTGGCACCAATCATCTTCTAAGAGACTCCTGTGCCTGCACATATTCAATTAAACCTCCTCTTTTCACAAACTGTCACTTCTTTGCTGCCGACTTTCAAGCCATGCCCCACAAATGAGGTTAGTGGAGAAAATATATCAGGAGGAACACAGACAAACTACAGACAGGCACTTAAGGAAATAAGAAGATTAAAGCACCTTCGAGAAACAGGCCCAGTTATTAACTGATGTATCGTTTCTGAGTTCATTGAAATTCTGGTTTTCATATGTTCTGACAGGGTAAGGAGGAGAGCAAAACAAGATCTGCTTTGAGACTATTCACACACACACACACACACACACACACACGCACGCACGCACGCACACACACACACACACAGCTGTTGCCTTAACTGTAGGGTCATGCCTACTGCAGCTTCACTTGCCGTGTCCTCCAGGTGTTTTGGGAGGATGCATTAAGTAGAATTGCAACGAGTTGGAGAGCTCTACCCAATGTGTAAATTAAACTTCAAGCTTCTCAGAGCGAGTTTGAGCCAAATTGCCCTCCTCTGCTTATTGGAGGCGGTTACTAAGGAACCTATGGAAACGACACTTCTTCAGCCAGGCTCTCATAAATCAGGTGTTTCCACACTTCTCAAAGTGACAATAGAAAGCCAATTGGAAAGCATAATAGCAAAAGACACTGCTCCCAAACTGTCGTCAGGCTTTGGAGTGAGTAAAATGTTTGACAGGGAAGATTGTGTGCGAACGTTATTCATTGCACCAAGAGCCATTCAAAGGCACCTTCGGAGCAGAGATTAATGAAAGAGAATTCTTAGGAAGTAATATAATACCGAATCTCCTCCTCTCGTCCACCTCCTCCTTTGGGGGGATCCAGATTTAGCTAGGGACAAGATTTATGATTCTGAAGGTGTGATGAAAGGCCAGTCATAGTTTACAATGCTATTCCAATGTAAGGGTCTCACCTCCGGACTTTCTTTGACATCCAAATGTCAAAGAAATTTGACATTTCTTAACCCAATTTTAATATCCCTTTAGTGTTTGGAGGCCAAGGAATAGCATTGATGCGTGAGAAGCCAGCTGTCCAGTGTCACAGCTATATAGGAAACCAGCACCCCAACTTTAATGACCCCTCGTTTGATCTGAGTTTGATACCCTGGTGGTACCATTTTCAATCTATCAAATTGTCAGACCCACCTTCTTGACACTCTCATTAATATGCTCTGTCCATCAGAATGGATCGTGGACTCTTTGAAGAGTCACCCAGAGTCATGGCTTAAGAAAAACTCATGGGGGAAAAGACGGATTTCCTTTGACGGTCTATACTTCTAAGCAGCTTAGATTTTCCTCTGAAATGTAGAACATAAGAAAACTAAATTCTGTGGTTGAAGCACCATGTCCCTAGGTATTCTAGGGACCCATCTCATTAAAAACTTGATGATCTGAGACTGGAAGGCTCCAAATTTTCATAACTGAATGCCACCCAACTGTCTGTTAGCTATATAGTGTGGGTCACTTTCGAATCAATAGTGAGAACCATGATCTCTTCAGTCACTTTTCAGAATTTACCCATATATGTACTGTCATCTCACCTGCAATAGGCTGCCATTGGGAATATGTATATTCACTACTTATTCTCTTAGGTTTGTGGTTCCTAACCTTTTTAAGCATTAGGACTCTCTCTCTCTCTTTTTCAAATAGACTTTCTTGTTTTCATCAGTTCACAGTAATTCTAAAGAGATTTCCTGTGTACCACTTGCTCCCCCACATGCATAGCCTCCCCCCTTATCAACACCCCCACCAGAATGGTACATTTGTTATAATTGATGAACTTATATTGACGTGTCATTATCACCCAAAGTCCATAGTGTACAATAGGATTCACTCTTGATGTCTATGGGTTTGAAAAAATTTATTATGATGTATATCCACCACCATAGCATCATACAGAGAGGAGTTTTTTAAAAATCTTTTTAAAAAATATTTTTAAGCACAGAAAAGTTCCAAGAATAAAAAGAAAATGAACTATGCAGCAGATCCTCAAATAACGTGGATTTGTTATGATGTTGATGAAATGTAGGAACTTAGCTCTTGTTCATATCATTCAGCCTGAGGTAAAAGCTGGGTTTGTTACATGTCATTTTGCTGCAGCTCCAAGAACTTACTGATGACATTAAGTGAAGACTTACTGTACTTGTTACCCAAATTCATTCATTATGAATATTTTTACCTCATTTACTCTATCATTTGTTCTCTTTTGCTTTCTCAATATAATATTTTTATGAGCCATTAAATATAAATTATGTACATCATGACCCTTCCTTCTTAAATATTTAGAGGGTATTTTCTAAGAAGAGTGGAGATTCTCTTACATTACCACAATACAATGGTCAGCTTCGGAATATTTAACATCAATGCAATACTTTTGTCTAATCTATATCCATATTCGAGTTTTGTCTCTACCCATACTTAATTGACCCAACAATGTCTTTTTTAACTTGTTTCCCCCTTCCAATATAAGGTCCTAGCTAGGGTAAGGAATTATATTTAATTGTTATCTCCTTTAGCCTTCTTTACTTTTGGACATTTCACAGCCTTTATTTGTATTTTATGACATTAACACTTTTGAAGAATGGTGTCCCTAATCCATTTTTATAGAATGTTCCTTTTTTTTTTTTTTTTTTTTAGTTTGTCTAATTGGATTCAGGTTATGCATTCTTGGCTGGACCGGAATACTATATACATGAGATTGTGCTGGGACTTCTTTCTTAAAGTGGAAAAATGGTTTGCTGACTCCCACATGATCTACGTTTTCATTTTATTCATTTGAGCCATAGACAGCGCTTAGTGCACATATAGATTTCTGAACGCTTCGCAATTTCCACATGTTAGAGGCCCATTGAGTGTTGAACCTTCTGTATTTTATCTTATTATTAATTCAAAAAATCAGAAAGTGATATATTCGGATCATCTTATCTTAGTTCCTCATGTTGGCTTTTTAGAGGATCCATGCAGGAAATGTTCTGAAGAATGCCTCTGCATACTTTGCAAAACTGTAATTGACAACTTTTCCTACCATGTTCCTCAAAGCCCTTAATAGGATTCAGTAATATGTATTTCTAGCCTAAAACTTACCTCTATAAAATAACTTACCGATTTCTTTGTATTGAAATAATTAGGAGGTGAAGATTTCAATGAAATTTTCTACTATTCCCTTTGGTTTTCAGAAAGTTCAGGGCTAAGTTTAGTGCTTAATTATTCTAATTCTATGAGAATATATGTAATTTAAAAAATTGTTTCTAAATTTTAATACTTTAATATCAAAGTCTCGGTATAGGCCAGTCTCATGAGACTTGTGGTGTGGAACGGAGGGTGGGCTGGGCTTCAGTCTCACTGGCGCCTCCCATCTGAGACCTCTGTGTAGGGCACAACCCACCCACAGCCCTGGCTCAACTTCCCGCTTCATCTCTGGGGCCACTTTCCACCGTGCGTGCCTTCAGTCTTGGGAGGCCTTGGCCTGGGTCTGCACAGAGCACTCGCTGGCCCCCTGCCTACCGCAAGGTCAGAGATGTGGATTTAGGCTCTGCTCTCAGGAGGCCTGATGTTCTCCTTCTGATGCCACTCACCTCCCAGCTGGTGAGTGACACATCATTGCCTTTACACGGTCAGGACCGGGGCCCCTGGGTCACGGGCCCCCCCTGACTCCCCTTTGGTTGTTCCTGTTCCCTTTATTAATTCACACAAGCACACATTTGTGGGCTGTGCATACTGCTTTTAACTGACCTTTCCTGGACTTTAGATGGTGTTGCTTACAGCAGCCAGAACGACAGGGGTCTAGGCAAGATTTTACTGAGGACTTGACTTGGGTTTTGTTTTTGCTTCTAAGAAACTCAGCAAGAATGAGTTCCATTGGGGTTTTCTGCTCTTTCTTTTCCCCATCTCTTTCCTGGAAGGGGTCAAGGCCTTTGTACTTCTTGCCTCCGGGGTATTTGGAGAGCAGAAAGCAGAAGGTGCTGCAAACAATCTCTCTTTCTGGCTTTCTTGAATTCTAAGTGAGAATGTCCCCCGACAGGGAAACGAATGAAGAGGAGTAGGTAGAAAATGTCAGAGAGAGGATCAACAATTTGTAAAGCCAGGAAGTGTCCACATCTCTCTTATAATTCCCAGGGGAAGGCGGCAAATTCTTCAAGAGGGGTGTTCTCTGGGCTAGGGAGACTGGACTCCAGGCACTGGAGTCCCAGGATCTGTAAAATGTTGCACCCAAACATGGCATGGGAGGAACAAAGCCCTTGGACTAATTCTTTAGAAATTGTGCTATTAAAATCATCACGCAGTAAAATTAGCTTTTTTTCTTTCGTGGTACAGCTCTATTAATTTTAGCACCTGTATAGATGCATGTCATCAGGATATAGAGCAGTTTCATCACCCCCAAAACTCCACTGTGCTTTCCCCCCACCCATAGCCCCTGGAAACCACAGAGTTGTTTCCCATCATCTAGTTTTGTCTTTTTGACATTGTCAAATAAGTGGAATTATACAGTCTGTATCCTTCTGAGACTGGCTTCTCTCACTCAGCACAGTATCTTTGGGATTCATCCATGCCTTTGTTTGTATCAATAGTCTATTTCATTGTACTGCTTAGTAGTATTCCATAGGATGGATGGACCACAGTCTGTTAATACTTTCACAAATGTTGAAGAACATTTGGGTTGTGTTTAGCTTTTGGCTATCACAAATAAAGCTGCTATGAACATTCATGTACAGATTTTTATAGAAACATACGATTTCCTCTCTCCAGGGTAAATACCCTGGAGTGGGATTTCTGGGTCCTAGGATGAGAATATGCTTAACTTTATAAGAAACTGCTGCACTGTTTCCCACAGTAGCGGTACCATGTAATAATTCCAACACAGTAGGAGTTCCAATTGTTCCGCATCTTCATCAGCATCAGAGAGTGTCAGCACTTTTTATTATGGCCATTGTAATAGGTGTGTAGTGGCATCTCTCAGTGGGTTTTCATTTGCGTTCCCCTAATAAAGCTCTAGGGTTGAAGGGCACGCGTGGCCCCTGACAATGTACTTATCCACAGGACTAGTAAGGGGCAGAGATGGGACGACTCCCCAGATATTTTGCTGTAATGACCCTGGGCTGAGGAGGGAGGAAAAAGCCCACGAATAATCAAGAGTGAAACTCTCTACCAGTCAGTAGATGGGATTGCTGAGTCAGATTTGATATGATTTAACTACAATGACAGTTGTTGTGAGCAGGTCCCTGGCTCTCGCCCGGGGACCCCACCTCTGCTGTCCTCCCTCCGCTGCCATAGACACCACCCGGCTGTTCTCACAGGATCCTGCCACTCCCCGAGGGCCTGAGCCAGACAGTGTTCTCCCTGATGTTCTAGTAACAGAAATGCCCCAGCCACTCTGCTGACCCCTAGGGCAGCGGTTCTCAACCTGTGGGTCCCGACCCCTTTGGCGGTTGAATGACCCTTTCACAGGGGTTGCCTAAGACCATCCTGCATATCAGATATTTACATTACAATTCACAACAGTAGCAACATTACAGTTATGAAGTAGCAACGAAAATAATTTTATGGTTGGGTCACAACATGAGGAACTGTATTTAAGGGGCCAGAAGGTTGAGAACCACTGCCCTAGGGCCGTGGTCGGCAAACTTCGGCTCAAGAGCCACATGTGGCTCTTTGGCCCCTTGAGTGTGGCTCTTCCTAAGCCTTAGGAGTACCCTAATTAAGTTAATAACAGCGTACCTACCTATATAATTTAAGTTTAAAAATTTGGCTCTCAAAAGAAATTTCAATTGTTGTACTGTTGGTATTTGGCTCTGTTGACTAATGAGTTTGCCGACCACTGCCCTAGGGGATGGTGAGTGTAAGCCTCTTGATTTTTCCCTTCCCATGGCCTCTGAGTTCAGTGAAGGGGTTCAGAACAGGCCTCCCCACGATGTGCCACCTTGGTGTGTGAATTATTTTGAGCTGAAGGCGATGAAGACCATGTGGCTCATGAGAAACTTCTACCTCTCCCTTAAAAAATGTAAATTAGGGGGCTTGCCCGTAATAAGAGTTTATCACCAGAGATAACTTTTTAAAAAAATATATATTGATTTTTTACAGAGCTTGAAACATTGATCAGCTGCCTCCTGCACACCCCCTTCTGGGGATGTGCCCACAACCAAGGTACATGCCCTTGACCGGAATTGAACCTGGGACCCTTCAGTCCCCAGGCCAATGCTCTATCCACTGAGCCAAACCGGTTAGGGCTCTAGAGATAACTTTCTGTGGGCCAGCTATAGGGCAGGGCAAACTTCTCATTAGGGAACATCTGCTCTTCCCATCATCCTACGAAGGACCTTCCTCCCCTCTGAAGTCCCAAGACGCTGTACCTCACCCTTAGCTCAGAATGTCCTGTCTACCCCGTTTTCCTTTTCTGTCTCTGAACCTCTCGCGTATGCTGGGTCTCTGACTCTCTCGTGTATGTGGGGTTCCTGTACATCTGTTGGTAATTAAATTTTCTCACTTCCCTTGCTAATCTAATCTCGCTCAGGTAGAGTTCATTACTGGACCAGCCAAACGAACCTGTCCAGGGAAGGGGATCCCCCCCCCCCGCACCCCACACACACCGGACTCGGGGGAGGGCGTCCTCCACTGGGGCTTGTGCTCTGCTCCTTCCCTACCAACGTCTCAGCCGAATTCGCTCCCACGTTTGCCTTGTTTTGGCCTCTGGGAAAGTGAGTGCTGAATGCTGATGTCTCCCTGTGGACGCTTGCATGGCTCTTCAGAGTGAGCCCGGACAGGTCCAGCGCGTCTGTGACTCTCAGTCCTCGGGCCCATCAAAAGCTGGTGGCTTGTATTTACTTTTTAAGTAGGTTTCTATTGATTTTTAGAGAGAGGCAGGGAGAAGCATCGAGAAATGGAAACATCGATGAAAGAGAGGAAAATCATCCATTCTCTGTTTCCTGCACGCCCCATGCTGGGGGGGCAAGCTCACAGCCCTGGCCGATGCCCTGACCGGGAACCGAACCAGAGACCTCTTGGTTCCTGGGTCACACTCTGCCGCCGAGCCACATGGGCCGATAAAGCTTGTGGCTTTTACAGGGAGCTCACTGACCCTGTGTTCTCTCCCCCACCGCTCAACAAGCTCTTCCCTGGCCCTGGGCAGTCTTCCCCGGCCGGGTGGCATGAACACTGCATCTTTAAGAACAGATGATGGGGTGTTCGCTGCAAACTCTCTAATAAGTTGCACGCCCTCTGAAAGGTCACGGGTTTCTGCGTATGAAGAGCACAGCACAGCGGAGGCCTTCTGCACGTGCAAAGCCTCTCATCGCGTCCAGAGTCATTTAAACGGCCGGGAACTGATCTCTATGATGAAGGCGGCGCCTTTTCATGTATGTTAAACCCAAGGAAGGGCTCACCATGCTCTCTGGCGTTTGCCTTGCAGAGCGCTCGTGGGGTAATGGGCCATGCCATGCTTGGAGCTCCCAGGAAGGAAAAGCCTGGTGCAAATGTAAATGTATGACTATTGCCATTAGGAATGGTGATCTGGGGCGGGAGCGGGGAGGGAGGGCCGGGGGAATTAAATGCTAAAGATAAAGTCACTGAAATCTATAAGAGAAATGTAAAACGGGGCCCGTGAAGCTCCATGCTTCAATTAAATTAAATGACCACATAATGCTACATTCTAATCCTGGTGCATAAATTAACAGAAAAACAAAATGACACAAAACTGCCAGCCTCAGCAGGAAGTTGAGGGGCCATTAGTCATTAGCCTCTCTAAGCCCCTCCATTATTATTCATCCCTGAGCCTGACAACCACAAGGTGCTCAGCAGTCCTTCGCAGGTAAATGCGCTTCCTCTAAGCTGAGGCTTTCCTTCTAGCCATGGACTAGACACCCCTCACGCGCGGCCTGGATGGAGCTGGAGATGGAGACCGGCGGCCTCTTCCCCGGAGCAGCTGCACATCCCGCCAGGCCTCGTGGTTCTCCAGGACACGGAGAACTCCAGGACTCCGCGGACACTCCATTCTGGTAAACAGGCGAGTCCTGGTCGGTGCCTGTCTTGCCACCCAGCTCCCCATGTCTGATGACGGAGGCTTAGCCCTGTGGCCCTGGTGCCAAGCTTGTGCGGGAACGGGGTCTGCTTTGCCTGCGAACTCCTAGTAGGGACTCTGAAACCAGGGCCTCGGACAGTCCCTGGAGCCCTGCGACAAGTGACGTGTTTTGGACTTTGTGTTGCCGTTGTGCCGTGCTGTGCTGTTCTGTGCTGTGTCATCTCAGCAGTGGAGCTGAGCTCTCCACACACAGCCTCCTAAAGGGAAGCCAGTTCTCCCATAGGACAGCTATTACTGTGGGAAGAAAACAGTATGTGAACGCACCCTTTGCTAGAAGTCTGGGTTGTCATCGCAGGCGAGGGTAACGTGTTGATTTTCCCACCAGCATGTAGGTCCGTGGCGGGAGTTGCAGCTGGAACCAATGTTGGGACCTTGCAGAGTTCAGCTATGGCCCAGCCTGTCTCATGAGCCCGGGGCTGACCCAGCCACACCTATTTCCCTGAGGGCCGAGCTGCCTCCTGGAGATCACTCCTCAAGAGGAGGGAGCCAGGCTCTACATCTGATGCGCAGAGCCTTGGCCAGAATAAGGCTGATTGCGACACGGCCGGTGCTGTCTCTCCTCCATCCTGTGCCCATTCCCAGAGCCGCAGGTCTGTGTCAATTACATGGTTCCCAGGCAGTACTATTTGGGAGCTCCTGTAGTGGATTTAATACCAAATGGAGAGAAATGCCCTCATAAGTTTTTGCTGTCCACTCCCATGCTTGGTCCCTTCAGGCTCTGACACATCACCTGGGGGCAGGGGAGAAGCCCCCTGGGACATAGGTTCTTTTATTGATTGATTGATCAATTGTCTAAAATTTTACATATGTCTCCTTTTCCCCCGCTTGACCCCTCCCCCCACACCCCCAGGGATGAACAAGAATAGACCCATGTTCTTTCTATGCGTATCTGAGACTAACCTGCAGACTCACAAACACGCTCAAGAATCATATGTCAGGAGACTAGGGGGCTATGTGAACAGGTGTGACTCAGCAAATGGGATTATTTTGTATCTGTTGGCTGGTGGGGGCATGAGGAATCTAGAGTTTATGTATATAACGAACACGCTCAATTTTACCTATGATTCTTTCAGTCAATAATTACTGAGCACCTGCTAGGCCTGGCACTGTACTAGCTCCTGAAGTTACAGGTAAGAAAGCACTATCAGCTACTAACTTCAGGAGGAGGAGGAGGAAGAGGAGGAGGGGGAGGAGAACTGCCCTTTGCTGTGTATCACTTATGCGCCATGCACTGTGCTGGGTATTTAATACATATTATGACTAATCTTTGCTAAAGGCAGTGCTTGCCAAGTCCATTATAAAGATAAGGAAAATTGAGCAGACAGATCGTAGGACTAGTAAATGTCAAAGATAGAATTACTGAGAACTGAAAAGCAGGATTCAGGTAGGCGCTTCTATGTTTGATCAGATGGTAGATGTGAACAGAGTATAAGATTTTGCACATAAATGTGTTCCATATAGTTTTCCCTTATTATTTTTCCAGAAAGAAGGGAAGCAGAATCATACAAAGTATCGGACTATTGAGCTTTTCTTAGCAGCCGGAAATAGCGATTCTTGGAGAGTGGTGGTGGCTGAGATGCCCAGGACTCCACCTTGACCCTCTGAGAGGGGCCTGGACCTGTGGCCCTCAGATCCATTCTTCGGGGTGGGCCGTGTGTGTGTGTGAATGTGTGTATGAGTCTGTGTGTGTGTGTGTGTGTGTGTGTGTGTGTGTGTGAATATGTGTGAGAGTGTGAGTTTGTGTATATGAGTGTGTGTGTGGGAGGGTGTGAGTGTGTGTGTGAATGTGTGTGTGAGTGTGTGTGTGGAGGGTGTGAGTTTGTGTGTATGAGTCTGTGGGGAGGAGGGTGTGTGTGTGTGTGTGTGTGTGTGTGTGAGTATGTGTGACAATCCAGCCACAACCAGCACAGCCAACGTTGTATGTTCAATACACATTCACAGGATTTCATTTCACCAATAAGAGGTAACCATGTTTATCATTTTCAGGAATGCCTTCCTTCAAGCAAAAAAAAAAAAAAAGGGTAAGTTATTTACCCAAATAAAATCATCCTCCAAGTTGTGAAGTTTCCTGCATATGTTTGTGTTTTTAAGATTATCAAGATTAATATGAAACACTTTTTAGAAAGAGTGCAGGAATAAGGAGAAACTGAAAGTGTTAGAAGTTCATTGGCGTTCACTCTGGAAGGGAGACATAATGTCTTTGACAAGATAATATAAGCCAATAGGGAAATGGCTCAATTTATACACAACCTTTTAGAAATGCAGTTATTTCATTGCATGAGGCACATCTGTGTGTGCCTACTAGACTGGCTTGATCTTGTCAGGAGAAAAAGAAAATGTGCCTTTCCTAAGAGGCACTACTCTATTATTTCCCACAAAGATAAACGAAGTCGATGACCTTAAAGTAAAATATGTAAATATTTCACCTAAAATTTGAGATTGTGAAGAAAATATGCCACCGCGCTAAATAAGCTGAAACTCAGCAACATCTAATCCTAAAAAGAGACAAGACGCGTTCTGACACTAGCTTATTGCTGCAATGATAGACTGGGTATGAACTCTGCCTCCAAATTATTTGCTCTCCAAGAAAAATCCATCCCTCTAATGCTATTATTAGAATGCGCTAGACAAATACATGCAATTTCATGTAATTTTGTCTAGGCAAATCAGCCGAATTCTATGCTGTCATTTTCCCCAGGCAGAGCTGATGCCATTACCATATGACTGCAGCTAGCAAACACTTCTGCAGGCATCTCCTATCTTCACAGAATCTCTCCCCCAAATGCCAGTGCTGTCCCAATGCATTCCAGAGGAGCGGCATTCAAAGGAACGGCTCTGTACTGCCGCCACCCACTTCCTCCCCCTCCAAAAAATTCAGGCTTACAAGAGAAATACAGGGCTTTCTGGCAAGAACTTACAGATCTCTGATTTAAGTGCTCAATTCCAGGATGTGGAGCAGAGCAGAGCAGAGCACTTGAGCTGTGAACGACAGCCACGTGTTTTTATTGTAAACCTCACTCTACCTGCTATTAATTCATGCTTGATTACGCACCCGACCTCAAATTCCATTTCTCAGCACAACTGCAGTCCCCAACAAAAGCCCAGTGAGGGATCCATTCCTCTCCCTTCAATACACATCCTCAGCTCCTATTAATTTTAATGTAACATGTGATAGTCGCAATATTCATAAATTCAAAGGACAACCGCTGCCACTTCCAGAGCTTTTCCACTTCCAAACATTAGTTTTATGCAAAGTATGGTCATTTGGGCAAAAGAAAAAAAAAATTACTTCTTTCTCTAACTTTCTGCCTAAACAGACAAGGAAAAAACGTATTGTGTTATAATTGTAATCTGAATAATTTTAAGCCCAGCTTCTCTCATAGATACATTTGGATTTTATATCTTTATAAAGTGACACCATTGACTTACTTATACTTCTTGTCTTAGTTGGGCTGCTCGAATGAAATATGGACTGAGAGGCTTGTCAACAGCAGACATGAAATCCTCACAGTTCTGGAGGCTGGAAGTCTGCCATCTGGCTACCAGCATGGTCGGGTACCAATGAGAGCCTCTTCAGGGATGTAGAAAGCCAACTTCTTGTTATGCCCTCAGGTGACAGAAAGAGAACAGGTTAGCTCCCTGGTCTCTCCTTCTAAGGGTGAAAAGCACAGTTGTGAGGGCCCGCCTCATTACCTACTCATTAAGGCCTCACCTTCAAATACCATCACATTAGAAATTAGGTGGCAACATATGAAATTTAGAGGCACACACACATTCAGTGCATAACACTCCTCTAGAGAGCAGAAGGCCCGATGGGCCCCCCCACTCTACAGGACTCCTAGGCTCCATACAATCCACTTGCTAGACTGTAAGGTCAATGAAGGCAGGGCCCATGTCTGTCTCAACCACCATGGTAATGTGGTTGACCCTCTGAGAAGGCCCTGTGTCTGTATGCCCTCAGATCCATTCTTTGGGCTGTGTGTGTGTGTACACACATGTGCCTGCATACGTAGGGAGGGTGTGAGGTGGGTGCAGATACCAGGTTGTGCCGCGCTGGCACTGCCATGGGTGAACCTGAGAGGGGGCGGTGAAGGATGGACAAAAGACAGACAAGAGAATAAAGCTGGGCGCTAGGTGGGACGCTGCCCTCTCTGATGGAGAGACAGCGCCACAGCCTGCAAGCCCAGTCTTTATTTTATAGCCAGATTCCAGGAGGCAAAGTAAGGGTGTGGTCAAGATGTTTACAACATTCTCATGGGTTTCAAATCTACTCAATTACATGCACCTGATCAAGCTTTGTTTACTTGCTGCACCTCCCGCAGCCCATATCACTCAGCCACGTGGGATCACAGGTTCGGACCATAAGGTCAAGCTTATACCCATAGCCTTTGGCTATAATTGTGCTGGGACTTGCACGTGGCTTTGCCACGAGAGGATCGTGCCCTGTCAGTAGTCCCAGGCTTTTTCTGTCCAAACGCTGCAGCCGCTCTCCACACCCCGGGGTTCTAGCATCTTCTTCTGCCTGCCCAGAGCAACACCTGTGGCAGCGACTGACTCTCCTCCTGGCTCCAGCTCCACCGGACAGGGCCCACTCTGCTTTCAGTTTGCCCATCGCCTCTTCCTGGTGTCCCCGATGTCGGTGAGTGGGAGTGGCTTCCTCCTGCTGCTGTTCTCTGGGTGCCTCACCGGCCCCTGTCTAGCTGAGCTCAGGATTTTGAATTGCACTCTTGAGCTTTCTAATTTGTACAGGGTGTGGGATAATGGATAACGCTGAATTTACTGATATGGGCCCACCAGGCAGAGATTCTGCATTTAATGTGGCAGCTTGGAGGGTTAGAAAAGGCTCTAACAGTTTGGTTGGTTGCTGAAACATGAACCAAAAGATGGCCCACTGTGAGTGAATGGGAAATGCCAGACCTGCCTTGGTTTAATGTAGAGGAAGGGATTCAAAGGTTTAGGGAGACTGCAGTGTTGCAGTGGATTTATCATTTAAGACCTACTCTCCCACCCTGGGAGGGTCCAAAAGACACACCTTTCACCATGATCGTGGGAGATAAGAGCTCTGTGATTGCCCTTCTCTGTAGTCCAGACCTTGCGACGGCGGGAACTGCAGTCACTGAACTGAGAAACCTAAATGAATGGGAGTAATTGGATCCCAGCGTGGCAGGGGCCCAGTGGCCTCACTTAGCTTCCAAGGGCAAGGTGGAACATTGACTGTAATGGAAAGAGCAGCAATCAGAATATGCTGACTCGCACAAACCTATGGCATCGGCTAGTTGATTGTGATGTTCCTAGAACTGAAATAGATAAGAAGCTAACTAAATTCTGACTTAATCTGTATAAGCAGGAAAGTTCTAGGAGATGTGAACAAAAGTTGAACTTGAATCATAAAATCTGAGTCACAGCCCCTCAATTAATTCCCAGGCTTGAGCCAGTTTATAAACTCAGGACCCGTGAATGAAGAGGAGGCCAAACCCCCTTGAGGAAGACCCCCAGTCACTACAAAAATTTTGAACAGGGAGTTAAGATGGCCACAGCCACTTTGGGCTCCTCATGACTCTCAATCAAAAGGCAAAGATGGGAGCTACGGTGCTGGCTGGAGTGACTGATTCTGACTACAAGGAGAAATTGGACTGCTACTCCATGCTGGTGATCAGGAAGAATGTGTCTGGAATACAGGAGATCCTTAGAGTATCTCTTAGTATTCTTAAGCCCTGTGACTTAGGTCAATGGAAAACTACAACAACCCAATCCAGGCGGAACTACTAATGGCCCACACCTTGCAGTGATGAAGGGTTGGGTCACTCCCCTCCCCCCAGGTAAAGAACCAAGACCAGCTGAGCTCTTGTTTAAGACAAAGAGAATACAGAATGAATAGTAGAAAAGGGTAGTTTCAAAGAGCAGATATGACCTCATGACCAGTTATAGAAAAATGATGACAGCAATTCCATGTAATTGTCATAAATATTTTCTCCGTATTTTGTTCTGAATACATCTGCGTGCATACCTTTTTCTTTCTTTTTTCACTTCCTTAGCATGTAACATAAGATGTGTCGATTTTATATCATATTTAAGCATTGCTAAGTCTACATGATAGTATTTAAGCTCTGGGCTATCAAGGAGAAGAGTAAACATCACTCACGGTTTCTATCTCTGCAGGGTAGTTGTTTCATGTTAGGTGACATTATTATCAACTTTATTTGGAGATTAAATATAGTTTAAGGAGATGTTTATGGTTGCCAACTTGACAAAGGATGTATTTGTGATGGTGAATTTTATGTGTTAACTTGACTGGGCAAAGGGTGCCCAGAGATCTGGCTAAACATTACCTCTGGGTCTGCCTGTGAGAGTGTTTCCAGAAGAGATTAGCATTTGAATGGGTGGGCCTCATCCAATCCACTGAAGAACTGAATAGAACAAGAAGGAGGAGGAAGGGAGAATGCTCCTTCTCTGCCTGACTGTTGAACTAGGACAGTGGTCTCCTGCCCTAGGACTTGCACCATCACCCCTCTAGTTCTCAGGCCTTCAGACTTGGACTACAGTTTCCACCATCAGTTCTCCTAAGGATCTCAGGCCTTTGGCCTTGAGCTGGAACTAGGTCCTTTCTTAGGTCTCCAGCTTGCAGACAGCAGCTGGTGGGACTTCTCAGCCTCCATAACATATGTATCTCCTATGGGTTCTGTTTCTCCGGAGAAATTCTGATTCAGAAATTCTGGAGTAATCTAAATTTTAGAAAGCCCTCCATGTGACGCCGGTGCAAGCTGAGTTTGAGAACTATGCCCTATAGACCTCAGGCCCCTCACTCCCATGCAGAAGAGCTCTGAACCCCAGACCTATCGGTGCATTCACAGGAGGCCTAAATATTCCCTAAATGAAACCACCCAGTTTCTTGTCCACACCAATTAATAAGGCAAAGAAAATACTATACCTTATTGATGAAACTCATTAAGTAAGACTTCTCCTTTACTAACTCCAATGAATTCTTCCCAATTATCAGCTGAACTTCAATTGAATAGCTTTTCATTTTGACCTGAAATTATCTTTTCAGACAGGCTAATTTAGCTATGTTGACAATATTCAGAATTTAGGATCCTTCACCTAGATCAGTGGTTCTCAACCTTGGCTGCACATTAGAAACACCTGGGAATCTTTTTAAAATCCTGATTTCTGGGCCTCATCCTCCGGAAATTCTGTTTCTTTGTGACTAATGTTGTGGCCCCGCCCCACAACAAAGAAACAGAATTTCCGGAGGATGAGGCCCAGACATCAGGATTTTAACAAGATTCCCAGGTGATTCTAATGTGCAGCCAAGGTTGAGAACCACTGACCTAGATTTATATATATTCCCACATCCTAAATCAGTGAATGGCGAACCTATGACACGCGTGTCAGAGGTGACACGCGAACTCAGTTTTTGGTTGATTTTTCTTTGTTAAATGGCATTTAAATATCAAAAATAGATATAGAAAATATAAGTCTTTGTTTTACTATGGTTGCAAATATCAAAAAATTTCTATATGTGACAGGGCACCAGAGTTAAGTTAGGGTTTTTCAAAATGCTGACATGCTGAGCTCAAAAGGTTCGCCATCTCTGTCCTAAATCCATGATGAACAGTAGAAATTTTTAATGGGGTTGCATTCCATGAGCCTAACATCTTCATTGAGCTCTCTACTCACGTTTGGGCCTTGCGTTTACAGTGGTGAATATGGCATTTTTCAAGCTCCTTGGTTTAGGCTCTATCGGGTCACAAAGAATAGAGATAGGCTCTTAGATACTAGAAAAAATCAGGTTTTTAAGACTCTGGGTTTATTGTGAAGATGCAGGAAATTTTAGGAAACATGGAAAAATCAATAGCCATGGAAAGCTGTCTCATTAAGAAATTGAACAGTGGTACCTCATCATTGAGAATTCCCTACCCTAGATGTAGAAGTTGTCTGAAGATAATCAAACCAGCAGTTTTTCAGGCTGAAAAAAAAAGGAGGTTGTCTTCCCAGATACTCATTATTTATGGTTGCTTTTGGCCAAGCTACTGTCCTCTAGCCCAACGAGCTTTAGACAAGAAATCGGGGTCAAATAACATGCACATGGCAACTCAGGGAGGAAGAGCTGCCTGGGAGCTCGGAGTGGGACAGGTACAGGACACTCTCAGCAGCAAGCCCTATTCGAGTCCAACGTCATCTGCTCTGAAACCAGAAGGATTCCTCTTGAAATGTTTCATTTGGCTTTATCAAAATCCTTGCCTGACCTGGGCCAGCACACCTGTGCACAGATGGGGATTCAGGCATTAGGAAGGCCGAGGGGGAAGGGTTAGCTAGGATAAGAGAGAAAAACGTAGGCATGTTGAGGATTGGCTGGCATGAATAGTTCCATTAGACAGGACTTTTCTCGTGCTACACAGAACAAATCATGCTTCCCGTTTTCGCAGCGCTGGCCCCGTCTTGCACCACCTTACAGGTCAGCCTAAAGGGCCTATCAACCCCGAAAATCCTATTACAGATCTCATGTCCACTGAAATAAAAGGACACAGAAATGAACTTTCACTGTACAGGGGGAAAGGTAATTCTGAATGTCCTCATTTTGACTGGATCGCAGTATTTTCTCAGGGGGCCACAGGAAATCTCTTAGAGACCTAAAAAGCAAGGGGGATTTTGATGAAGAATTTTCTGCGTCACAACAGTGGTATGCAGAAGGCCCACGCTGGTTTTCTGAAGGCATTATTGAACAGCTGCTTTTTATTCCATAGCTCAACACGATACTCTATTTGCCATGAATTTCATGGGGCTTTAGGCAAAATCCTACAGCAATTCATAATCTGCACATTGGAAGTTACCATGACACGCTCGCTCTCACATTCAGGCACCACAGTTCCCGCTCTGGGGTTCTCTACTCTTGAAACGCCAAAGCTCTGCTGTTAGGTAAACAAGTAGCAGCTGCAGTAATCAGGCCGTAATTAAAACAAAGCCATAAAGCTAGCGACCATGCACTGCCACCCTCATTTTGGTTTGTTGCATAAAACTGCTTTATCTTGAGAGCATTCATTTAGCATAATCATTTCCTGTTTCTGAGATGTAATTTGCACTCAGAAAAGTTTATAATGGTGTTCTCTCTCTTCCATCTACCAGGTGACATCATAGTCCGATGATATTTCCAGAAAAAAGCATTCAATAAAGTGGAATGTTTCACATCGTTCCAAAAGTATCTTAAGGGCTTTCTTCATGGACTGCCCATTAACATCTCTGAGTCTGTTTTATACAACCCTGAAAACTAAAAGCTAAGTATAGAATTACTACAATTGCTACAATTTTTGCCCCAGTGGTCAGTTTCCTGGTAAACAGAATGTGTGTGCTATTTTTCCAGTACCAAGGGGGGAAAAATCTAAGTGCCTCAAGATCCAATTTCAGCAAATTCCAATTCTCACTCTCCAAAGTGAAAGAAAACATCTCTATTGATTTCTGACATAAACAACTGGATCAAAAGAGCTTGCTGTTTTTCTCTGAGATCCCTCTCTCACTCCCTCTATGCTATGCCTCCTTTGTTTTACTTGCCTTTGATTGATTTGTTATAGGATGAAATCACCCTTCCATCGTTTGTTCTGAACAAATTTTTCCCCTGTAGAACTTGTGGACTATAAGGAAGTGTAATCATGTGATCAGATGATGTGTGGGTGAAGTCTGAATTGGCAATGACATTGTCCAGATGTTCTCATGAGTTCTTGGCACTGGCTGCTGACTTAGTGGCCAGAGCACTGGTTTGGGTTCATTGCTTCAATTATTGATGGGCTGGATTCTGTGTTTGGTGATGGAGCAGCTGGCATCCTAGTCACCAAGGGCAGGAAAAACTGTGGGAACCAAATAGTAGAATTCTGCTATTTCACAGTGAATAAAGCTTTTAGAGAACTCACATTTGTTACAAGCATGAGTTGTCTCCTAGGTATTTATTTATACATTCATTCATTCACTCATTCATTCTTTTTGTAAATTAAGATAAAATTTGCATACTAAAATTTTTACTCTTTTAAAGTTTTCAATCCAGTGGTTTTTAGTTTATTCATAAAGTTGTACGACTATCACCACTATCTAATTCCAGAATATTTAAATCACCCCATTAAGAAACCCACACCCATTGGCAGTCACTCTCCATTCCCCCACCTCCTCACTCCTGGCAATTGTTTATCTATGTTTTGTCTGTATGCATTTGCCTATTCCAGACATCTCTTATAAATAGAATCATACAATATTCTTTTTGTGTATAGATTCTTTCACTTAACCATAATGTTTTTAAGGCTCATCCTTGTTGTAGCATGTATCAATACTTTATTCTTTTTTTATGACGAAATAATATTTGATTATATGTTTATACCACATTTTCTTTACCCATTCATTAGTTGATAGACATTTGGGTGTTTCCTCTTTTTGGCTATTATGACCATAAACATTCATGTGACAGTTTTATGTGAGTTGATGTTTTCAAATCTCTTGGGCATCCATCTAGGAGCAGAATTGTTGGTTATATGGTAACCCCATTTCTAAAACTTTAAGGAACTACAAAACTACTTTTCAAAATGGCTGTACCGTTTTACATTTTTATCAGTAATGTATGGCAGTTCCAACTTCTCCACATTCTTGTCAACACTTGTTATTATTTGTCTTTTTTACTGCAGTCATTCTAGGGAGTGGTAAGTGGTATTTCATTATGATTTTGTTTTTATCTTCTTAATGGATAATGCGTCTTTTCATGTGCTTAATGGCCATTTCCATATCTTCTTTGGAGAAATGTATATTTATATCTTTTATTCATTTTTAACTTGGTTATTTGTCTTTTACTGCTAAGTTGTAGGAATTCTCTAAATATCCTAAATACATAGGTATGTTCTAGATACCTTACAATAAGTATTATTTGTAACTATTTTTTTTCTATCCTATGGATTTTCTTTCCACTTTCTTGATTGTCCTTTGAAACACAGAAGCTCAAAATTCTAATTAAGTTCAATTTATCTATAGTTCCTTTTGTTGCTTGTGCATTTATTTATTTTTTCCAACTTTTTTTTGTTGTTGTTGCCTCCCTACACTGAGCCAAAATAAAAAGGTGAGTTAAGTTACTGTTTTTGCCCTCTAGTCAATCAGATTCTTTCATGAAGAAAAAAGACATGTAAACAGCCGCATTGGGGAATCTCATTCTCTGGAAAGACTCAGCCTCTCATTCCTTCTTCAGCTGTAACCCTAAACAAAGAGCCTACCAGATACTCTGTCAGCAAAGAGCATTTATACGGGAAAAATAAAAGACTTCATCTGGTACCTGCAGCCATGGCGAACCATGTGCAAGTTGCCCGAGACAAAGAGAGGGAAGACCTTTAATGAGGGGAAGAGAAAGTAAAGGAAGGGGCTGTCATAACCACAGAGTTCTTCCTGTGAGGATTTTGTGACCAACATAGGGTGTGAGAGCTCCTTCTTCAGGTCCTCCCCATCTCTATCTTGGTTAAGGTCTCTGGCATCAATTTTGACAGTTTTTGGCTCAAATGTCACCTCATCAAAGAAACATTTACTGACAAGCTGGTTTACAGAGCACGTTCTGTTACAGTCTCCTGACCCTATTCCTTATGGCCTCTTGTCATTTCCTAACGTTATTCCTCTCCCACCAGAATGTTGGTTCCATAGAAACAGGAAGTTGTCTTAACTGCTGAGTCCCAAGAATCTACAACAGTACCTTGCACATAGTAGATGCCCAGTAAATATTGGTAAAAAAAGAATAAATGTTACTATCATGGATACAGAGAGGGATCAATTCCACTGAGGAAAGGGTTACAGAAAGCCCCCTATAAAGTGAGGGAGGCTTGAGTAGAGTCTTGAGAGATAAGTTGGTAGAGATGTGGTAGAAAAAAAACAAACTAAGAAAGAGAATTCAAGTAGAGGAGATGCATGAACAAAGTTCCACAGACATTTTGTTAGGACACAGGGATTGACTAAAGAGTCCACTTGGGTGCCAGTCTCATTCTCATGGGTGCTCTAGGGAGGCAAAGTGAGGGAAAGACCCCTGGAGGGGCATCAGGAGTCTTGCAGCCTGGTCCTTACTTTGTCACTAATTTGTTATTGGCCGTGGGCAAGACCCTATAACATCCAGGCCTCCAGAATGGCTAATGATAAAAAGACTGACAGTAACAGCTTTGGAAAGGCTGTGGGACAATTGGGACTCTCATACATTACGTAAAGGAATGTAAAGTGGCAGGACCACTTTGGAAAAGATTTGACAGCACACATGTCTAAAGCACTGTGAATCAACAATTCCACTCCTATATGCAAGCCCAACGGGAAAATGCATGAAAATGTCTACCAAAAGGCACGCACAGGAATACCCATAGTGGCTGTACTCATGATAGCTAAAAGTTCTAACAACTCAAAAGTGCGTCAGTGTGAGAATGGATAAATGAATTGGGATATAGTCATTATGATGATCTTTTCTCATGCCTATTAGCTATTTGGACATTCTTTTTAGAAGGGGGAGAAGAAATGCCTATTCAACTCATTTTCCCACTTTAAATTGAGTTGTTCTGTTTTTTTCTTTTTATTATGGATTTGTAAAAGATTTTTATTCTGGATGTGAATATCTGTCATTAATATATGCTAACTTTTATTAATTATGTATAATTGTATATATTATATATGCATATATGTATATAATTAAATATGTATATCAATATAACATATATTTATTATATATTTATAAATTACAAATATCATAAATAGTACCTACTAATTTTACTAAAGTCCAATTTATCATTTCTTTTTTTAATCATTAGTGCTTTTTGTGTCCTGTTTGAGAAACCTTTGACTATTACTAGTACAAGTTTATAAACATATTTCTCCTATCTTTCTTAGAAAAGCTTGATTATTTTAGTTTTCACAATTAGGTTTATGATCCATCTTGAATTAATTTTAGCATATGGTGTGAAGTAGAGGTCCAACTTCACTTTTTTTCCATATGGATATCCAGTTTCTCCAGCACCATTTATTTAAATGTATATTCTTACTTCATTGAATTTCTATATTGTCCTTGTCATTAATCAGGTTACTGTACACATGTGGATTTATTTCTGAACTCTCTGTTCCATTGATCTATTTGTCTATTCTTATACCAATACCATCATGCCTTATAATCTTGTAGTACAAGACTTCCAACTTTTTCTTCTTCAAATTGTCTTGTCTTTTCTAGGCTTTTTACATTTTCATATACATTTTAGAATCAACTTGTCAATTTACATACATATGCACGTACGCGTGCGCACACACACACACATACACACACACTGGTAGGATTATAATTGTGATTGCAGTGAATCTATAGATCAGTTTGGGGGAGAATTGGCATCTTAACAATCTTGAGATGTCCAAACTATAAACTTAGAAAATCTCTCCATTTATTTGTCTTCTTTAATTTTTCTTCTCAATATTTTTGTAGTTTTTAGCAATAATTGGAAAATGAAATAAAAAGTACAATTTACAGTAGCATCGGAAAACCCAACACCAATGGTTTATTATATGTCACCCCAGCAGACACTGCTTTCCCAATGCACCTCTGTTTTGGGAGGATTTGCGGACCTCATCTGTCAATGCATCATGTATAGGTATGTTAATTATGTTAATTTTTGATTATTTTATTGATAAACATTATATATGATTTATAGTTATTTGCTCTTTTTTGGAGTATTGATACCTTATGTAAATTTAGTTTAAAAGAGCATGTCTTCTTAGAAAATTAAAAGAGGGCGAGAAATAATGGAATTGTTGCTTTGTTTATGATTTCTTTTCCTACTAGGAATTTTAAGTTCTTGGATCTGGGCCTCTTCCACATAGGAACTTTAATATTGCCAAATTTCTGGGTTACTGTTATTTATTATTCTTTTGTTTCTTACTATAATGTTTTGAACAGATATTATTGTTAAAGCACTCTTATAATTATTATCCCAATACTTAAAACAATTCTGTGACTATAATAGGGCAAATAGTAGGCCTATTTTTCAGAAGATGAACCTGAGAGGTTTAGTTCTTGTCCACGCTGAACCAGCTGACCAGTGAAACACTTAGAACTTGTCACCAGTTCCCCTGGTAGCAGTAGTGTTATCACTGATTCTAGTAAAGGCGCTTTTTTGTCGTTCCTAAAATAGAGCAGAGAGTAGAAGGCTAATTGCCTCAACACTAGCTTCCCTTTAAAACCCACAGCCTCATTTAGAACTGACTGCACAAGCACAGAAAATTCGATCTTGAAAGGAAACTGCTGTTATGAAGGAGCCCAACTCCTTCTTATTGGTATAAATTAACGAGATAAAACTACTTTAAAACTGCTTGGCGATGCAGTGCAAGTGCATCCACTTTGGAATTCCTTTTCATCCTTAAAAAAGTGGCACAAGAATCTGGTGCTGACAAAGTCATAGAGACATGGCTCCACTCACAGCCAGCAGCTGGCATCTTTGCTGTTACCCTCTCGGGATGCCGTCTGGCGCTAAGAACCCTAGGAGCCATAAAGGCATTCCTACCTTTTAGTCCAGTCATCTCATCCCAGAATATTTATCCTGAAGCCATGATTCCATATATATATGTATATGTGTGTGTGTGTGTGTGTGTGTGTGTATATATATATATATATATATATATATATATATATATATTACTATATATAACTATATATATAATTAATTTCAGAGAGGAAGGGAGAGGGAGAGAGAGATAGAAACATCAGTGATGAGAGAGAATCATTGATCAGCTGCATCCTGCACGCCCCACACTGGGGATCGAGCCCTCAGCCTGGGCATGTGCCCTGACCAGGAATTAAATCGTGATTTCCTGGTTCATAGGTCGACGCTCAACCACTGCACCACGTTGGCCGGGCAATACTGATTTTTAAAAGTCAAAACTGAGTCCTTTATTAAAAATATTACAACTAATTGCAGTTGTGAGACATCAACAAATGTGTATCCAGCATCAAGAAACAATAAATGTATAGGCTCAAGGGCCTCTCTTCTGTAGACCTCAAAAGTGACCAGTCCTTCTATGCTGCCTACTGGTTTCACTTCCTGAGCTCAAGCCTGAATGCTGAGGCTCCACTGTGGGTCGGAAGCTCTCGGTATCCGCACCTGGGACCCGGCCCAGGAAGTTCTGAAGCTTCCTGATGTGGCTGGAGCTCTGGGTTTGGACATGCTGCTCCACCCCTTCACAGGCCCATCTCTCTAACTTTCTGCTTCCTCGATTCTACTGCCCTCTTTCCCCAAATTATCAGTGGCTCTTGTATAGTGTTTATTCTCCCCTCTCTTGCCTTCTGGCCAGATCTCCGGGGTCCCAGCCTGCCATGAGAGAGGAGAACCCTTGATGTTTTGGCCGGAGCGTCTTTGGAACCCCACTCCCTGATCAGCCTGTCCAGCTGACTGGGAACTCTCGGCAGCACACGGGGAAGGGAGAATTATGCCAGGCCTTTCCTAGCACAGGCCTGACTTGTAGAATGTCTGACAGAAAAAGAAAACAGCATTGAAGAGTAAGCCAGGAAAGAAGAGAGCTGAGTCAGGTTTCAGATATGTCCCTGTGTTGGGTTAGGACAGCCCTGTGAGTCCTCCCCCCTGGACCTATGAACCGTGTGCACTTACATGCATTTAAGCAAATAGGTCGATTGCCCGAAGGTCTCAGGATTGGGCGATGAGTGCACACCGCTTGGGAAGGAACTATCCTGGCTTTCAGGTTGTTTCTTCATATTTCTTGTGATTCTTCCGTCTCAAAGCTGCATGGTAGTTTTCACTCCCACGGCCCGCTTGTATTTCTCTGCTGACGGCCTCCCTTTTGCAATCCCACTCCTGGAATTTCGTCTGACTGGGAGGATTAAGAAAAGAAAAACATAACTCTGTGCTGAGCTCATTTTACCGTGTGCTGCATTAGAGCCGGAAGGCAGGGAGCTTTTGAAAGACTCAACCTGAATTCTGTGGTACTACAGAATGAGTCGGAGCCAGAGGTGAGAGGCCCGGACACCGTGGGTTCTAAGCCGTAATCAATCACGTTTCGCTCTCTAGAGGAGCCGGTATATTTCATTCGGAGCCACGCGGGCCTCCGGGGGCACGGCTGTTCCATATACTTTACGAGCAGCCCATTGTTTCCCAGGGGTTTAATAACCACACGGAGGCAAAAGGCCTTTCAAAGTATCCTATGACCCTTCTTAAAGCCCGGGCTCCCTGGCCGAGGTAATGAAAGGGATATGAAAAGGATTTTTCTCAAGGAATAAGCCCTGAAAGAAGCAGGTAGTCTCTTTATTCTTTGTGTCTTACTCCTTTCTGTAGGCACAGGGTATTCTGGGTGCACTCTGAGCCCCACCATGTTGCATCTAGTGTCGTTTGTAGTTTGTGGATAATCCGTGAAGAAAAAGACCGCTTTAAGTGATTGTTCTGCAGCTGCTAGGCCTCGAATGGGAGGCACAAGGAGGGGACACAACCCACACTTTGGAGCGTGTCTCATTTACTCTGCAGACGTATGAGGCACTGTGGCCGCGCTGTTTGCTTAGGGAGCTAAGAAACATCTAGACGCCTGAGATGAGATGCATTTAAATGGGAACTTGTACTGGCACTTTTTTCATCGTTAAATGTACATGTCCACAGAGTGCTGAGCCCTGAGAAGAACGTATAATGCATGTCTCCCTCCTCAGACGCTCACCCAGGAAAAGCAGCATGCCGGAGAGCTGTGTAGGGGACCCGTTCATGCACAACACACACTCCGCGTGGTGGTTTCAGGGCGTGTCACCGAGCTGGGGAGGGTTACGTACAGTTTGTGGAGGAGGAAAATGGGGGGCTGGGGGCAAGGGCAGCGCAGACTCCAGGGGTAGTGTCCCAAACCATCCATCCCTCTGGCGGGCCCACGGTGAATCCACTGAGAGTAGATTTGAGGAAGAGGAAGACCAGGGAGACGAAGAGTAAGAGAAGCCAGCGCTGAGAAGAATGTCCCAGCCTGTGCCCCAGGTGCTGCCCATGGACCCTCACTGACAGTCAGACCTGCGTGTGTTTGGTTTGCTGGGCTGGGTGTGTTTAACAAGTTTAGCCTGTGAATGCCTGAGGCGGGAAGAACTGCGAAGTTTATGACAGTCTCCATCTGTTCAGTTGTCTCCTTTCGGGTGTAGGTCACGGGCATCCCAGCCTGGCCTCGGAGGGCATTGTGTTGGTGGCTTGGTGGTCAGAGCTCCACTTCGCAGCGAGGAAGTCAGGGCCTGGGGGAGGCGAGGGGCAACCTTGCCAAGGCCATGCAGCTGGCTGTCACAGACCCGCGTTCCCTAATGCCCGGCTAAAAAATAACAATAGCGCCATTCTTTTCTGAGTCTGGCAACGTGCTGAAAGCTTTCTGTATGTCATGTTAGTTCCTTCTCACAACAGCCTTGGGAGGCAGGTCCTGACAATTATCTCCATCTTGTAGGGGAACTGGATCCAGAGGGTGAAGGAAACTCATCACTCGATGAAATCTGTGCAAGGCCTTTCGCCTCTGTGTCCTTCTGCTCAGTGTTCAGGCGAGGATGCCGCTGGCTTTGCTGCTGGTTTTTGTGGATGGTTTTGAAGGAGCCAGATTAAACAAAGTAGCTCAGATGACAAGCTCAATGGAATAGCTGCTCAAATTGAAAAGTTGAGTAAACGTTGCTGTCTTTGTTCACATGGACTGTCAGAGCTATAAAATAGCCCAAATCTGCCTGATAGTTTAAGCAGATTATAAACTTAAATGTCCACACTTGCTATAACTTAGAAAAGTGATCCCTTCAACCTGTTGCTCTAGCCCTTGTTCTCAGTTTGATTGCAATTAAGAAGTCTAGTTTGAATTTGACCTCTTGAAAAGACCGGTGAGATCTGCTTGACTACTGGCTTGGCCGTCTTATTTCTTTTTCTTTGGTGACAGCACAAACTGGTTTTAGATTTCACAGTGGAAAGTGATGGGATAATTTCCAGATAATTTTTTAAAAGGGCTTAGTTTTGAATCGGTAATCAAATGAGTGTCTAAATGGTTCTCACTTTATGCAACAGATGGGTCCTAAGAGGTTGTGATCGCATCTTTTTTCAGGCGGCATGGAACGCAATTACACAATGCAGTGCAAGAGCAGTGAGAAAGATTGTGTGCGATCAATGGATTTTTTTTTGTAAAATAAAGAATCATTTTGAAACAAATGACCATCCACCGACGCACTTATTTTACCGGCTACAATTTTAGCAAAGTTCATTCCTTAAAAATCAAGCACAATACAAAGGCATTTTAAATATTACAACGTTTCTTAGATGATGTCATAATACACAAAAACTTGTCCTGAGCCTTGATATCTTAGTGTGTGATATTTACAAGCGACTGCAGCAGTGAAAGAAAGGTACATTTGGGATTGGTTTCCCCGGACGGATAGATAATAGCCGAGCAGTATTGATTTCTACTTGTCCGTTCCTTTTTCATTCCTTGCTGCGCGCTTCAAAGGGGTCAGCCCTGAGTCATTGAAACACAGGAGAATCTCACACTTTCTTCCCTTTCCTGCGGGATAAGACAGTGCAGGGCGAACCCCTTGGCAAGCCCCAGAATCTTTTGTTCCTTCAGCGCTTTGAGAAATGAAGAAAGTGTGTGAATTTCATGTGCGGGAGAGAAAGCTCCATGGAGATAGTTGGACTCAACCCAAAAGTTGGAGAATCAGCATTTGGGATGAATTCCATGCTTTTGTCAGTTAGTGTTTTCACGTGGGGGTTCATGTAACTTCCCCTGCAGCATCTCTGGACGTTCAGTGGCTCTCACGCATGTACAGAGCCACGTAAGCTTGGGGTGTGAGCTCTCCGAGGACAGGATCATGCCTCATTCTCCATGTCTCTCCAGCTCTCCTGTGCTACCAGGACCTGTCTCAGAGGGGGCGCTGAATAAATATTGGTTGAATGTCACAAATGGAAAGACTCATAAGATACTCAGATGTTTAAATTGTCGGTGGACCTGAAGCTGAGTTTCTACTGAAATGCAAATGTCCTGTATCAGGTATTGAGTCGAAGAGTCTGAGCCCTAAAAATCCAAGCTTACCTCTTTATCATTCTGTAGACTCGCTGGAGTATTAGTGGCTTCAACTCCGTTCACACTGAAGTTTGAGCTGGAAGGGAACGTAGAGATCATGGGATGAATGTGTGTCGTTTTACAAAGAAGGGACCAGAGGCCCAGAGAAGTTGGCATGAGCAAAGGCGCACCGCTAGTGAAAGCTGAGGTTGCCGCCCCTGTCTCCCCAGGGCATCTCAGGAGTGGGGTGTTATCGGCGGCGGGCAGGGTAGTTCTCATCTGGAAGCATACAGTGTACATGCAAAGGAATTCACAGAGATATGACAAGGGAGATATGGGTGTGGCTACTGCTGGCAAATGACATGAGAATGGGAGCCATAAACTGCAAAGCTCTGAACCCCCCAGCGCACCTGGCTCCCTGCTGGACAGGTAGCCGCTGTTCTGAAAGCATTTGTGTGAATGGCGGCTGGGCGCTCTGGGCCAGTCTGTGGTAGCTCCTGGAAGTGGCTCTGGTGTTATCCGGCCATGAAAGGTTCCTGTCCCTCTCCGGAGACCCCTGCTGCCACTTCTGGCTGCTGGAGGGAGGATGGTGGCCCTGGCGAGGGGCTATGCTGAGCCCCCCTGGCTGAAGTGGCCCCCCTGAGCTTCCTAATGTAACTCTACCTTGCAGGCCACCTAATTGCACATGCACAAGCACACACACACATGCACACACATACACCACATGTACACACACACACACACACCACACACAAGTGTGATGACACAAAAGGAAAGATCACCTCAGCTGGACACTGGGAGCAGGGATACATAACGCAGAAGGCTACCTGTAAGTTTCTATGACATGTCTGTCATTGTCACATAATTAGAGAGATGTCAACCAAAAAGAAGAAGCTGTCTGAATTATTTAACTGACAGACTCAAGCCCAGCCAAACCCAAACATGCTCTTTTATGGTCTTACTGCACTTCATGCTGTTTCCAAAGAGGTATGGCCCCGCCATCTTCACCCCAGGGAAAGTGACTGAACAGGAACCCAGGGGACAGCCAACCTAGGAAGTGCCCGGGGCTCTTTAGCTGCCGAAGCATATCATGCGGTGAGTGCATTTACTCCATGCCATCGGCAGGACGTGGCTCGGTTACCTGCTGTCTCTTCCACGGTGCATGGACTCTTCTGCTCATCACTCCAGTGAGCGCTGCCCACCTGACTTTTTGAGGTGCTGATTTACAATGTTTCCAGATGGAACGTCTTCCTTCCAGTCCCTGCCTCCATCCTGCATCAAGAGGAGAGAAGCCAAAACCCAGAAACAGCGCAATGAGATGCACTTCTTGCCCTGAGGGAACCAAAAAATTGGTGTGGATACTCTTTTTTTTTTAAAAAAGACAAATGCTATTATACAGATTCATTATTTGATTCAAGGCATTCTGTTCTAGGAGGTGATCAATAAAACCTGATGAGAAACATACAAATGTCGTACTAATATACCATTAAATAATAATGTGCATATTAGGATTCTAATTGAGAATGGATACCAAAATTACATTAAATGAAAAATCACAACATTGTTGCCTCTCCCAGGTTACATTTTTCTCAGGAATTTGGAGTTTTCATATTAAATCTTAATGAGTGTGAGTTCCTTTTTCCCTTCTTTGGACACCTCTTTGCAAAAACAGCACACCATAGAGTCATGGGCAGGACACTCCCTGCCAATATCACCCAATAGCTTTCCTTCCAGGAAAGTCAATACACAGCACAAAGACCAGAATCCTTTTTCATGGTGAGGCACCCTTTTGATATTGTAGCTCCGATTAAATCCTTCCTCCCCTATCGACCTGACCCCCAGGGCTTCCAGGATTGCTCTTGGGCCTACATATTCCTCTGCAAGGCAGTTGGAATTTAGCCTGGAAAAAAGACATGTGGGCCTGCATGAGGTTATAAAACCTGGCTTGGAAATCCACAGCTTCTTATAAAAACACTATTTGTTATAAATGTACCATTTTAAGGAAGATGGTTACTAAGCAACTTGATTTAAATTATTATGAGAAATGAGAGCAAATTCTTCCATTAGGTCTGTTTTTACTTAGGTCAAAAAGTGTTTTTTGCCTGTGTTGATTTTGAATCTATTTTCCTTCCTTTTTAAAAATGTGCATATGCTGTGTGTGTCACTTAAATGTCGGGTATTAGGCTAGGTGGGCCCTGTGGGGCAAAACATGGGGTTGAATTCTCCTATAGACCATGACCTTAAGGAGCTCAGGGTGTGTGTGTGTAGGCGGGGGGGGGGGGGGGGTTGCCTTAGGGCTCTGGGGGGGCAGTAACACACCCATGTTGCTGAACTGGGAAGAGGGGATTTAATGTGAGTGGACCCGTCTAGGCTGCCCAGGTGTAAGGACCTGGTGAGCCTTGTGAAGGCTGTGGCCAGATCTTGAAGGACAGGAGAAACCCTGGCTCCTGCTCAGACTTTATGCTTCTCTCTGCTCCGTTGCTCCCTCATTCATTTTGCGTGGATTGGCTATTTTTTTCCTGATTCTCCATGAATATGAAGGGAAAAGTTCACCCCAGTGCTCTGAACGTCTTTTTTCATTAGTGTGGTAATTTACACATAACACAAAATTATTGTTTTAATCACATTAAGATGTACAATTTGGAGGCGTTAATTATATTTGCAATGTTAGGCAACCCATCGTCATTGTTTAGGTCCAGAACTTTGTTATCACCTCAAACAGAAACTCCCCACCTGTTAAATCAGTCTCTCCCAGTCCCCTCTACTCCCAAGCTCCTGGCAACCACAAGCCTTACTTTCTGTGTCTGTGGCTTTTTCTATTTGGGATATTTTACAGAGGGGGACTCACACAATATTTGGCCTTTTATGTCTGACTTTTTTCACTGAGCATAAGGTTGACGTTCATCCTTGTGGTAACATGAATCAATCCTTCATTTTTTATAGCTAAATAATATCTATTGTATGGATATACCACATTTTGTTTATCGATTGGTGGATGGACATTTGGGTTATGTCCACTTTTTGCCTATTATTAATAATGTTGTTAGGAATATTCAGGGACAAGTTTTTATAAATTCCTGTTTTGAATTCTTTTGGATGTGTACTTAGGAGTGGAATTGTTGGTTCATATTTTAATTCCATATTTAACTTGAAGAACTACTAAACTTTTTCCCACAGCACCTGCGCCATTTTACATGGCCGCCAGCAATGCATGAGGGGTCCAATGTCTCCACATCTTTGCCAACACTTACCATTTTCTTTTCTAATGACGGCCATTCTAATGGGTGTGAAGTGGTATCTCACTGTGGTTTTGATTTGCATTTTCTAATCGCTAATGACGTTTGAGTATCTATACATGTGCTTTTTGGCCATTGGCATATCTTCTTTGGAGAAATGTCTATTCAAATTCTTTGCCCAATTTTTAATTGGATTGTTTGCCTTTCTGCTGCTGAATTGTAGGTATTCTTTATATATTATGCATTCTAGATCCTATATGATTTGCAACCATTTTTCCCCCATTCTGTGGGTTAACTTTTCATTTTCTTGATCATGTCCTTTGATTCTAACCATCTTATTAATTCAGAACTAGCAGAAACTCATTTGCTTCCTATTGCTGGGAAGGAAAGTTGACTTTGCCCCACCAGAGGCTGATGTCCACCTTAGACCCAGTCCGCCATGGTCAGGGGGTGAGCTCGTGTAGTAAAATAAGGCTTCTGAATCTACCTCTGTAGGTGGCAGAGCTGGTTCTCAGATGTGGCATAGAACAAAGATGCTTAAGGCTGAAGGCATGATGGCAAATTACCCAGGTTCGGGGTTTTAAAAAGCGATGAGGGTTGTTCGTGGCAGAGATAATGAAAAGATGCTACAAGACTTCAAGGGAGAGACAGAGGACATCCAATGAGGGGCCAACAGAAAGCTCCCTGGAGGTGGCGTTTAACTGGCTTGAGTGGAGAGAAGAGATTTGTTCACACTGGTATGAAAGGAAAGGCACTGTGCAGGCAGAGGGCACAGTGGGATTCAGAGCCCAAGTGGAGAGGCACAGATTTGCTGGGAACTCAGATTTCAGACATGTTGTAATGAACCCACAAGAGTTAGTGATATTGCAAAGAGGAAACAGAAATAAGAAACAAAGGGAGGCCAGACGAGGTGAGTCTTGGTGAGGTGTGGACAGGTGGCTGTGAGAATGAGAGATGGGTTCTTGGAGAAAGCCTACTTGATGAAGTTCGGCTTTGGCCATGGGATCTTTCCTCTCGTAATCAGTTCAGTGTATGTCTTTCCTGCTCGGGGAACTCTTCCCACACCTCCCAAACCCCATGAGCTCTCTTCCCTCTCTACCCACAGGATTCCTTTCTTTAAGGTTCGCCTGATAATTAGTCTTTAATTACTAATGCGTCCTTACTCTACATTGCTATTCATTCTGCCATATTGAGTCTTTCATTCTTGTCCCCCTTGCTGTGCTCTTAGGGGGTCCAATGGCAGTTTTATCCCTGACATAGTGTTTTGTATCGAATATAGGCTCAATAACATTTTTTGATTTGGTACGAATACAAAATTCTAATGAAGATTGGAATAACTTTATAAGCTGCTCACGGGTATGCTTCTTTAAGCTTTTTTGTTCTGAGCCATTAATTTTTTTCTATGTATGTCTTGCATGAAATAGTTCTTGTGTTAGTATAGACGGGGCATGTTATCCATAGCATAATATTTTCAATAAGCCTGTTCATTCATTACCATTAATGATTTCTCTCCTAAGATTATGAAGAGACTGGAGAGATATGACAATGAATGTCAATGCATTTTCAAAAACAAAACAACATTTTCAATCTAAAAGATCGTTAGCGATACAGTGATAAAAGTAAAACTTGAAACCTGAGACAGTGTATCATTACTGCTCTGAGAGGTCTAAGATAACAAATTGGAAAATTTTTCTAAAATAATTGCAGGAGAATGATTGTTATTACCTGCTTTTGTGAGTGAAACAAAGGAAATTACTATTCTTCTTGAGGTAGGTGTAATTTGTGTTCATCTGGAAATTAATGATATTACAAGATATAATTGCAGAATGTCTTAATTTCACCACATAATTATCTTCTTTCAGAAATATAGTACAATAGCATAGTAAAAAAAATTAAATCTATGGAGTTCAAAACAAAGGATTTATTAAGATGTTTTCCCTTATGAGAAGATGAACAATCAAAGAGCGCAAAATACACACAGAAGATGCTTTTGTTACAGAGCAAAAAGCTTGAGAAAACAGAGATCAATCATCAAACGCCAAAACACATTACCGTTTTGCTGCAGCATTTATCTCGGCTCGTCATCTACCATTTATATGTTCACTTGGGCTCCGTGCTAGGCTCCTCTGGAGGAATGATGAGAGAGGGAGAAGACAGGAACCAGAGACCGAGAGAATTACGGCCAGGTTTACATCTCACTGCGGCACTCACTCCGACGTTATCCACTCCGGAGGTGAGGGGCACTCCGGGCCTCCTGGGCCTCTGTTTTGGAGTCGATGCCGGATAACAGCCTTTCCTAAGGCCTCACCTGAACCGTAAACGCCGGGAAGCTCTTCAGCCTCCAAGCCACTGTCACTGAAAACGGGCATTTCAAGGCTCCGAGGTAGTTAGTAGAAAGAGCACTGAGCAAGGAGTCAAAGAGCTACGTGCCACTTTGAACAGTTTTATAAACAGCTGAATGGTATGGAAAACCCAGTGACCGTCACTGTCGCCGTGTCCTCACCTTTGAAATGAGAGGGGGGTGTTACGACAGGATGGCAAGTGAGTTTGACCTCAACTGCCAACCTTTTGACGTGTGGTGGCTCCCTGAACACTGTGTTGAGAAGGATTCTGAAGCTGGTTATGGGCTCAGGGGAAGACCTGTGCGCGCTGGGGGGCGGGAGGTGGGCGGGGAGGGGGGGGTGGATAGCCACATTCTTGTCAGTTCTGAAAGGCTAGGACTCAGGGGCGTGTCTGGAAAGACTAACCTGCATGTTGGCATTTAAATAGACTAACTTCCTTCTGACTCACGCTCTGCAGTTGGCAAGACCTGTGTGGGACTCTGTTGTGTGACCTCCAAGTCCCCCCAACATCTTACCTTTCTTTCTGATTGTTGAGATGTTGGCTGCTGCTGTTCCCTAGAAGCCTGCAGTTTCAGCTCTCGTGGGAACATATGCTCCGGGGTGTTTTGAATGCAATCCTTCTGCCTGCCTTGTTTGAGTCATTTAGTTTAACAAATTTGCTAGGTGCTAGGCAGCCTGCTAAGAGGCTGTGGTTGCCCTGCAGCTGTTTGGGGATCCATCCTCCAGAAACCCACAGCACCAAAGAGCCCGGGCGTTGGTTCCCGTGCTGGGAGGTGAAGGCCTCCATGGTGTTTGATGGCAAGCAACAGAGGGTGGCTTTCAAGGTCATTCTCAGAAGGGGGCAGCGATGAAGAGACGTGCAATGTGCAATCCTGCAAAGCTCAAGGCGGAAGCAGGAAGAGAGCTGGGCCTCTCAGAGTCTAGAATTTGAAGGAAACAAAGTACTCAGCCCTTGGACCTCACTGCTCCCAGCCCCCAAAAATGTGTTGGACAAAACCTGCCAGCCCAGCTGACATCGATCCTGAGATGGGGCTGGTCACAATTTCAGAGTCAGAGGGACTCCGACCCTCACAGCACGTGTCTCTCTTCCCTCCAGGATGGGCACTGTGAGCATCATTTCTTCTGTCCTGAAGCCGACCTGGAAAGGTCAAGGTGAGAAAGTTGCTTGCATCACAGACACCCTGAACTTCATGCCTTTTTTGCTCCGACCTTGCTCTTCACACTCATGGGGGTTGGAGGGCTTCAGGTCCCAGGAAGCCTGTCCCTTGCTCTTGAATGTCCACTTGATGGGACTGATTAGTGTTTTGAGGGGAAAACTATTTCATCCTCTCTATTCTGGACGGAGGAGGGAAAAGAGATCTTTGATAGAGGGAAGGATGGGCAAGTACTAAATGGGAAGCATTTAATAGGAAAAAATGTGGGTATCCACATTAATAATTTGTAAAACTTTGTATCTTAATGGAGAGAATTGTCCCAGATACCTTTCAGGTATAAAAGAAGTGCGGCTAGCCTTCAACTTGTGAAAATTTGAACTCTTGCCCCACTTGCACTTACCTGCATTATGTTAAATATTCATGAAGTCCTCTCTTACTTGAGAATCTGCCTGTGCATACAAGATCCCACAGGAAACCCGTCATGGGGGTGCTGCCTGCTGCCCAATATGGGCACTTGGACTACTTTTGCTCAATTTGTCTCCTTAGCAGTTATTGTGGTGCTGCAGGAACAGTTCATCACGTTTGCACTTATTATTTAATTAAAATGAGAGGAAATATAGGCATGGAAGTGTTGACACTAGTGATAAGATCAAGACTCTATTCTAACAGAATTGAAATAAACATAATATTTTTAATTACAATCTATAATCTCATTTGGAAATTCACTGGATAAGCCATTCGATTCTACATTGATAGGTAATGGAAAATAGTAAAATTAAGATGTACAAACAATGCAATTAGACAAGCAAAGCAGTTAATGGCCTAAGAATTAGAAAGGATGGGCTGAAACTACCTCTGTATGTTGACGATGTGATTATCTCCCTAGAAAACTCAAAAAAATCAATGAGAAAACTATTACAAACAATAAGGGAATTTAGTAAAGTCACAAATTATAAAAACCAACAAACATAAATCAATATTCCTCATATAAACAAACAATACCTAGTTAAAGGGTATAATGAGAGATGAGTCCATTTCACAAGAGCAAAAGAAAATAAAACAAAATGAAAATAAGCATAGATAACGAGGACTGTCTGATGCATACATGAGGAAAACTATAACAAATTCCTTAGAGGCTGAAATATAGACATAAACAAATAGAAACACATAACATATTCTTGGGTAGGAAGACTCAAAATCATAAAGATGTGATTTTCTCTTTACTTGGTTTATAAATTGGATGCACTCCATGTACAAATAACAGTGCCACGAGTTTTTTCCTTTTCTTTTCTGGAACCAGGACCAGTTGGTTATGATGTACATTTGGAAGAAGAACAACAAAATAGTTAGAAAAACCTTCAGAAAGAAAAGCAATGACAAGAGAAGACTATCTCTACCAAATTAAATAATGTGTGACTTTACAAAAGATTGCAGTGTTTTCCTGCTTAATTGTGTAATATTGGCGCTCATGGTAGGTAGATGTATCAATGAACTGTTAGAGAACCCTATAATAGACTCAAGGGCATATGGCAATTTTGTATATGATAAAGTCAACATGTAAAATCAGTGAAGAAGAGATAGGAGTCTTAATAAGAGGACTAAAATAACTACATTGAAAAAAGTAAAACTGGATCCATGCCTCACACTAAACCCAGCATAAATTCCAAATGGATCAGAGATTTGTCTAAACAATAAAACCATAAATGCACTCAATGAAAACACATATAAATTCTTTTATAACTTGGGAGTGGAGAAAAATTTTCCTAAGCATGACTCAAAAACTAGAATCAATAAGGAAAAAAGGCCAATGAATTTGACCACATTAAAAAAATAAATAAATAGACATATGTAAAAATGCTTTGCATGACAAGGTAAAACCAATAATGAAAAACCTCACATCACAAGAAAAGTCAAATAACAAAATTTTAAATATTAGCAATATATGTCACAAAAGGTGATATATAATATCTAAAAACTAAGGAAAAATGCCAATAGTCCTATTAAATATATATATATATATATATATATATATATATATATATATATATATATATATATATATATATATGTTAGATTATTCACAGAAAGGTATATGGCCCTTAAACATAGGGGAAGATGATCAACCTCATTCATAATATGAAAGATACAAATTAAAAGTACAATGAGATACCATTTCTTACCTATCATGTTGGCAATAATCTAAAAGATTGACAAGATATTCTGTGATGAGTCTGTGGATGACTAGGAAAGTATTCACTCTTTGTCAAATCAGTTCCAATTCTAGGAAGCTCTACTAAAAATATGCTAGCAAAAATATAAAATGATATATGTAAAATGCTATTCATTGAAACACTGTATTATTATGTGGTTAAGGCCTGGGGTGGGGGCCAAGTGTGGGCTAAAAGAAGTCTATGTGGGGAAAAGGAGGACATATGTAATATTTTCAACAATAAAGATTAAAAAAAGAAAAGAAAAAGAAAAACTGTACTATTAGAAAAAGACTAAAAACAATCCAAATGTCTAAACATAGGAAACTGTTTGAAAAAACTATGGTGAGTGCAAACGAGGAATGCTATGAAGTTATAAAAGGTCCTAAGGGTGGTCTCTGCATAGTGATGGTCTCCTTTCCAGAATATATCAGTAGTTTTTACAAAAGTGAGAAAAGTAAGATTTAGAGCAGTATGTTCACCGGGCCATCTTTCATGGGAAATATATATGATCACATTTGACAGGTAAGTTTTATCAAATATTCAGGGAACAGAGGATTCCAATCTTATATAAGGTCTTTCAAAGAAAAGGAAATTGAAGAATGTTCTCTCCTCTGTGGTAGACAGAATAACGCCCCCTCTCCACCCCCAAAAGATACCCATGTCTTAATGTGATTACATTAAGAATCTTAGAGATACTATTCTGGATTGTGCAGAGGAGTCCAGCGTAATCGTGCGTGTTCTTATAAATGAACACAGAAGGTGGGAAAGGCCGAGCGGGATAAGGAGATGTGACAGCAGAGTCGGGGTCAGAGCGATGTGACTTCTGGCGGGAAGGAGACCATGGGGCAAGGAAAGCAGGTAACTTCCAGAAGGTGGGAAAGGCAGTCAAACTGATTTTCTCCAGGAGACTCGAGAATGAATGTGGCCCCACTGACACCTTAATCTTGATACAGGGAAACGCTTTTTGGACTGCTGACCTCTAGACCTGCAAGGTAATACATCTGTGTTGTTTTAAGTCACCGAGTTTATAGTACACTAGGGGCCCGGTGCACGAAATTCGTGCACTGGGTGTGTGTGTGGGGGGGAGTGTCCCTCAGCCCAGCCTGCCCCCTCTCACATACTGGGAGCCCTCAGGCGTTGACCCCCATCACCCTCCAATCGCAGGATCGGCCCCTTGCCCAGGCCTGACGCCTCTGGCCTAGGCATCCAGCCCGGGCAGCGGGGACCTGCAGTGGCAGCGGGGGGTGGGGGGGGCGCCGCGATTGCTCGGGCTCCGCCCGTGCCCCTGCAGGATGCCTCTGGCTGAGGCATCCGGCCAGGGCAGCGGGGACCCACAGCTGCAGCGGCCCCGCGATCGTGGGCTTCGCTTTAGGCCCAGGCAAGGGACCCCTAGCTCCTGGGACTGCCAGCTTCGACCATGCCCAGCTCCCATCGCTGGCTCCACCCCTACTTCCTGCTATCACTGGCCAGGGCGGAAAAGGCACCTGATTCTCCGATCATGGCTGGGGGGCAGGGCAAAGACGGCCCCAGGGCCGCCTTTGCCCTGCCCCCCAGCTCTTAGCTCCCCCGTGAGTTTCCGATCACTGTCAGTGTCAGGGGGCGTCTTCCTGCTTTCCCTTTTGCCTCCCTGCATTGTGCCTACATATGCAAATTAACCGCCATCTTGTTGACAGTTAACTGCCAATCTTAGTTGGCAGTTAATTTGCATATAGCCCTGATTAGCCAATGAAAAGGGTATCGTCGTACGCCAATTACCATTTTTCTCTTTTATTAGTGTTGATTTTTACAGGAGCAAAAGAAAATGAACACAGCCCCTCCATCTCTTAAAAGATTACCATAATCTTGATATCAATATTTAAGACAGTTTGAGAAAGAAAAATACATAGGCTGATTTCATTCTTGAAGATAGGTGCATTCATTCTAAATAAAACTTTGCCAAGACAAATAAACCTAACAAGAATTAGAACAAACAAACAAACAAAACCACATCCTTACCAAGTTGGGTTTATCCTAGGCATATGAGGACATTTTATTATTAGAAAAGTTATTAAAGTAATTCACCACCATAACAAATGAAAGAAAAGCCACAAGACAATCTTGATAGGTGAAAAAAATGCGTCCAATAAAATTTAAAACACATTTATGATTAAAAACTAAAAACTCTTGGGCCGTGACAAAGTAATTAGCACCAGATTAGCTCTTTCATTTCAAAGTAGGTGAAGTGTAGTGATGCCCGTTTTCAAATATTACAAAAGGGTCACATGACTCTGGTTCCCGAGAGAAAAGGAGGAATGAGATGAGCCCCATGCTCCCCAGGATGCCTGCCTGGAGGAACTCGGCGAACTGTGACGAGGAAGCCCGAGCTCAGGCAGGGCATGGCGGTCTTGCTGAATCAAGGAGGTAGAGATGAGAGTTCAGGGTTCCCGAGGTGGTTGGCATCTGCAGAGCAGAATCTCCAAGACGAGGCTGCTGCACAGAAAAAAGTGGCCCAGATAGGAGGCTCTCTGACTCTTTGGCCAAATACTAAGCTGTGCATATGCAGAGCGAGACTCCACAAGGTTGCGCCAAAGAGAATGACCAGGGAAGAGAGAAATGCCAGTGGAGCTATGATTGAGTTGACAAAATATCCATGATACATATATCTCACAAAGGACTCATATCTAGAACATAGAGATACCTACAACTCAGCAATAAAAATGCAAACAACTTAATTTTAAAAAATGAGAAAAAGATCTGAACTGGCATTCCACAAGGAAGATACATGGTGGCCAACAAGCAAATGAAAAGTGCTCAACATGCTTAGGGAATTTCAAGTGAAAATACAGTAACATGCCACTCAATACCCACTAGAGCGGCTGGTATTAAAAAGATCGACCACACCAATTGTTGAGAAGAATGTGGAACAACTAGAATTCTTACACATTTCTGGCAGGAATTTAAAATATTACAACCAGTTTGGAAATCTGTCTGGAAGTTTCTTACAAAGATGAACATAAACCTACTTTATGACCTAGAAATTCCAGTTTAGTTGTTTATCTGTCTTGTTGAGTAGCCTCTTCAGCACCCACGCCCTTTTTTTTTTTTTAAATTCTTTATTAGTTAAGGTATTACAAATGTGTCCTTATCCCCCCATTAACTGCCCCCCGACTCATGCTCTCATCCCCCTGTTGTCCATGTCCATTGGTTTGGCTTATATGCATGCATACAAGTCCTTTGGTTGATCTCTTCCCCTTACCCCCACCCTCCCCTACCTTCCCTCTGGGGAGTGATAGTCTGATTGCTGTTTCTCTGTCTTTGGATCTGTCCCTGTTTATCAGTATATGTTGTTCTCTATCATCCACAAATGAGTGAGATCATGTGGTATTTATCTTTCTCTGACTGGCTTATTTCACTTAGCATAATGCTCTCCAGTTCCATCCATGCTGTTGCAAAAGGCAAGAGTTCCTTCTTTTTTACCGCAGCATAGTATTCCATTGTGTAGATGTACCACAGTTTTCTAATCCACTCATCTGCTGATGGGCACTTAGGCTGTTTCCAAATCTTAGCTATGGTGAATTGTGCTGCTATGAACATAGGACTGCATATATCCTTTCTGATCGGCATTTCTGGTTTCTTGGGATATATTCCTAGAAGTGGGATCACTGGGTCAAATGGGAGTTCCATTTTTAGTTTTTTGAGGAAACTCCATACTGTTCTCCACAGTGGCTGCATCAGTCTGCATTCCCACCAGCAGTGCAGAAGGGTTCCTTTTTCTCCACATCCTCTCCAACGCTTGTTGTTTGTTGATTTATTGATGATAGCCATTCTGACAGGTGTGAGATGATAATGCATTGTCGTTTTAATTTGCATCTCTTGTATAATTAGTGACTTTTAGCATGTTTTCATATGTTTTTCGGCCTTCTGTATGTCCTCTTTCAAAAAGTGTCTATCTAGGTCCCTTGCCCATTTTTTGATTGGATTGTTTATCTTCCTATTGTTAAGTTTCATGAGTTCCCTGTAAATGTTGGAGATTAAAACCCTTATTGGTGATATCATTGGCAAATATGTTCTCCCATGTAGTGGGTCTTCTTGTTGTTTTGTTGATGGTTTCCTTTGCTGTGCAAAAGCTTTTTATTTTGATGTAGTCCCATTTGTTTATTTTCTCTTTAGTTTCCATTACCCTAGGAGCATTATCAGAGAAGAAATTCCTTCAGCATATGTTTGTGATTTCGCTGCCTGTGGATTCCTCTACTATTTTTATGGTTTCCCGTCTTACATTTAAGTCTTTTATCCATTTTGAGTTTATTTTTGTGTATGGTGTGAGTTGGTGGTCTAGTTTCATCTTTTTGCATGTATCTGTCCAATTTTTCCAACACCATTTATTGAAGAGACTGTCTTGACTCCATTGTATGCTCTTGCCTCCTTTGTCAAATATTAATTGGGCATAGTGGTTTGGGTAGATTTCTGGGTTCTCTATTCTATTCCATTTATCTATATGTCTGTTCTTGTGCCAGTACGAAGCTGTTTTAAGAACAGTGGCTTTGTAATACAGTTTGATATCTGGTATTGAGATCCCACCTACTTTGTTCTTCTTTCTCAGGATTGCTGCAGCTATTCGAGGTTTTTTTTTATTCCAGATGAATTTTTGGAACGTTCGTTCTAGATCTGTGAAATATGCCGTTGGTAATTTAATGGGGATTGCATTGAATCTATAGATTGTTTTGGGTGGTATGGACATTTTGATGATGTTGATTCTACCAATCCATGAACACGGTATGTTCTTCCATCTGTTTATGTCTTCCTCTATCTCTTTTTTCAGTGTCCTATAGTTTTTCGTGTGTAAGTCTTTTATCTCCTTAGTTAAGTTTATTCCTAGGTATCTTAATTTTTTTGGTGCGATGGTAAATGAGATTGCTTTTTTAGTCTCACTTTCTGTAAGTTCACTATTGGTGTAAAGAAATGCCATGGATTTCATGGCATTAATTTTGTGTCCTGCTACATTGCCGAATTCATTTATTAAGACTAATAATTTTTTGATGGAGTCTTTAGGGTTCTCTATGTACAGTATCATGTCATCTGCAAATAAGGACAGTTTTACTTCTTCTTTTCCAATTTGGATGCCTTTTATTTCTTCTTCTTGCCTAATTGCAATGGCTAACACTTCCAGTACTATGTTGAACAGGAGTGGTGAGAGGGGGCATCCCTGTCTTGTTCCTGTTTTTAGGGGAAATGGTATTAGTTTTTGTCCATTGAGTATGATGTTGGCTGTGGGTTTGTCATATATGGCTTTTATTATGTTGAGGTATGATCCATCTATTCCTACCTTGTTGAGAGTTTTTATGAAGAAAGGGTGTTGAATTTTGTCAAAAGCTTTTTCTGCATCAATTGATATGATTATGTGGGTTTTTTCTCTCAATTTGTTTATGTGATGTATCACATTTATTGATTTGCGGATATTGTACCATCCTTACATCCCTGGAATAAATCCTACTTGGTCATGGTGTATGATCTTTCTGGTGTACTGCTGGATCCGATTTGCTAAGATTTTGTTGAGGATTTTGGCATCTATGTTCATGAGGGATATTGGCCTGTAATTCTCTTTCATTGTGTTGTCTTTATCTGGTTTTTTTATTAGGGTGATGCTAGCTTCATAGAATGAGCTTGGAAGTGTTCCTTCTTCTTGAATTTTTTGGAATAGTCTGAGAAGGATAGGTTTTAGTTCTTCCTTGAATGTTTGGTAAAACTCCCTTGTGAAGCCGTCTGGCCCCGGGCTTTTGTTTGCTGGAAGCTTTTTGATTACTGCTTCAATTTCCTCCATAGTTATTGGCCTATTGAGACTTTTAGCTTCTTCCTGATTAATTTTGGAAGGTTGTATTTTTCTAGGAATATGTCCATTTCCTCCATGTTGTCTAGTTTGTTGGAGTAGAGACCCACACCCTTTATATACATTACAAAAACATGTTAGGGAAAAATACTTCTAATGAACATAATGGACATGGGTTACTAGGGAGAATACACAAAGAAGTCCTATCAATGAATAATGAAAAGACAAATCAAGAGAAAAGTGGTAAAATATATGAATGAGCAGTGTTCACAAAAGCCTACTTAAAAGGCTCTTTTACCTAGCATATAATCAAGGGAATTAAAACAAGGTGGAAAGGATATTAAAATATCTAATACCTAAATATTTAAAACAATAATGTGGAAAATGGGACTCACCTGCTGAGGGAATGTAAATGAATACAACCCGTGGAGAGCAATTTGGCAATATGTGTCCTACCTAAAGATAAGCATAGCCTTTGATCCACAACTCTCCTCGTAGGCGCTTATCCTTGAGAAAAAGTAACGCATGTGTGCGCAGGAACCATGAAGGGATGTTCATAACAACAGTGTCTGTAAAACATTCTGGAAACATCTAAGCGTTCATTGATATTAAAATGGATTATTCTGTACTTCACCCCATGATGTGATAACCAGCAATGAAAATGAGTGAACTAGAATTACCTGCAGCAATGTGGATGACTTTCATAAATATTGTATTGAGAGGACAAAAGCAAATTGCAAAAGAATACATGCTGTATAATGCTAGCACCATGATAATGCTGAAATAGTATATTTTGTTTAGGGATAGAGACACAGGTAGATAGATGATAGATAGATAGAAGATAGATAGATGATAGGTAGGTAGATAGATAGAAGATAGATAGATGAGAGGTAGCATAGTGTGGTAGTTAATAACAGCACAGACTCTAGATCCCAATTCCTGGATTTGTATCTTAGCACTGTAATTTGGTAGCTGTGAGACTTTGGGCAAGTTATGTAATTCTCTGTGCCACAGGTTTGCCTTCTATATATATAAAAGGCTAAGTAACTGTCTGACCCTCCGACCATCTGACCAGCCGGTACATATGATGTGCACTGACCACCAGGGGGGCTGATGCTCAACGCAGGAACTGCCAAGCTGTGGTGACTTGGCAGCAGCAGTTCTTGGGTGACACATCTTGGCACCAGCGAGGAGGGAGCCCAATTCCTTGCAGGGCTGCTTGATTCCACCTTTGGCTGTGGGTTACGTTGTTGCTGGGGCATGTTGTTTTTAGATATGGTCAGTTATATGTTGTTTTCTCTTGAGTTCGAAGAGCATTTGACGTTAAAGTTAAAGTTGTAAATACTTCATCACAAGGGAAATTAGTCAAGCACTCTGAAAGTGTTTTTATTCTTAATGTGGTATACAGGGAGATATTAGAATAAGTTTAATCAATTCATCAGTCATTGTTTTTACCAATGCTGTCTTTATATGTTTTTGTTGTTTTTATATCATGTCTTTGTTGTTGTTATATCATGTTGTCATTGTTTATTTTTTAATCAATTCATATATTATTTTCATATACATTTTACTAATTTTCTTTCATATCTGACATTTCCATTATAGAGAAAGGACAAATAATGATATTAAAATATTTCTTCTAATTAATTTCCTTTCGATGTGCACCGGGCCACTAGTTTGTTAAATAGGGATAATTGTAGTATCCAACGCATTGGGTTGTTCTGAGGATGAAGAATGAGTCAATATTTGTAAAGCACTTAGAACAAGGCCTGTCAGAGAGCCTGCATCTGTGAAATAAACACAAATGGTAAACAAATTCCAGAGAGTGGTTTATTCAGCGGGAGGAGAGAGGTACCGGGGGGGCTTCGCTTATATTTCCAATGTCTTGTTTCTTAAGCTGGATGGTAGGTACATAGAGGTTTTTATATTTATTGATGAATCAAAAATATTTCAAACATTACAAGAGGACACACGAATTATTTCAAATATATTGTCACACTTGCGGGGGGGGGAGAGACAAGTTATAGAGATTGATATTGTGATGTATTTCAGGTATCTAGAAAGAGAACTTCCCTTAAAATACAGGAGTCCAATTATTGTACCTTTGATTTGGGTAACATCTTCTGGAAGCCCTGGGGGCAGAGCACTGGCCTCAGCATCAGAAAGCATCATTCTCTTCACGCTTCTGCTGTTGAGTCATTTGGAGTCTCTGGGCTAGTCTGTCTCCGGGTCCATCCTCACACTTCATTGCATTTATCCTTAGAATGGATGTGTTGCCTCCCGCCTTTCCCACGGCAGGAATGGCACCATCCTTCCTGATCTTCAGCACAGGAGGGGGAGTTAGCATCTCCCCCCGCCTGCCTCCCCCACTGCCTTTCACTAACCAGCAACGAGGCTTATCTTATTTTAATGAAGTCTGTGAGAAAGGCCTCGTGCTTGAAAGCAGCCTTTTCCCTTTACTTAATGACAGCCTCGGCTTCCGAGTGGAAGCTAGAATGTGGGAGAAGCCCACGCGGCTCTCAGACTGGGCACGGGAGCCTCCGTGCTGGGCTTTCAAGCATTTCTTGGTTAGGGACTCTATTGTGCACATGCGCAAGGGCGGTCTATACCCTCGGAAGGGGAGAAAAGCCATCTTCCAGTTTCCCAATGGTTTGCTTCCCAGTCGCTCCCGTTGAGGCAACTGGCAGCAGCCTTGCAAGGGTGACAAGCAGAGCCCTCGGGGTGCGCGGATGTTGCATGTCTGAGAGAGCACGTGTCCTTGTCTTCTCCCGACTGTGCCCAATTTCAGGCTCCCAGACCATTGTTTACTTAAAAGTCAAACAACAACAAACAAAATAGCTGCTCGCCCCGTGCCTTGTCAATGGGGATTATATCCTGGGAACCAGGAGGACTGGCTTTTTAGGCCTATTTGTTTGAAAAATAAAAATGACCCTTAGCCCGCCTGGTGCACTCATGGCATCTACTCAAGCTTTTCCCTCTTCCAGTAAAGGAGACAAAGATAAAGGTTGTCTCGACTCATCTCCCTCTCTGGTTCGCGCAGTCAGCGTGCCGGGCCCCGCACGTGGCCCTGGGTGACTGGCATCTGAAAGGAGGCTTCTCAAAGCTGAGAGCTTATTTTGCCAAGCATGGCTGCTCTTTCTTCTTAAGCCCACGTGCGCGAGAAGGGGAACTTAATCCTCGCATTTCTGACTGTTTACACTAAAGAGCGTGTGGGGAGAGCGACTGAAGTCGGTGAGACTGATTGAATATTCTAATAAAGCTTTGTGAGAAACGTTTGCTCTCGAAACAGGAAGGCAGACTTTGCCATGTCTAAATAAACAGGAATTCCAATGGGCTCAGAGCTCCTGGCCCAGAGGTCCGCCTGAAGCCCAGGCTTACCCAATCAATGTGTTTCACCTTTATTTGCTTAACAATGAGCACAGAGTCCCGCTACACGAATGTGATTTCTCCTCATACAGAGGATGAACACATCTCTACACCAAAGAAAAGCTGGGACTACACGACACAGTTTTCAGGATGCGATAGTTCATTCATTGAGCACCTACAAGCGACTACTGGACACAGTGATGCCAACATGAAAAAGACTCTGTTTTATATTCAAGGCACCCATGGCCTAGCGTCTGGTTCAGAAAACACACTTATAAACAAATCATTATGATACAAAATTGGTGAATGTGATGGTAGTGACGCATTACAGAAATTGGGCATTTGATCGCTTCTCAGCCTTTTGGCTAAGATCAAGTGTAGTAAGAAATTGGGCATTTGAGTCTGCCAGAATTAAGTCAGAGAAGCTTCCTGAACTGTACGAGATGAGAACGATTTGGTCATTCTAAGTAGGAGAGGTCACACACCAGTCTAGAAATGCCAGGTGTGTGTGATACTGTTGTGATTAGCTAGTTATTAATAATAGGAAAGAAGCAAAGGGAAGGTCAGACATTATAGGCATGTCATTTGGGCAGCTTCACAGGAAGCTGCAATTTCACACTCCACCCTCCCCCCCCCCTCACCTCCACCCCCCCACCCCCCCGCCCCGGGAACACAGCCCATTCCCTAAAAACACTGGGGGAAGCAACCCAACAAAGGATAGACACATGCCCAGTGACACAGGGAAGGTGCTTGCCTGTCAATCAAACCTGGGGCAGAAATGGTTGGCCAGAATGGGCGTGGCCACTACAGATCCATGAAAATTTGGGAATACATAATGCCCTAAACCAGTGGTTCTCAACCTGTGGGTCGCGACCCCTTTGGCAGTCAAACGACCCTTTCACAGGGGTCGCCTAAGACCATCCTGCATCTCAGATATTTACATGACGATTCATAACAGTAGCAACATGACAGTTATGAAGTAGCAATGGAAATAATTTTATGGTTGGGTCACCACATGAGGAACTGCATTTAAAGGGCCAGAAGGTTGAGAACCACTGCAAACAAAAGCATTCTCTCTCTTGGTGTGCTTGACTCTTGGCTTCTGGGGTTCTGTTGTTCCTGCTTCCTTGCATTTGTTCCTGTGGCCCACGGCCATGAGGACCCCACACATAATGAATGGACTACAGCTAGCCCAATGCTGGACTGTGCTGTGCAAACAGGGAAAGGAAACTCTGGACACTGACTGATTTTAGCTCTGCTGACGCCCAACCACACTTCGATGACTGGACTATGGGAAATGGGACTTTGGAAACCCAGGCATGTTACTCCACAGAAATAAAGCTTTCTACTATACTCATCCTCCCATGGGGGCCTCTGGTAATTCTTATTCCAGAGGTACCCCACAAACCCCACCCCCAAGCAGCAACCAGGGGAGATGAGGCCCTTTTCCATCCATTAGCACAAGCACAAGCCATGCACTCCTGTATGTAGTAGTATGTCTGTGTTTCAGAGATTCGAGAGGAGGAAGGATAAGAAAACCGAGCAGTTCAGCATTGCTAGGAGATAAACTATAGGGCAAATGAGCCCAAAGGTCATTGGGAACCGATCAATTAGCATTTTATTTATGATTAGAGATTTTATTCTGGGTAATGGATACTGCTTACTTTTTAGATTGCTCACTCTGGCAGCTCTGTGCATGACGGGCTGGGCAGGAAGACACTGGAGTCACACTGGAGCTTGTCTTGTCTTTCAGAGTCACTTCAATCTTGGTCCCTCTATTAATGAATCACCAAGAGTCAGTGGTGTATTCAGAAGTAGGGGGACCCCCCTCCCCGCAGTAATTAAAGGAAATCCAAACACGCCAGGAGAAAGGGCTGGAAGGAGATGCGGGGCCAGAAAGAACAGCTGCTCAAACCCCTCCTGCCTCTCCCCTAAACTCTACTGGGTTTCCCACCTGCTCCTGCGCCCGAGCCTTCATGTTCCTGCACCTCGAACACGCAGATCCGAGTGGAAAAGAATCCCTTTTTCTTATTTGCTTTCAGCACAGCTGAGACAGGGCGTAATTTTCAGAAGGAACTTTATTTGGAAAAGCACCACCAAAGAAAATGAGAAGTGAGAATGAAAAAAAGAAAACAACAAAGAAAATATAAAATGTTGTAAAACAATTATGTTTATAAAATATAGATTTTGTGCCCTATGACAGCCAACATTTCTGCCAGACCCACAAACCAGTTCTCAAGCTCTTTGCACTCCCATTCTCTTCCCTGATCTCGAGATGCCAGGCCTACAGATGCGGAAAAGACAGTCAGTACCGAGGACGGTCACCCCTGTGGCTGGCTTAGGCATCTCCAGGCAGTCAGCATCTTTGGGAGAAACAATCTCCCAGCGACACTCTCCGGCTCCCTGTGGGGATCCTGCTCAGTTGAGGACCCTGGCAGAGTAAACAGAATTCTGGAAGGTCTTTTCCCCGTGGGTGGGAATACGAGATCCGATGTTTCAGACATGTCTCTTACATAGCCCTTTCCTCCATCTTTCCTATTCCCACCCAAATTCAGATCTTTGTTTCCTATGGTTCAAATGATTGCATTGGTCTGGTCTACAGATGCAGTGGCATTTTCTTTTTTTAAAGTTAAGCTCTGACCTGATCATCTTTCTTCCACTGTGCTCCAGATCCGTGGTCGGCAAACTGCAGCTCGCAAGCCACATGTGGCTCTTTGGCCCCTTGAGTGTGGCTCTTCCTAAGCCTTAGGAGTACCCTAATTAAGTTAATAACGATGTACCTACCTATATAGTTTAAGCTTTAAAAATTTGGCTCTCAAAAGAAATTTCAATTGTCGTACTGTTGATATTTGGCTCTGTTGACTAATGAGTTTGCCGACCACTGCTTCAGATTAACTGTCAATTTTCAAAACCTCATAATCAATGCTGGTCCATTCTCCCCACCCCCGGCTGAATGTCCCTTAACACAACCTGTGCTTCAGTCACACCGCAATCACTAGACACACCATTTCTCACACATACCCTGTCTTTGATCATTTGGCTCCTTCCCTGGGGAATCCCCTGTTTCTCCAGTTCATCCCAGAACCATTGACTTAGCCAACTCTTCATCTTTCTTTTGCACTTATTTTACTCTGATTTGAATTAGAGTTTTAAAAATACATCTCTCATTCCCATTTTCCTCACTCCCTTCCCCAGACTAAATTAGAGAGTCATCGAAGATTGGAATAAAATACCTCACCGATCATCATGGAGATCAAATAACAGGCTCTCTGGAGATTGCTAGCCTGGGGATTGGCACATGGTCATCACTCCACGAATGTCATCAAGATTTGAAGCACCATTCAAGGGTCAAATAGGACTAGATTTGAACCTTGACTCTGTCATTAACTAGCTTGGTGACCGTGAGGTAATTGCTTAATCTCATGGAACCTCTGTTTTCTCATCTGTAAAAATGAGGAACCATTGTTCCTTCCTCCTGGTGCTATGAGGATAAATTACATGCGTGATCAAATTCTCCCACAGATATAAAAATACTTGGAAATCTCTCAATAAACTTGTGCTATCATTATGGGGCTGGGAACAGTGTATTGTGTACCAAAACCCTTGGGAAAGATTTTGGTTGGAGGTTTCATTCCTCGGATGCAAATTTGGACTCTGGGCAGAGGTCCCAACTCTCTCTCCCACCTCTTGCTGCCTCTGCGGGGGAGGGTGTCTCCTCTCTCCACCCTGTCTCAGTGACTTATCCTGGGTGGATCCGCTGGACGGATCTGCGGGGCTCACTCAGGAAGGTCGCTGGCCTGCATGAGGAATGTGCTAGCAGCTCTCCTCCGGCGCTCACTCTGGGTTTTGAGGAGAATGAGGTGGGAGAGTGTTCCATTTTTCAAACTAAGTTGAGTTTCTACCATTTCCAAGGCAACATCAGAGGAGCTACACTTAGCAACTTTGCATGCGAGGATCTTTGGCATATCTTTATTTTTAATATATATGTTTTGATGTTTTTATTGATTTCTAGAGAGGAAGGGAGAGAGATAGAGAGATAGAAACATCAATGAGAGAGGAACATCACTAACCAGCTGCTTCCTGCACAGCCCTTACTGGAGATCGAGCCTGCAACCGAGGTACATGCCCTTGACCGGAATTGAACCCCAAACGCTTCAGTCTGAAGGCCGATGCTCTATCCACTGAGCCAAACCGACCAGGGTTTATTTTCAGTTAACCAGGTATAAATGGAACATGGGATAATACTGCTAATACTAATAACAAAAAGAAATGAGGCCAGTTTCATTATGCATCTGAGGGTGTCCATGAGCCCAGGAAGACTCTGGAAACAGCCCTGCCCAGCTGCTCTGCAGGCTGGTCCTGGTCTCCGCAGCCCTGGGACACGGATGCACATTGCCTGTGGACATTAACCAGCCATCCAACGGACGGTCTCAGTTTCCATCTCTGTTCTGTGGCAACAGCACGTAATGCATTGCAGGAAGCAGATCAATTATTTGCAAGTGAGATACACGATACCATCTCCAGCGCTCCCACCCTCAGCTGAAATCCAATGCCATCAGCTGGCTTGGATTTAGAGAGGAAATGAAAGTCACATTTTGGAAGAGTGGGATTGATTCTGCATGTGAGGATAGATGCTTCTGCAAAATACTAGTTATGGAGATATCCCCTGGTGGTCTATTCCTAATGATCATTCCCACAGAGTCCCATTGAACCATGGGTTTAGTGAGTTTTTAGTAAATTTTGGTGACTCTCATATAGCCTCCGTTTTCTTACCTGTGAAGAGATATGTACCTCAGGTGTTGTTTTAAACATGAAATTAGGTAACATATGCAGAGGTGAATTACCTTGAAGATAATGAAGGTTAAGCCCCTTATTTGCATAGGCCCCTTTCAAGACCTTGTACCTAACTTTATAACTTTGCATCCGTTTTCTTAAAGAGGGTGCAAAATCCCATACACATCAAACTCCACAAGCTGGGTCTGCATGTAGGCGGATGCACAGGGTAGGTGTCAGATGGTGGGAAGCAGCTGATAAGGTGAGCAGGACAGAGGCATGGAAGTGGGAGAGGAGGTAGGGCCCTCTCAGGACACTGTGATGTTCTTGATTACTAAGTGCCAGAGCACCTGGCCCTCTACCAATTGCTATAAAAATATGAGCTGATCATGGCTTAACCTGTGACCTCATTAGTGGGACTGGTAAGGGACTCCCTGCTCATGGTGGAATTTCAGGCGCGGTGGCAGGAGGTGAAGGCGACACCCTGGGGCAGGTGCCTCTCAGATCACAGGGAGAGAGCAGCCTGCAGGGCCAGCCGCAGCTCTGGCTTTGCAGCGCCTGAGAGAGCGGGCCTGGCCTGTAGTGAGGGACACAGTTCATTTCAACCGATAGCCCCGTCTCCAATCTGGAATCTCGCTCACCCCCTGTACCCTCCCTTCTGCTCCTGCTTCCCTCCCCTCCTCCCCTGTCCTTCTTACACTCCTGCTTCTCTTCTACTTTCTCCTTTCCATTCCACAAATCACGATACAAATTTCAATTCAAGATAAAAATGTACTTTACTTCACCCTTTTGACTGTGATTAAGTTCTGTCCACAGCAAGGACATTGCCGTTTCCATGGGAACCAGTATACTCCGAAGCCACGGAGGAGGACAGCGTGGAAAAGTCGAAGGAACGCAAAGAGGTTTGCTTTGAGAAGGAAACGAAACATGGACTCCAGGGGCCGCCTAGGAGCTTGCGAGGTCACTGAGTCACAGGCCTACCTTTGCTGAGCTAAGGACGCCATCCTGGAGACACACACATGTCCTTCCTTAAGGAGGGCCACAGCAGATTCCACAATCCCCTCTGAGAAGCACTTAGCTGGTAGTTTTAGGGGTAACGATTCAGTGGATGATTGGAGCAATGCCAGGTGCCTGGCCAGACCCCAGGAGAGATGGCTGCGCTGGTTATGAGCTCCCTGGCCTGGCCCTTCATCCTCGAAGCCACTGCGCTCCACCTCTGCTGTCTTTCCTCCCACTGAGCACTCCATCCCAGGACGCAGGACCCAGCAAAACCAGAGCAAAAATCTCTTCCCCACTTTGTACAATTTTGTGCCATGCCAGCACAGCCAGGTTCGGTGAGCCTGAGAGAGGGTGGTGAAGGATTAAGAAAAGACAGACGAGAGAAGAAAGCTGGGTCTGGGTGGGACGCTGCCCTCTCTGATGGAGAGAGACAACACCATGACCTGCAAGCCCAGTTTTTATTTTATAGCCAGATTCCAGGAGGCAAAGTAAGGGCATGGTCAACATGTTTACAACATTCTCATGGGTTTCAAATCTACTCAATTACATGCGCCTGATCAAGCTTTGTTTACTTGCTGCACCTCCCGTAGCCCATATCACTTAGTCTCTTCAGACCACAGGTTCGGACCATAAGGTCAAGCTTACAACTATAACCTTTGGCTGTAATTGTGCTGGGACTTGCACGTGGCTTTACCACGAGAGGATCATGCCCTCTCATTAGTCCCAGGCTTGAACCTGTCCAAACGCTGTAGCCGCTCTCCACACAATATTTTTTTAAAAAGAACTCTTATTATTCCAGGCTTCCTATAATTATTATGCACAGCATTTATACTAGTTTTAAGCATATAAAAAATTTAAAGGAACCCAACGGACCTGGCTCAGTGGTGGACCACTGACCTCTGAACCTGGAGGTCACAGTTCGATTCCTGGTCAGGGCACATGCCCAGGTTGTGGGCTCAGTCCCCAGTGTGGGGCGTGCAGGAGGCAGCTAATCAATGATTCTCTCTCATCATTGATGTTTCTATGATGAAACATTTCTCTCCCTCTCCTTTCCTCTTTGAAATCAATAAAAATATTTTTAAAAAATGTTATAGGAGTGCTATGAGGAGTGGGTGTGCATGCAATGACCTTAGCAGCAGAAACACACAGAGAATAATGATTCTCTGGTAGGTGACAGTGGATGTGGGGTGGAGAGAAGCCTCACCCCAGGGGCTGGACAGCACTTGGCACATGCCTGGCCCCCACGTGTGTTCCCGGGAAGTGAGGAGGAGCTAGCAGTGGTTCTCAACCTTCTGGCCCTTTAAATACAGTTCCTCATGTTGTGACCCAACCATAACATTATTTTCGTTGCTACTTCATAACTGTAATGTTGCCACTGTTATGAATCGTGATGTAAATATCTGATATGCAGGATGGTCTTAGGCGACCCCTGTGAAAGGGTCGTTCGACCGCCAAAGGGGTCGCGACCCACAGGTTGAGAACCGCTGAGCTAGAGGGTCAGGATGCAGTGGGGTGATCATTCAGATGGTCCAAGGGAAAGGACAGGGAAAACACTCTGCCCTTGCCTGTGCAGCAGCCTTCCCGCACACGGCTGTGGAAGTGTGAGCCTGGGTGCTAAGAGGAAAGTTATTTGTCAGAGGACCCCAGCCTGCCCACAGCCTTTCCCTGAACGCCTCAGCTGGGATGGCCTTCGAGCCCTGGTTCTCCCAGGTCAAGGTTGTACCCAGTGGCGCCAAGGAGCCCCTGAAAGTGGGGACAGAGCCCCTGCCCTTGTCAGGTAGCAAGATCTCAGGGGCCCTGAGGGGAGCCCCGAGACAGGACACCAAACCACTTAGGGAGATTAAAGACAAAAACCCCCAGCCACCTGAGCCAGAGGCAGGGCTGCCCTGAGACTGTGCAGGGCCCAGGTAAATATTTTTGTGGGAACCCTGTCTATATAAACACTTTGATTATAAAAATGTTTACAAAACTCATGGGCCCACATAAGGTACAGTAATTTAGTGGTAAAGGTTTTGAATAATGGATGGAGGAGAGGCACGTACCTATTTAGGTCCAATCAGTTCTTCTTGGTGTCCAGACGCCATCTTTTCTTGTTCAAGTCCAGGAACCATCTTGTCATGTTCTTTATTGTCAAATGTGTACAGGTCTGGGCTCATTTTCTTATGTCTCACCACAAGTAGGAGATAGCAACACTGTTATTACAAAGACATGGCTCTTCAGGGCGGGTTTGTCCTGAAACAATACACACCTTTTGGCTTCCGCAGTTCCCTCCCACCAGCCCCTGACATGGGTCACAGGTGTACCCATGAGGCCGCATCATGGGTACATGTCCGTGGGTCCCTGTCTCTGTGCTTTGGGGATGATGACCAACATGCACGTCTTCCCCAGAGTGTATAGAAACATGTGACTAATGGTTCATTTTCTGGGCATGTGAAGTTTTCCTCTCGGGATTTATTGTATAAACATGGTGTGATGTTCTTCTTGGGCTGTAATCACTGCATTTCTAGAATGTGATCCCTTTCGATGTTGCTGTATCGCGCTACCCCATCACCGGGGGGTGGAGTCGGGGGGGGAGGCCAGAAGCCTATGGTCTGAGTGGAAAGAGCAATCCTAGTCCTTCAGGGAGTGATGGTCCTTCGGTGGCCCAGCCCTGCTCCCGGCCAGACCTGTGGACTCCTGCCCTGCATATGTCCTGCCTTTGTGGGAAATCAGCCAGCCCATGGTTATGGTTGTCCGAAGCAGTCCCACCTCTTCCAGCAGAGCAGGTCCAGAATGTTCCTTTGCATAGCAACAGCCACGGGACTTGCCTTCCAGATAACATTCCAACAATTTACTGAAATCACTTAGAAGATGAATGAGCAGTGGGGTCTGGGAGTCTCTATGATGTAGCATACGGTGATTCCTCACTAAGTACAAGGCTCCATTCCTGACACACACTGTGGACAGCAACCTGGGGGAATTGCCATACCTCCTATCAGTGATGGCGAACCTATGACACGCAAGTCAGAGGTGACACGTGAACTCATTTTTTTAGTTGATTTTTCTTTGTTAAATGGCATTTAAATATATAAAATAAATATCAAAAATATAAATCTTTGTTTTACTATGGTTTCAAATATAAAAAAATTTCTATATGTGACATGGCACCAGAGTTAAGTTAGGGTTTTTCAAAATGCTGACACGCCGAGCTCAAAAGGTTCGCCATCACTGTCCTAGATCATAGAGGGATTTGTGGACAAGCAAACAAACAAATTAAAGAATGGTGCTAAATATTTTCTTTAAACTGGAAAAAAACAACCAACAACAAGTAAAACCCTGATTTTGATATTTAAAACTGTCTCCATAGGTACATTTATCTTGAATCTTCTTCAGTTGTTCAGAAAACATTAGTATGAAAACATGTCTATTGAGAGATAGTTTGCCTAAAGGTTTATCCTCTTAAGTCCATGTTCTTTAAAAAATTTAAGCCTGCCTCTATTGACTTAAAATATAAAGTGTTTTGAACTGGCTTTGGCTTTGTTTTCTCTTTGAAAGACTGAGAAAATGGCCAGGGTAGCCTCGCCCACTGGCTTTTCCTGACAGCTGTTGGGGGTGGGGCTGCCGGTGCTGTTCTCCACCCGCCTGCAGCAGTGAGAGCACGGGACCCACACAGCGTCCTCGTCCTCCGTGTACCAGCTAAGCCCACTGCCCTGTCTGCGACTCTGGAAGAGCTGTGCTCCTTTGTCCCAGGATATTGAACTGAATGAGTCGACTATAGAAATCTGAAGATTTTTAATATTTTGGTGCAAAGATATGAAATGGAATTACCTGAAACGATGGTTCCTGGAGAGTGTGTGTGTCCTGACTGGCTCACTGCTCACACGCCAGGCCTGTGGGAGGTGTAGGGAAAGGCCCCCTCGGCCAGTTGGAGGCATTTTCAGGCTCCTGCAAAGCCCTTCGCCTGAGCACCCCCGTCCATACACAACCAACGCCGCTGTACGGGCGACTCTGATCCCGTGGCTCAGGGGTTGAGCGTCGACCTAGGAACCAGAAGGTCACAGTTCGATTCCCAGTCAGGGCACATGCCTGGGTTGTGGGCTCCATCCCCGGGAGGGGGCGTGTAGAAGGCAGCCGATCAATGATTCTCTCTCTCTATCCCTCTCCCTTCTTCTCTCTCTCTATCCCTCTCCCTTCTTCTCTGAAATCAATAAAAAAATACACATATTTCAAAAAGTACTCAGTGCATTTTTCAAAAGAAGCTGAAAGGGGAAAGGCTACGGAAGAAACACATCTAACTATTCCAAATATTTTGTGTCTCATCCGAATATTAGAAAACCTTTTTATTCTTGGGATGCACTGCCCTTCATGTCAACCCGCTGCTACGTGAGAATGGTCAGACTTAGAAAAGAGCACAGAGTGACCTTGACGATGGTGGCAGGCAGTTCATTTCTACGGGCTGGGGGTGTAGAGGCCCAGAAATCAAGGAGACCGAGACAAGGAGTCTGCCTCGCTGATTCCCTCTTTTCATCTTGCGAGCGGCCGGCATTGTGCTGTGGGAGAGTGTCATTTAGGCTTGGCGGCAATCAATTGCAGGACACCAGTCAGCTAACATTTCCAGAGGAAAAAATGTTCTAGGAACTTGCTCTTTAGAATTTCTCAGAAGTCGGTTGGAGCCTACCCGTGGAAGTCTACACGAGTCTACGTGGTGTGCACCTTTCCCTCCCTTTTCTAATTCTATCACCCAAAGGCCAATCTCCTGAGATGTTAACAACAGAACGAACTTGGAACAGACACTGACAAAGAGGCCGTGCGCACAGGAGCCGGAGGAAGATAAAGATAAATCAGACGCCGCGACACTCCTGCTTCGCTTATTGCCATGACCCCCTGGAAGCCAGGGGCCGTTTCCCACGGGGGAAAAGGCAGTTTTCATTTTGGTGAAAGGGCAGCAAATGCTGTTCATTTCAACCAGCTGGCGTCCAGCTCAGGGCCACTCTGGCGGCGCTCGGCCCCTGAGGCCGGCCCAGGCCCGGAGCCGCCCCGATGGCTGGCCGCTGAAGCCAGATGCTGGTCTGATTTAAAGGGAGCCAGAGCCATCAAACACTTACAGCCCGAATCCAAAACCCGCAGTTCCCTCACAGGCGTCCCTCTCGGAAACTATAGATTCACGTTCACACCACTCATGAATCCACAGCCACCTCCGTGTGTTGCAATAATGACTTTACAAAAGCAACCCTGAAGTATCAGATTTTTCTACAAAAACATCAGCTTATTTCTCCTCCCCGGCAGAAGGTACATTTCTGTCCGCTTTAAACTGGGTGCGTGCTAAGCCAGCTCCTGAGAGAATGAAATATCTTTAACAAGATTTACCCAAGAGCCACCCACACAGAAAAGGGATGTGTGCACCGGCCTGTTGGGCAGGAGCGAGGCTGAGTCAAACATCTGTGAGGCCCCTCCCCTCCCGCTGCCCTCCTGATGGTCAATGACACCTGAAGCGCTAAAGCTTTGCACGTGCCTCCGCCAAGGCTGTCTCACGCATCAGGTGCTTCGTGGCGCAGGAGCACAGACCCTGCTTTTGTGTCGCCGATGCTGCCTGAGCACAGGTAGGAGCTGGGCAGACACCAGGCCGGCTCACAACCCTTTTCCGAAAAGGTTTTAAGAATTGCGATTTCCCCCCAAAGATCTTTCTTTGCTTTCTTATTACCTGTCCTGTCAAAACAAAATTGACAAAAATAAAGAAATGAGGAGTTAAGTTGCATCCATAAAGAGCCAAGAATGTGCAAGTGCTCATTTGAGGGGACAGGGCTTTTTCAGTAATCCAAGCGAGATAAAGAGACAGGCGACGGTCTTTTCCCAGTGAGGGGTCCTGCTGCCTCAGAGTCAGTCCTTCTTCCTTTGCTTCATTCATTCAATAAATGAATATGCCTTCAGCAGCCGCTGCACATTCCTTGCTGTACTGGGCCCTGAAGTGAAGGACAGACTCAGTGCCTACCCTCATGGAGCGTCCATGCTACATCTCAGACCCGGGGATCCGCAGTCCCAAACCGGAAGAAACAGTAGGACCCTTCCATGATTAGGTGATATGGTCATTGAGGAGGCAGGAGGGCCATAGAAAGAAGTTTCGAAGTGATGGACACCGTGAGTCCAGGACCTGGGGACTGGGTCCGCCTTAGTCAAGAGTGATTACTAAATTCACACTATGTGTTGCAGAAATAGTGGTAAGAGCTGCCTCTTATTAAATGCCTATTATACACAAGACATGGTGCTTTATAGGAATTCTCTGAATCTTCATAACAACTCTTCAAGACAGTGATTTTTCTCCTCATTTTGCAAAGAAAACTAATTCTTAGTGAAGTTGATATCCAAGGTCATAGGTCCAGCTAATTCTAAAACTCTCTCTTTTCTTTTTCTTTTTCTTTAATGGACTAAACAAGGTCAGAGAAGGGGGACCCCAGCAGCATTCGGGGGATCTCTGCCGTGGGGACTGGATAGGAGGGAATCAAACAAGTTCTGGATCAGGTGGAGAGAAGCAGGAGCAAAGCCATGAGATTATGTCAATTAGGGGAAATTACATAAACAAGGACACAAAGGCATGATGAGCTGCAGCTGTTTCAAACCACCTCCACTCTTCTCAAACCCTTTGTCTTCCGGGCTCACTCTCCCCTCCTTCACGGAGAAAACAGACACCATCAGCCTCCCAGAGCAGAAGGTCCTGAACACACACCGTTCCTGGCATCTGCTGGCCTACCCTTTCCCTCCTGTGACTGCGAAGGCGCCCTCCCTGCCTCACTGAGGACAAAGCCCCACCTGTGTTCTGGGGCTGTCAAGTACATGGCCATTCTCTAGCGCGGCTGCACCTTTAAGATTAAGGACTGGAGGTATTGAGAGGTGAGGTAGCCGGCCTGGAAGACGGTAGCTGCTCTACTCCTAACTTTTTCGCCTGTCCCTGCAGCCAAGCAGAACCACCTGGGAGTGGTTCCCTCTGCTCTCCAGTGCCTTCATGCTCCCCTGGCTTTGCCAATGTGTTTCTCTCTCTGCCTGGAAACCTTCTGCCTCTTGTCTACCTTGATGATTCCTATGAATCCTTCAAAACTTAGCTCGATGGGCACAATATAGATTAGAATTAAGACAACTCAAAATAATAATAGCTAAGATACATGAGCTGTCAGAAGGAAGTGGGAAGATAGACAGTCTAGAGCTGTATGGTAGGCATTCTGACCATTAGAGACTCAGATTCTTATATTTTTCTGCTCTGCCATTCTTAGTCCTTGGATTCTATTACAAGTTTACCTAACATTTAAAAATGGCTGCTGGAGATCCAGCTAACTCATCCACAATCCAGATAGGAAGGAAAAAGGAGAGAAAGCAAAAAAAAGACAAGTTCTAGCTACCTGTCTTCCCTTCTTATATACCCAAATAATAAAAGCCTAATATGCAAATCGACCGAATGGCAGAACGACTGGTGGAACAACCAGTCGCTATGATGCTCACTGACCACCAGGGGCAGACGCTCAATGCAGGAGCTGCCTCCAGCCTGCAGGCCCCAGGCCAGCCAAGACAGGTCCAGCGGGGGCCTCCTGATTGCCCTGTTGGTCACCCAGCAGCCAGGCCTAGGGACCCTACCCCTGCATGAATTTCATGCACCAGGCCTCTACTATAGGCTGTGGTGGGTGGCAAGGACATTCTGACCGGCTGACTGCTACCATTGGAAAGGGCCAGAACATAAATCTGAACCAATCTCCTTTTAAATTACTCTTCCCTGTATTTATTTTATTTTACAAGTGTGAGCTGTTGAGGGGAAATGAGGTGGCTGTTAAGAGCAAGATGGAAACATGTTTGCCCAGTTCCACTGAAGTCGCCTTTTAATTATACGTATAAGTCTGGCTCTGTCTTTCTCTGGGAAGAGGAAATAGAGAGAGAAATTGATTTCAGAGCAGAAGGGAGAAAGAAAGAGAGAGAGAGGGAGAGAGAGAAACATCAATGATAAGAGAGAATCACTGATTGGCTGCCTCCTGCACACCCCACACTGGAGATTGAGCCCACAACCCCAGGCATGTGCCCTGACCTGGAATTGAACCATGACCTCCTGGCTCATAGGTCAATGCTCAACCACTGAGCCACAATAGCCAGGTCATCCTCCCTTCTAAAGGAGTCTTCCTGACAAACTGGTCAAAATGTCCATTTGCATCTCATGGGTCAGAATTTAGTCTCATGATCATTAGGAAAACTGAGAAATGTAATCTTTCAACTGAACATATGGCCATGCTGCATAAAAATTGGCACTAGGCTGATAAGGAAGGGAGCCGATATTGAGTAGGCAACTAGCAATGTTTGACTAAATACCACCTTCTCTTGTGAGCCTTTCTGAGTCACTTTCTTCCTGTCCTCCAGCTATGAGGCAAACTCACTCTGTTTTCCTGACGCACCCAGGCACGTGTCTGCAGTAATAATTATCACATCGCATCGTCATCGTCTGGTTTGCTTGTTTTTCTCCTCCAGGGACTGTGAACTCTCTGATGACAAGCACCACCCTCATCGTATATGAATTTCCTAGCGCAGGGCCTGGGAAATGAGTTCCTAAATAATTAATCCTATTGCACCATAGCTCCGAGCATCTCCCGGACCTGGGGTTTCCACTCCTGTCTTCCTTTTTCAGAACATTGGTGTTTTCACGGAGAAACCCCTGAACAGATCTGGAAGGTGATCCCAAGGTGCCCAAAAGCCTGTGATCGGTGCCAGTTTTAGAGGAAGGAGCACATGGTTTCAAACCAAACTTAAAATAGTATTAAAATGCTGACTTCAATTTCCACTCAAATAGGTCATTTATTTGGTATCTGTTACTAGGGAACTGCCCAGGCTGTGGTGGGTGGCAAGGACATTCTGACCGGCTGGCTGCTACCATTGGAAAGGGCCAGAACATAAATCTGAACCAATCACCTTTTAAATTACACTTCCCCGTATTTATTTTATTTTACAAGTGTGAGCTGTTGGGGGAAAATGAGGTGGCTGTTAAGAGCAAGATGGAAACGTGTTCGCCCAGCTCCACTGAAGTCGCCTTTTAATTATATGTATAAGTCTGGCTCTGTCTTTCTCTGGGAAGAGGAAATAGAGAGAGAACATTTTAGATGAAATATTGAAGGCCAGCACACAGGAAAATCATACTAATGTGACATAAAACCTTTACGAATGGTGGGATAAGATGCCATCAAACACCACGCATCGTCAGTGACTTCCCACCCTTCCTGCTCTCTCTGGCCTTTCCCTCCATAGTCTGTTCTCCCTGTCATCAAGCTGACTCTGGCCCTAGAACAGTCATTTGGATGCAGCAGCAACCTCCTCCCGGATACCCCTCTCCACTCTCTTCACCCTCACCTCTCCCTTGTCCTTCCCGCCCACCCCATACTCATTCTTAGCTTCTTCTCCCTCTGTGAGTGAAAGTCCTCTCAACCTACCACCCCTGTAAGTTACATCTTACATGTCTCCTGTCCGTCCAGCGCCCGTCCCAGAGCTCTGCTCTCCATGTGGGCTCAATATTTATTTAGGAAGGGGCCACTGACCCAGGGATGATGGCCACTGAGCACAGCAAGCACAGTCATATGGCCCCTGAACTTCTAAGGGGCCTTGAATATGGTTTAATTTTCATTTAAAAACTCAGAAGGAGCCCTAGCTGGTTTGGCTCAGGGATAGAGCGTCAGCCTGCAGACTAGAGGGTCCCAGGTTTGCTTCCAGTCAGGGCACATGCCCGGGTTGTGGCCTCAATCCCCAGTAGGGAGTGTGCAGGAGGCAGCCGATCAATGATTCTCTCATCATCACTGATGTTTCAATCTCTCTCTCCCTCTCCCTTTCTCTCTGAAATCAATAATATATAAAATAAATAAAATCAGAAGGAAAACAGAATATAAAAATAATAAATATATATTAATGCATTCAGCCTGGATTATATTCACCTCTATACCAACACACAGTCATGAAATGTAATTTTGAGTAATTTTTTATTCAGGAAGGGGCTCAAGCAGGCAAAGGTTCCTAGAATCTCCAAGAGTCATAGTGAGGCCCTGGACTAATTTTTTGGAGCCTAAGGAAGGTAAAAGTAGACACAAAAAAGATTTTTAGGTGCTTATTTTTGATGTGTATTTTTCTTGAACGCTCTCCATGCCTCTGATTTTTATGTGGGCCCAGAGCTGCTCACTAGTCCAAGAAGCCGAAGGCTTCTTCCCGGATTTGATAGATCGATGTGTATGGAATGTGACATGTCACTGTGTTATTTTGTTCACACAATCGCCTCTTTGATGGCTCAGTAAAAGGTGGGAGAGAGGAGCTTCTCGTGATATCAGTAAAATACACACCACATTCAGTCTGTGTGTTTAAAGACATAAAGCTCCCTTTCCAGTTTCTAAAAGTCTAATTTCTGTGTGTCAGGGCTGAATGGAATGTGTCTGAGCAGGCTCTTGTCTAAACACAGAAACGTAATCTTTCCTCTCTCGGAGCCGAGCCTGCCTCACACACTGCCTGTGTGTGTGCGGGGTTATTTGAGCATGCAAGGGATCAGGGCTTAAAACTGGTTTGGAAGCCCTGGTGGGTGTTTTTCTTAAAGCATCTAAGTCTAATGATTTGAGAATTTATAATAGTTTTTAATCTTCATAGGTAATTTTTCCTCCCAGGTAATTTATATTCAACTTGAGTTTGAAATCAAGGCAATAATAACTGTGCTTTCTTTCCTCTTTTGGGGGCAGGGGTATGCGAGATGTTCTCTAAAGAACTGACATTATCTTGCAATTAGGAGTTTCATTTCTTTTTACCTAAACATAATTATCTCCAACTCAAATACAATCCAGAAGATGAGTTGACCTTTTTCTTTGCACCATAAATTACAATCAAGGCCATCCATTGCTGCTTTATTCCATTAATTAATTTGCTTTTCTGTCAAAAATGTCACCGGCCCCTTCCTAATATTATAGCTACTTTACATAATTTTAAGCTACTTGTGCAGTTACCTACATGGTCAATTTTGTATCTTCATAAACTCTCCGTGATTTACTTTGCTGTCCTTTGAGTTTTCCTTCTCTTGGCCCTAAAGTTACAATGCGAGGATAACTGAAATATCACCTGGCCTCATCCCAGGCTTTTGGGTGGTGAGTGCCGCACAACATCCACCTGGAGTGAGGTGCTGACCCCTCTCCTTCTGAAGGGCAGAGAGTCCGACTCCATGGCTCCCCCCAACGGTGCCTCCTCATTTTCACTGGGCTGATGGCCAAGGGATGTTCTCCGTGCAGCTCTCTGTGCTCTTCCTCACTGGTTTCTTGTGACTCTGTCCTCAGCAAACAGACACAATAACTTCCCAGCATCTTTCTAAATAAATTCTTCTTCAACTGCAAGTCCAAGTACCGTGTGCTTCAGCTTCCTGTTCTCCAGCCCAATCTCTCGTCCCATCAGACCCGTTCTCGACCCTTAAAAAATGCTTAACAGGCATGTTCATACGATAGACTATTCTTCCCCACAGAAAGGAGTGAGGTGTTTATACACGCCACTACGTGGATGCACCTCAAACACACTATGCTAAGCGAAAGGAGCCACAAAAGGTCACATAGCATATGAGCCTATTGATATGAAATATCCAGAATAGGGAAATCCATAGAGACTGGGGCTAGGGGCCAAGGGGGATGGGGAGTGGCTGCTTAAGGGGCAATGGTCTTTTTGAGGAAGATGAAACTTGCGGAATTAGTAGTACCAGTTGCATAATTGTGAATGTACTAAATGCCACAGTATTCTACATTTTAAAATGGTCAGAATCAGGAGTTTTATGTTAGGCATGTTTACACACACAACATGCTTAAACAGTTCTCTGAAGCCCTTCCATTTTTACGTGCAACCCGAGTGATTAAGATGATAAACTCCTAGAGTCCTGACTGGGGAATTCAATAAAAAGATTACATCTCAGAGACAGAACTCCACGGGTAAGAGACAGGACGAAGAATAAGGCACTAGATTTGATTCATTCATCAGTGAATCTTGCTTCAGCATCCACTGTGTGATACGTTCTGTGTCTCACACACCAGGGGCTGTGGATATGGCTGTGGGAATGTTTCAGACATGGCCCTGGTACTCAGGGATCCTGCATGCCACCTCCTCCTTAATGACTTTAGAAAAGAGTCTTTTACTAGTATTTTCTGACCTTCATAAGGGGGGGTGATGATACTTCATCATATTTACCCTTTATAACCCACAGAGTTATTGCAATAATTAAGTGAGGTAATGCATGTGAACATAATTGTATTTTATAAAGCATTATACAAAATATTAAGCATTAATATTATATTATTCCCGCTTAATGTTGACTTTTATTACAACAGCACTGCATTTTCAGTCAATTATGAAACTGGTGTGGTTGTCTCTGTGTAACGTTTATGGGTGCTGGGGGAGCACTCTTCCTATTATGGATGTAATATATGTCCATTGTAGAGAATTTAGCAGCTCTGGAAAGGTACATTTTAATCAGCTGTTATCCTCCCCCCCACACACACACCCACTAGCATTTTAGTGTATGTCCTCAGGCAGCGATAGATCACCGGGCTAAGAGCAAGGATGCTGCTGGAGACAGGCCTCTCACCAACTAGCAACTTTGGGGGAAGCTTCTCACATCTCAGAGCCTCCCTTCCTTCTCTGTACAATGGAGGAGACAACATAGCTACCTCCTAACTGTGAGGACTAGACGAGGCACCCGATGTGGATCAATTGGCAAAGTGCTGAATACGTTCTGCACACACATGCATGCCTGTATATACATATACATCTCAGACAAATGTCACACACACACATGAATATCAACGTTTCTGTTTGCTTCTATTAGTGATGCTGCAATAAACACATCTATCTTAATCAGTGCCTTAGTTCATTAAGTCATTACTTAAATGAGCCTCCCAAGTGTATTAAAGTGGAACTTCCTTGAAATAAATATGTCAACCCATCAAAGAGTAGATCTTATAATCTGTGTTTAGAAGCTTCCAAATTAGGTGCCGGTTATCATTCTTCTGCCTGTACTCGGGTGAAGCGACTCCTACCTTAGCAGATGGCCCTCACTGCCTTTTAGATGGGGCTGTTTGCATGTAGCAGAACTCTCTGATGTGCGTGGAAGATGACCTCTTTAGGGTAGAGTGTACAAGGACAGTGAAACAAACCATATTAACAAACCTCATCAGGAATTCATCAGAACTGGAGGAAGGGCAGAAGAGATTCCAGAGAGGAAGGAAAAACAGGGCAGGGAGGAAGAAGCCTGAGGGGGAATAGGCATTGAGCAGAATTCTGGCTTCTGATAAAAGATTATGAATGAGAAATTTCCAGGGGTGGGTTAAACCAAATGACGTTTAAGAGCCCGAATGCCTAATATTCTAACTTGATGCATGTGTTGCTGACGTGTGTGCATCATCCATTACTCCCAAACTTCAATAAAGTCTTCTGTGCACATCAATACCTTGGGGGATTGGATTTAGGGCACATCAGGAGAGGGGCTGAGCTCTGCAGCTGGGCTGGTGTGCAGGAAATAAAATAGTACATGAGATTAAGATTTTAAAATGAGTAGAAATTAAGAGCAGGGACTAACCATGAGACTCTGAGCTCCTATAGAAAGTTGACCAGGGTCCCCCCCCCCCCCAAATTCATGTCCACGAGAAAGCTCAGAATAGGACATTATTTGAAAACAGGGACTTCACAGATGTGATTAAGTATCGCCAGAGGAAATCAGCCTGGGTTTAGAGTGAGCTCTAAATTCAATGACTGGTGCCCTAATAAGAAAAAGAGAAGTCAGACAGGCACAGCGAGAAGGTGACGAGAAGGTGGAGACAGAGAGTGCTGTAAACCAAGGAAGGCCTGAGGCCACCAGAACCAGAGAGGCCAGGAAGGACTCTTCCCTGGAGCCTTCAGAGGGAGGGTGGCCCTGCTGACACCTTGAGTTCTGACTTCTGGGCTATAAAACTGTGAGAAGATAGATTTCTGTTGTTTTAAGCCACCCAGTTTATTAGAAATGTGGTACCACAGTCCTAGGAAACGAGCACTAGCTCTGGGAAATGTGCCAAAATCTTAGGGTAAGCATTGAACTTCCCAGAGCACCTGAACAGCCTAAGGATGATGCTAAACTCATTTAATGATCAAAGGATAGAATGACCTCAGCTGTCAACTCAGTTACTTTCTGTGGAGACAGGAGATTCGTCTTTTAACTAAAAACCTTACCATGACCTTTCTCATCATCTTTCACAAATCTGATCTGGACATGTTCTGGTCAAGTAGGCTTTTATTTTGTTTCTCATCACCTACAGAATATATGCAGCTACCTGTCTAGCCTCAGTTTCTGTAGTCCTATCACTCACCACTTGTATTTTAAGCTTCAAATTTATAAGGTAACTAGTAGCCCTGCACACAAATCTGTGTGCCAGTAGCTCTCTGCGGGTCTTGGTTGCTCTGCGCCCACTTCCCAGAGGCGCTCTGTGGCCCAGAGGCCCATCGGTGGATGAAGCAAGCATTCCGCCAGGCCACTCACACTGCCTGCTCTCAGCAGCCACCTTCCCTCCCGGGGACTGGGGGACTCTGGCGGGGCTGAGAGGACTGGGCGCTGCCATCTTTGTGACAGAGTGATGGTTAATTTGCATATTACCCTTTTATTAGATAGGATAAACTTTGAAGATACTTGTTTACTCCTCCGTGCCTTTGAACATACTGTTCTCTCTGCACTCCCTGTTGGTCAACACTCCATGGTAAATGCCTAGATATAACTATATAGCATAGACATGAATATGGACATAGATATAGTATAGCTATGGATATGGGTATAGACAGAGATATAGATCTCCACTGTGTTATATTTCAAATAGTATTTTATTTTTTTGTTTCTATAACTCCTTTCTATCTTCTCAGTGAACTGCAGATTCTTGAGGTCAGGGAATGAGGGTGTTCATCATTGTTTGTATTTCATCTGGGACAGTGCTAGGTGGTTCTATGTAGTTTTGTGTAGTGGCAAGCGAACTGGCACTGAAGTTATAAGACATGGCTTGGATCCAAGGATCGCCACAACAATCTGTGTCTGTGGCAGAGGTTGGTAACAGTCAGTCTTCCATTTTTCTCTGCTCACAAAATCTCTCCTTTGTGTAGGGGAACCAAGCCACTAACCCAGGGTTAGACAATATAACTCAGATCTGGCAATGAGATGTTAGAGGAAGCCTGTGGGGTTTCCAGAGGGCCAGCTTTCCTCCCTGATAAGAAGGAGGTGTCCTCTCCCCAGACTGAGTCTGTGGCATGATTTTGACCATGATTCTAGCTAACTATCCTTTTATGGTTCCTCACTGAGCTATTGTCTCTCTTTATCTTTATCCTCAATATCACATCTGGTTGTAAATGTTTTCATAATAAAGATCCTTTGGCTCTAAGCACCAGACACTTATTCTGTTTTACTAGGCAGGAAAAAAAAAGAATTATTAGAAAGGTACTCACAGCTCACAGAGTTAAAGAGAAGGCTGGAAACCCAGATGGGGAAGGGGGCAGCCTCGATCTGGAGGGTGAGGTAGCGGGAACTAATCTATAGCCTTTAATTAGACTTCAATTCATCAGGGTCTCAGCCTGGGAATGAGTCAGTGCCAACCAATTTAGTTTCCTATCAGTTAACTTGAAATTTGTCTAAGCTACCGTATGGGCCTGTGCTTTGGCTGGAGGAAGGCTGCATGCCCTGATTGACAGTCCTCCCAAGGGCCCCTAAAAGGAAGAAGGGTAACTCACCAAAAGGACAACAGGGTGCTGTTGTCAAAGAAAAAGGGAAATAGAGCCCACGTAGCCAAATAATTAATTAATTAAATGTATAGATATAATGCTTTAAAAATATTACACACAGTCCTGGTATCTATTTTTTTGTTTCCAATGATAAAACTCTCATAGCCCAGTTTATTTTCATTCTGGTCAAGACAGTACATGTGGGCAGATCCAATATGGCAGCAGATGTGGAGAATAGGGAACCCTCGTGCACTGCTGGTGGGAAGGCAGATTTGATCCAGCCACAGTATGGAGGTTCCTTGAAAAATGCCTTATGTCCCAGCAATTCCACTTCTGGGGCTATATCTGAAGAAACCAAAAACACTAATTCGAAAGAACATATGCACCCCTACATTAATTACAGTGTTATTTACAACTAGAGGCCCTGTGCACAGATTCGTGCATGGGAGGAGGGTCCCTCAGCCTGGCCTGCTGCACCCTCTCACAATTCGGGACCCTTCGGGGGATGTGCGACTGCCAGTTTAGGCCCGATCCCGCACAGGCCAGGCAGTGTGCCCAGTGGCAGGCGGCCAGAGAGGAGCCCGAGCCGGTACCATGCCACTCGTTCTCATCCTGGCCCACTGTGCCTGCTGCCACCACTTGGTAGTGCTGCCACAGAGTTGGGAGAGGCTTCTGCCACCACGGCTGCACTCACCAGCCAAGAGCCTGGCTTCTGGCTGAGAGACGCACTCCCTGTTGGAACGCACTAAGCACCAGGGGGCAGCTCCTGCACTAAGCATCTGCCCCCTGGTGGTCAGTGCGCATCATAGTGACTGGTCAACTGGTCCTTCTGGTCGTTTGGTCATAACAGTCACTTAGGCTTTTATCTATATAGATAGCCAAATTTGGAAGCAGCACAAGTACCCATCAGTAGATGAGTGGATATAAAAGCTGTGGTACACTTATACAATAGAATATTTCTTGGCCATAAAAAAGAAGGAAATTTTAACTTCTGTGACAGCATGACCTGGAGAATATTACGCTAAGTGAAATAAACCAGTCAGAGAAAGCAAATACCATTTGATTTCACTTGTATGTAGAATCTAATGAACAAAATGAACTAACAAACAAAATAGAAACAGACTCATAGATACAGAGAACAGGCTGACAGCTGTCAGAGGGGAGGAGGGTGAGGGGCTGGGTAAAAAGGATGAAGGGATTAAACAAAACAATAACTGATCGACAGACTACAGTATGGTAATTACCAGAGGTAAGGGGGGAGGGGGAGTAGTAGAGAGCATAAAGGAGGGATAAATGGTGATGGAAGGAGACTTGACTTTAGATGGTGAATACACAGTACAATATACAGATGATGTATTATAGAATTGCACACTTGAAGCCTATATAACTTTATAAATCAATGTTACCCCAATAACTTCAATAAAAATTTTAAAAGAAAACACATTGTTGAATGAACTTGTAACAAGATGAATGGGCTTGTAAAGGGGGAACCGCAACTCCTGCTATGGGACGCGAGGAACAAAAGTCAGGATCACAGACGCCTGGTATCATTGCAAGATGCTGGGCATACTGAGTATATTGCAAGAGTATCACATGCTCTAAAGTGTGGCTCAGAGAGGAAAACAGAAATTCAGCAGACAGGTAAGCCCTGCACATTTATGTTGCTTTTTGCCTTCTCTCGGAGGGCAGCAGAAATTAAAATCTGCAGTAGTTTACCTGAGGTTATGCAGGGATAATTAGTTGTTTCAGGAACCAGCAAATTTTTTTAAGCACTTTGGATCAGAATATTTTGTTCACAGTCCTGGAGCGTGGAAATTGATTTAATACCCAAGGTTCGCTGCATTGTTTAATTGTTGTTTATGAAAATATATTTTTATTGGGTGGATTACAAGTGTTCAGGGTGGCAGATTACAAGCGAGGCCCAGGTGTTCAGCATGGTGGATTACAGGTGGGCTTCAGTTGGTCAGGGTGGTGGATCAGAGGGGAGGCCCCAGGTGTTCAAGGTGGTGGATTACAGGGTGGCACCAGGTGTTCAGCAGTGTGGATTACATGGCAGGCCCCAAGTGTTCAGCCTGGTGGATTAGGCAGCGGTCGCCAACCTTTCGGATCTCATGGACCACCAGTGATCCGCAGACTACTGGTTGGCAACTGCTTCTCCAAAGGTTTTCTTAAACCAGCAGTTACCAACCTTTCGGACCTCGCGGACCACCAATGGTCCATGGACCACGGTTGGTGACCGCTGGATTAGAGGGGAGGCCCCAGGTGTTCAGCCTGGTTGATTACAGGTGGGCCCCAGGTGGTCAGGGGGGTGGATTAGAGGGGAGGCCCCAGGTGGTTGGGCGGTAGATTAGAGGGGAGGACCCAGGTGTTCCAGGTGGTGGATTAGAGTATGGGGCCAGGTGTTCAGCCTGGTTGATTACAGGTGGGCCCCAGGTGGTCAGGGTGGTGGATTAGAGGGGAGGCCTCAGGTGGTCAGGGTGGTGGATTAGAGGGGAGGCCCCAGATGGTCAGGGTGATGGATGATATTGGGGCCTCAGGTGTTCAGTGTGGTGGATTAGAGGGGAGGTTCTAGGTGTTTAGTGTCTTAGATTACAGGGTGGGGCCAGGTGTTCAGCATCGTGGGTTAAAGGTGAGGCCCCAGGAGTTCAGGGTGCTGGACTACAGGGGTCCCCAGGTGTTCAGGGTGGTTGATTACAGGTGATCCCCAGGTGGTCAAGGTAAAGAAAGAAAAAAAAGAAAATTTTTTTTTATTGATTTCAGAAATGAAGGGAAAGAGATAGAGAGAAGCATCAATGATGAGAGAGAATCATTGATGGGCTGCCTCCTGCACAACTCCTACTGGGGATTGAGTCAGCCACCCTGGCATATGCCCTGGCTGGGAATTGACCTATGACCTCCTGGTCCATAGGTCGATGCTCAACCCTTGAGCCCCGCCCATCGGGCTGCACTGTCATTTTGGGGACCATCACACCTCAGGCTAAGAAGCACGGGGTTCGATGAACTGCAGCTGAGGTGGCTCTGGGCGGCTGTGGTCTGCTGGGTAGGCTGTCTGTCCTCCGTTACAGGGTTTGCACTGCACTGAAGAGTTCTGGAATGAGGCTGCACCACAGCTGTTTCCGTGAGACTCCTCTGGAAATAAGATACCACCTCGTGGGGCTCTCCCAGCAAAAAGCAGTTACAACAAGTAAGTATCCCATCTGTTGCTCTGTCAGAGTCTCTCGTCTCTCTAGCTTTCTGTGGGCTCGGAGTGAGGGTCTCAGGAGGCCAGGGGCAGCGGCGGGCCCAGCACGTCTTCTCTGACTCAGCAGATGTCCCCAGCCGTTTGCCTCCAGTCGTTTCCGGCGGCGATGCGTTGCTTCCCTGTGCTGCTGTCATTGTGACAGCTGTTTAAGGGAAGCGACCTGTCTGGGATTTGAAGAGAAAGCTCTGGGAGGAAGCCACGTGGAAGATGGCTGATGGAGAACACGTGGGGTTTGCGGGGGAACGTGGGAGAACATGGGAGAACTCTGCAAATGGGGGTTCAGCTTATGCTGAACGACAGGTGACAGCCAGCATGGGTGCTTCTGCAATGTGCAAAGCTGTGTGTGCATGTGTGTGAGTGTGTATATGGGGGTGTGCATGGGTGTTAGTATATATAAGGAGACGGGGGAGGCAAGTGTCTAGAAGTCTGAAGGTGGTAAAAGACAGACGAGGCTAGAAAACCCAACTTGGGGCCTATCTGGCTGATGTCTGTGGATTTTGTCCATTGATGAAGCACCCTTCCAACCCAACACCTACTCTACCCAGTGGACAGATGAGTCATTAGAACTGGTTTAGAGTCAAAAGCCTTTTCCGGCACCACTTTCCCACCTCTCTTGCCAGCCCTTGTGTTAGAATCAGTCTCTCACTCACTCAGTTAGAATCCAAACCCGTGAGCCTCCCAGGTCCTCAGGGTGGCGCTGTGTCGGTCCCTGTGACAGTGTCTTGCCCTCCTGAGTTCTGCCCCCTTTTGACTGACTGCGCTAGGAAACTGGAATAGGTTGCTTCTTACATATTATTGAATGTTTTTTATTAAAAATTTTCATGTTGATATTATTGCCCCCCTTTGCCCACCTCTACCCTCTCCCATCCCCCCCTTAAATGATATTATATCTATATAAGGAATCTGCTTTTAATTTAAAAGAAATATATAAGTGCCCATCAGTAGATGAGTGGATAAGGAAGCTGTGGAACTTTTACACAATGGAATACTACGCAGCTGTAAAAAAGAGGGATCTCTTACCCTTCGGGACAGCAGGGACGGACCTGGAGGATATTACACTCAGTGAAAAATGCCAAAGTGGGAAAGACAAATATCACATGATCTCACTCATTTGTGGACTCTGATGAGCAGAGTGAACTGACCAACAAAAGAAGACCCGAAGCAGGGAGACATGGAGCAGACTGACATACCTCGATGTGGGGTTAGGGCAATGAGAAGAGATAAACCAAAGAACTTATATACTTACTAGGGGCCCGGTGCACGAAATTCGTGCACTGGGTGTGTGTGTGTGGGGGGGGGGGAGTGTCCCTCAGCCCAGCCTGCCCCCTCTCACATACTGGGAGCCCTCAGGCATTGACCCCCATCACCCTCCAATTGCAGGATCGGCCCCTTGCCCAGGCCTGATGCCTCTGGCTGAGGCGTCCGGCCCGGGCAGTGGGGACCCACAGCTGCAGCGGCTCCACGATCGTGGGCTTCGCTTTAGGCCCAGGCAAGGGACCCCTAGCTCCCTGGACTGCCAGCTTTGACCGTGCCCAGCTCCCATCGCTGGCTCCACCCCTACTTCCTGCTATCACTGGCCAGGGCGGAAAAGGCGCCTGATTCTCCGATCATGGCTGGGGGGCAGGGCAAAGGCGGCCCCAGGGCCGCTTTTGCCCTGCCCCCCAGCTCTTAGCTCCCCCCTGGGTTTCCGATCACTGTCAGTGGCAGGGGGCTTCTTCCTGCTTTCCCTTTCGCCTCCCTGCACTGTGCCTACATATGCAAATTAACTGCCATCTTGTTGGCAGTTAACTGCCAATCTTAGTTGGCAGTTAACTGCCAATCTTAGTTGGCAGTTAATTTGCATATAGCCCTGATTAGCCAATGAAAAGTGTAGCTCGTACGCCAATTACCATTTTTCTCTTTTATTAGTGTTGATAGGCATAGCCCATGAACACGGGCAATAGGGTGGTGAAGACCTGGGGTGGGGGAAGAGGTGCTGGGAAGGTGGAGGTAAAGAGGGGAAAAGGGGAGACATCTATAATACTACCAACAATAAGTTTATTTAAATAAAAGAAATGTATAGAACGATCCTATCTATCACTCTCCAAAATTTTGTAAATAATAACAATGAGTTGAGTTGGCTTGGACTTACACGGAGTCCTTGGTGGAGTTTCGGCAGTGGTCCTTTGAGGCGGGCAGACCCCCCACACGCTGCAGGTGCGCTCCGTGTCTGCCTCACTCATGGAGAGAGTGGGGACCCTCCTTATCTGAGTGTCAGAGCATCTGGAACATTGTCCTGGAGCGAGAAGACACGACTTTAAGGAGTGCCCGGACGTGGGGGCCACGCCTGGCTCCACTTCCTGCCCCCTGCTGGCTTGGTCCTCTTGTTTTCCACATCTTTCTAATTTATGCTATCTTGCTTTTTTATGTATCCTTGTAAATCCCCTTAAATCCATTCTGAAACAAGGCAGAGTATAAATTTTTAAAATTAACTAGTATGAAAAAACAAAAAATAAATCACCTACTATATATTTAAGAATAACACACTGTGTTTTCAGCCCTGGGAGGGATTTTAGCTCATTCCATAGCGAAGGGGCTTGAGGCTGAGAAAGGAGACTTACTGCCAGGTCTCACATACATTAGTCCCATCTTTCTTCACTAAAAATGTCTGCATACACCCCAAAACTAGACATCGCAGAAGGAAAAGGTTTCCCTCCATGTCAGTTCCTCGGGGAGCCATCAGTGTGGTGTATGCAGGTGTGTGTGTTTGTGTGCACATCCCACCACAACTGATTCCCTGCTATGTGGCAAGTTCCTCCCAACCAGGAGCAATTCCCCACACTCACAGCCCCCCACCAAGGACGCTGAGGAGGACAGAGCAGCATGTGGGGACCCAGGGGGCCACCGCCGCCCCAGCCCTCTTCCACCAGAAAGTGCGGAGGGGCCGGCGCTGTGCGAGGAACACACCGGGAAGGAGGGATAAGCAAGCAGATACTCCATAGCAGACAGTGCCTGTCTCCTTCCTAAATATCCCAGCAAGATTTGATCTTCAAGGAGAGAAGAAAACTGACCTTGTGCAGCATACACACATCTCCTTTTAGGGTACAAAGCAGGAGAGGGAACGACAAGGAGGCTGGGCAGTGGGGGAGACAGGTCTGCACTGTGGCAACACCAACAGAGTAAGACATGTGACCTGTCGCCTGCTGATGGCAGCAAAGGGTGAGATGATGCGAACTGAGGGGCTGCCAGTGGCTCTCTCTGCCCTGTTTCTATGTTGCCTCTTTTCCAAAGTGTGCCTGACAGTCACGAGAAAGGAACATTTTTAAAGTTTAATTTTTATAGGTGATCTATATATATAAAAGCCTAAGCAACCTTTACGACTGATTAATCCAAACCATCGGTCGACCGGGCACTATGACGCGCACTTACCACCAGGGGGCAGACGCTTAACACAGGAGCTTCCTCCTGGTGGTCAGTGCGCTCCCACGGCAGGAGCGCTGTTCAGCCAGAAGCCGGGCTCATGGCTGGCGAGCGCAGCTTTGGTGGCGGGAGCCTCTCCCACCTCTGTGGCAGCGCTGCTGAGAGGTGGCAGCTGCAGGCAGCAGCGGCAGGCACAGCAGGGCCAGGATGAACGGGAGCAGCAGGGCACCTGCCTCTTCATCACTGCTACATCCCTCAGGCGATGTTGGACCGCCTGTTTTGACCTGATCCAGCTGCAGGGATCCGGCCAAAACCGGCAGTTCGACATTGCCCGAGGGGTCCCGAATTGCAAGAGGGCTTAGGGACCCCACCCATGCACAAATCCGTGCACCGGACCCCTAGTCCTTTCTAATAAAAGAGAAACATGGTAATTGGCGTATGACCACTACCCTTCCCATTGGCTAATCAGGGCAATATGCAAATTAACTGTCAGCCAAGATGGCGGCCAGCAGCCAGGCAGCTTGAAACTAACATGAGGCTTGCTTGCTTCAGTGACGGAGGACTCCAACGTTCCCCGCCTGCCGCTGCAGGCCTCTGAGCTGCAAGCAACTATGTAACAAACATAGAAGCTAAACAAAACCCCAGAAACCTGCCGGGCTGCCGGGAGCCGGTCCATCCTTGCTGTTTCTAGGGACCTGGCATATATGGCATACGGTTCTTAATATGTTTGCTCACCTTCTTGGCGCTGTGTTTTAACCAAGGTCACCTCTCCGAGAAAGGTTGAATCCCCAGGTAGGGATTTTCCCCTGAAGTTAGGGAGGGAATAAAACCCCTCAACTAAGTGCCAGGCGGGTAATTAATCCCTTTAACTATGAACAATCATGCTTAAACTACATAATCTTTTCTCCCTGGAATGGAGATAAGAAACGCCCTAACCTTTGTAATAGAGATTGATAGGATTGAATCAACTGGTATAAATACAGTTGTAACAAGACAGAAACACTCAGAACTCAGAACACAGAATTCAGAAGACAGAACTTAGAACACAGAACTCAGAATCTAGAGACAGACAGAACTCAGAACACAGAACCAGACAGCAAGAGACAGAACTTCAGACACGGAACTGAGAACACAGGGCTTGGAAGACAGGACCAAGAGAGACAGAGCCTAGGCACAGAACCTACACAAAACGTTCTCTAGAGACAGAAGAACTTCGCTGGCGAGAGCATGCCGGAGGATCCTGGAGAGGGACTGGCCTCGGAGCCTAGAGACAGAGCCTAGCGGGAGAACATGGCAAGGGATCCTGGACTGAACCTGACTACAGAGATTGGCAGGAGAACCTGACTGGAACCTGGACACTGAGCCTGGCTGGAAAGCCTGGACCAAACCTGGCTGGAGAAGTCCCTGTGTCATTCCTTCTTCGCCGACTCGGTCCACGCCTTTGGGGACCCCTGGACCTGCTGGGGTTGGACCCCGGCACCGGGCTTCAGCCAGCAGGATCGCAACATTGTAAGCAAAGGCCAGAAACCTACTTTCAGCAGCGGAGGCCTAAGAGCTGGAGCCAAGCCTCAAAGCTAAAGCTGGCCCAGAATAAAAAAAAAAGAAAAAGAAAAAAAGGAGCAGTTGGGAGCTTCAGTCACCCCCAGCCTGAAAACAGCCCTCAGCTCCTCACCCAGACTGGTCAGGCACCCCAGTGGGGACCCCCACCCTGAAAGGTGTGTGACCAGCTGCAAACAGCCATCATCCCCTCACCCAGGCTGGCCAGGCACCCCAGTGGGGACCCCCACCCTGAAGGATGTGTGACCAGCTGCAAACAGCCAGCTGCAAACTAGGCACCCCAGTGGGGACCCCCACCCTGATCCAGGACACCCTTCAGGGCAAACCAGCCGGCACCCACCCATGCACCAGGCCTCTACCCTATATAGTAAAAGGGTAATATGCCTCCCAGCACCGGGACCAGCGGAGCCACGAGGCCTCCCGGCACCGGGATCAGCGTGACAGGGGGCAGCGCCCAAACCCCCTGATCACCCTGCAGCTCTGTGTGTGACAGGGTGCAGCGCCCCAACCACCCCCCCCCCCTCCCCACGGGCCCTGCTCTGTGTGTGACGGGGTAGAGCCATAACCTCCCCATCGGCCCTGCCCTGAGTATGAGAGTGGCGGCACCCCAACCCCCTGATTGGCCCTGCTCTGTGGGTGATAGAGGGTGGCGCCCCAACCCCCTGATGGGCCCTGCTCTGTGCGTGACAGGGTACAGAGCCCCAACCCCCTGATTGGCCCTGCTCTATGCATGACAGGGGGTGGCGCTGCAACCTCCCCATCGACCCTGCCTTGAGTGTGACAGAGGATGGTGCCCCAACCCCCCAATCGGCCCTACCCTGAGCGTGACTGAGGGTGGAATCACAACCTCCCGATCGCCCTGCTCTGTGTATGACAGGGGGCGACGCCCCAACTCCCCAATCGGCCCTGCTCTGAGCCCGACCAGGGGCTGCACCTAGGGATTGGGCCTGCCCACTGCCACCCGGGAGCAGGCCTAAGCCAGCAGGTCGTTATCTCCTGAGGGGTCCCAGACTGCAACAGGGCACAGGCCGGGCTGAGGGGCTCCCCTCCCCTGCCGAGTGCACAAATTTTGTGCACCAGGCCTCTAGTATAAAATAAAAGTAGACACATCAACATACCACTCAGTACTATAATGTGAAGACAAAGACCTGTTGAAAACCTCGCTCCCAGATAAGATTTAGAAGAGCGTGCACTGAAGTGCATGGGGATGAACCTCCTGGGCGTCTCGTTAGATTGGGTGGTCTGGGCTGGGGCCGGAGATCCTGCAGTTCGCATGCGTTCCCAGGTGAGGCCAATGTGCTGGCCCACGGACCACACACTGGGAATAGCAAAGTCTTAGTATACTTTCCAGTCTCCGTTTTGGAATTACTATACCACTCTAACAGATTACCTAGTACAGTGGTCAGCAAACTGCAACTGGCGAGCCACATGCGGCTCTTTGGCCCCTTGAGTGTGGCTCTCCCACAAAATACCACGTGCGGGCGCGCATGTACAGTGCAACTGAAACTTCATGGCCCATGTGCAGAAGTCGGTATTTTGTGGAAGAGCCACACTCAAGGGGCCAAAGAGCCGCATGTGACTCGCCAGCTGCAGTTTGCCTACCACTGACCTAGTAGATTCAGAATGCCTCCTTCTTCAGAACCTTCATTTTTCTGTTAGTGTACAATGTTGTTTAGTATTTGCAATTATTAATAACAATATAATATCCAACATATATTAAGTGCTTAGCACATGCCAGGGGCTGTTCTAAGTACAGCATCTGTATTAACTCATTTAATTCACACAACAACCCGCTGAGCAGGTACGATTACTATCTCCATTTTGCAGATAAGGAAACTGAGGGGCACTGAGAAGGAAAGTATATTCCTATTAAAGTATATGAAAGTATATTCCTTAGTTTTTTGCTAAGTGAGCCGTATTTTAATCTGCTTTTACAATTCAAACAGGATAGATAAGTCTACTGATAATCATTTTGAAAATAATTCGAGACTTGTCTTTCTGAAGCAGTCCATGGAGCTATAATTATCTCCATTTTGGAAGTTAAGTATCAACAACTTTGCCTGATTCCTCCAGATAATGGAGGAAAATTATCCAGCCTTCTCGCAGCCCACACATGTATCATAT